>NC_045442.1:9839418-9892467 GCF_002776525.5 Piliocolobus tephrosceles | reverse complement strand
CAAAAAAAAAAAAAAAAAAAAAAATGACTGAAGAATACTTTTGGGTAGTATATTTGATCCTCACTGAGGCCCAGAGACATCATTTGTAGTTTCCGGAACTGGAAGTGGAGCCTCAGACTTGTGACCCCAGAGCTAGCATTTTCTACCCTGCTGGGCTTCTCCAACATAACTCTCTCCCAGGCCCTGGCTTGGCACCTGTAGGTAAGGATGCTGCCCCCATTTGGGGAACCTCCTTGCCATAGCCTGAGACACCTGCCTGCCACGCTCCTGCTGGCCTCCTGGCTCCTTCTCACACTGCACTCCCTCTCCCTGCTCCAGCAACACTGGCCTCCTTTCAGCCTTCAGTTCATGCTTCTTCCTCACCAGAACTTTGTACTATGTTGTTCCTCCTGGAGCACACTTCCCTTCCCTTCACTCTCAAACTAATGAGCTCCTACTGATCCTGAAAATCTCAGCTCTGGCATTGCCTCCTTAAATTTTCCCGACCTCCCTACCAGAACTTTGTACTATGTTGTTCTTCCTCCTGGAGTGCACTTCCCTTCACTCTCAAGCTAATGAGCTCCTACTGATCCTGAAAATCTCCGCTCTGGCATTGCTTCCTTAAACTTTCCTGACCTCCCTACAACAAATCAAATCCACTTTGATGGAAGTTGATAGCACCTGCTTTGGGTCAGATTGCCTCTAGGTAGAGCCTGATGCATGGGTTTGGATGTACAAGGTGTATTGAGGGAGAGGGAGAGGAAGGGAGGTAGGATGGGGTGAGGAAAGGAGCTAAGCAAGGCTGTGGTCTCAGCCAGAGTTAGGCTCAGCCCATCCCATAGGAGCAGCAACTGCACACAGGGTTGTCCTGACTCGGGACAAGGAGCTGTCATTTCTACTGCAGTTGGCTTCTGGCTACAGTCTGAGAGTGGGAGATGTAGCCTTCCAAGGGTGGTTCTGCAGAGGTAGAAGCAGGTGTGAGCTGCCTGAAGAGGAGACTCCTGGTATCTGGGGGCTGTGTGTCCCTGTGGGGAAAGAAGACCTGGGCGGGGTACTGGCAGCCACACCGCAGCTCTACACCCATCTTGGGTGGCAGCATCCCAGTGGCAATGGGATGTGTCTGTTGATGAGACAGGGATGACTTCTGGCTTTGCTCACTGCTCTGTCTCCAGAGTCTGGGACTTAGGAGACTGTGATGAATGAATGAAGGCATGAATGAACAAATGAACCAGTCAGTGAGTGACAAACAAAAACAAGAGGCAGAGCAGGTCTGTGGAGAAAGAAACTTAGCTTGAACTTTAAAAGCCAGTTGAAATACCAAAATCAGCTGGTGGATTCTGCCAATAATGAAATCATTTCCTACTATGTTACAGTCAAATACTAAAAGGACACTTATTAAGAAAACCTTAAATCTTCAAAAAATTCAGGGAGTACATTGGGCCAAGCCAAAGGAAACCCTCATTTTGTTATATTCTTGGGTGGTACCTGCTGGAAGTATCTCTCATTTCCATGTAAGCTGAAAATAAAATAAAAAAATTAAGTGCCCCCATTAGTGTCTAGAAGCCAGTTAACTGAAACCTCTGTAAAAGCCAGAGGAGGAAGGCAAGTCAGAGAGCTGAACCCACATCTCTGCCTGACGCTGCTTTGGGCTGTGTCCTGCTTCTGTGGGTGGGAACATCCTGGCTGGTGGGAAAACCGTGGAAGGAGGCCACCTCCATAAAAGCCTGACCGGAGCTCCGTAAAGGCCTTAGTGGCTCCACAAAATCAGGAGCATAACTTCTGATAAGGCTGAGTTGGATTTTTCAGAAACATAAGATGTTTTAAGAAAAGGAAAGGAAAAGGTTTCACAAAATATGTGAGAAAAAAAGCCAAAGTTCTGGAAAATAATGCCCATTCCAGCCTTCCCCAGAAGATGGTGTTCACCATAGCCTTCTTTCAGCCAGGGCCCCTCCATGGGGCCTCCACGGAACAGGCAGTGAGAGAGGGAGCCAGGCAGCCCCCCAACACCACAGCCTGGGCAGCCCCCACACCACAGCCCAGCCAGTCCCCACACTGCAACACCATGGCCCGGGCAGCTCCCAATACCATGGCCTGCGCAGCTTCTAATACCGTGGTTTAGGCACCCCCCACCAAACCCGCGACCATAATGCCATGGCCTGGGCAGCCCCCACACCACAGCCTGGACACCCCGCAATCCCACAGCTTGGGCAGACCCCACACCATGGCCCTGCCAGCCCCCACACCACAACACCATGGCCTGGGCACCCCAGGCCCAGGCAGATTCAGGCCTATGAGGAAATGGCCCCGTTCAGCTCTGGGACTCCAGTGAAAGTCTGGATGTCAGGCAAAGGTCCTACTACACTGACAGTGTGACTCTCCTGGCAGGGGGACGGGGGTGGGATCAACATATGGGGAACAGACTCCCCGAAGGGAGTGGCAGATGGGGCTGAGACAGCAGACAGGGCCCCAGCGCCTTCACTGGGGAGGAGGCAGCTGGCGGTTGGGAGTACAGGCCTAAGGGCCTGGTTCCAGTCTGGGGTGCTGCCACGTCTGCCCCTGCACCCACAAGTGTGTCCTGGGATGACCTCGTCACCTCTCTACACTTCGGTTCCCTCATCAGTGAAAGGAGAAGGCAACAATACCTGCCATGGTGGAAGTTACCAGCAGGAAATAAAAATGCTGCCTGAAGTGCTTAGGGTGGCCCAGGCCTGCAGCCTCACTGAACAAGACCTATATCTTCTCACCCATCACGAAGAGCTATTCCAGTTGCTGGAGGAATAATAGCTAATGTGCATAGCATGGGTAAAATTTACAAGGCATTTTCACATAGATTCTAACAGGGTCTTTGCATACCATTTTATAGATGGGGACACAGATGCTCAGAGGGGAGAAGAGCTGCCCAAGGTCACGGACAGAGCCAGGAGGGGACAGAGCTGGAGACTGACTCCAAATCTGAGCCCTTCACAGACAGTACACAGGCCCCCGCTTCATAGCCCCTTCCTCTCTCCTAACAAGAAAGGCAGCATATGGTCCATGCAGATGAAAGAAGAAAGCAAAATGGAAACAATGTGCAGAGAAGGGGCCAGGATCAAGCCAGCATCTCCATCTGGGCTGCATGACAAAACCAAATTCCTTAAAAGTAGCAAACTGAATTGCCAATGCGGGCCACACGTTCTATTCTGGTCTACAGTGATAAATATAATTCTTGGTTAATAGAGAACTATTTTTCCCCTCACTATACAAAGGGCTTACAGTAGCAACCCCCAGAAGCCAGAAAAAAAAAAAAAAAAAATGCTTTGCTGCAATTTTGCATTTTCCCCAGGAAATTCCAACTGGCTCTGCATTCCTGTAGTGAAGGACCCAGCCCAGGGCTCTGAGGTCCTTGCCTGCTTCTGCTTAAGGAACCCACATTAGGAGAAAGACATGACCAAAAAGGTTCTCTGGGGCTCCCCGGAATTGCAGCATTAAGGCAAAATCACCACAAACACACCAGATCTGCTGGGAACACTCACACAAGGAGAGCCAGGAGAACTTCACAGGTGAACACAAAAATCTAAACAAAAGCAGTGAGAAACGTCTGCTCTGTGTGATGTTGGCAGGGAAAGGGCCACGACACAGGGAGGAGCTGCCTGCACCCTTATCCAATTCTGAGGACAGGAAGCTCCCAGAGGAAATAAGAATCCAGGGGATCAGTGGGTCCTGAAGGGTGAGTTGAGCAGTGGACTGATGCGCTGGCTTCCATCCATCTCAATGACCTTGATGGGAGCTGGAGGGGAGGCTGTGGGCTGGACATGGAGGTACTCGTGAAATTGTCTAAGAACTTTTTACCAAAACTAGAGCAAAATCAGTCAATCGAACAACCCATCAAAATCCCATGGCCTCTCTCTCTCTCTTTCTCTCTCTCTCTCTCCATTGTGTCTTCTCTGGGAAACCTGCCTGGTCAGTCCTGCCCTCCTCTGGGTCAGCCTTTCATGTAGAAGACCTGGCCTCAGATCTGGGCATAAGGAAGAGTGGGCTTGGTTGGGGCAGCAGTGCCCTGTGGTCCCCCACTCTCGCCCTTTGTGCAGCCAGCAGCCGCCTTTCTGATTTGCAACCAAATAGAGTCCTTTGCCTTTAAAGAGACACCCCGGTAACAGCAGCAGGTGGGTGTGTGCAGACACTGTGCAGGGAGCTGCTGGTACCTGCCAGTCTCGTTTTAGATTCCATCTGGAAGCAGAGCCTGAGACAAGAAGGCCTTGGGCACAGTGCTGTATCTGGGAGGAGATTTCAGGTAGCACAGGTGAAAAGGTGAAAGGGGAAATACCAATAATTTAGGCTGTGTGGTTTGGCAGGACCCAATGGGGACTCAACCTGGCTGGGGACTCAGGGTGGGGTTGGGAGGGGAGACACCTCTGAGCTGCCCCTCCAGAGGCTTCGAGGCTGGGAGGCTGGGAGGCTGGGCATTGACCCATCCAATCGCACACCTCCTCCAAAAGCTTGGGTTATTAATTGTTCCCATGCCACAGTGAGGAACTGAGGCTTGGAGAAGTCACAAATGCCCGTGAGTGGCAGAACCAGACTTTGACCTCAGCCCTCTCTTAATCCTGAAAAAACTCACCATGGGGCACCTACCTGTGCCTAGCACGAACCAGGCATTCCATACAAATCTGTGACATCAGGGGCTTAAATTAACACTTGAAGGTGTTTTGTGCCATGTCAACCAGCCTATGATGCCCAGTGAGTAGCCAGCTGGCTGCTAGCCAGATGTGGATACCATCCCTTCCAGGGGCCATCCAAAGAAACCCTAATTTCCTGGGTTTTGTGACCCCAGAGAGGTAGCTGCAGTGGCTGGGGCCTGAGAGGGCCACAGAGGGCAGAGCCATTGCTGGAGATGCCAAGCCTGAGAGCTCAGGGACATCCAGAGAAAACCCCCACCTCAAAAGTCAAGGCTCCAGGGCTAGGCTGCCATTGTCCCCATGCTAAAGGTGCCATGAGCTCTGGCAGCCATGGACACTGGGGGCATACAGAAAACACAGTGGCTGTTTTTAAGAACCACAGCATGCAGGCCAGCTTTCGCAAACATGGGAGTGTCCTCCTTTATTATCCAGGCGCGAGCCCTGGTTTCTGGAACCTTGGGCACAGGCAAGAGGAAATTTGCCAGCATTAATAGTTGACTTTGGAAAGCATTTTGGAAATGGAGGTGGTGTCTTAGAAAGCTGCTTGCTAATGTACAGGAAATGACGTCCTCTCCCTTGGAATTTTGTAGGGAGTTTACCTGGACAAAACACTTTGGATTTAACTCTTAAAATGAGCATATGATTTGACATTGAGGATTGCTTGTTGATTGTTTAGGTATGCTAATAGCATTGTGATTGCTTTGTAAAGTACTTACTGAAATATTTACAAACACAGCCTCCTAATCCTTACACTCCCATTTTGCCCAGGAGAAGACATTTCCATCCAAAAGCCAAATGCAGCAAACCGCCCAGAAAAGAGAAGGAAAGCTTAAATGTGAAGCCCTTTTTACCAACTGGCACATGGCACGCACAACAGAAAAGTCTTTGTTTACAACCAAATATGCTCAAAGAACAACTCTTTGGTTATTTCCCCCTGCAACTGGGGCCCAGCACAGTACAAAATGCAAACTCAATTATTCTGAGCACAGACACACAAATGTGGCTCGCTGCCCCCTCTGCAAATTCCATGGGCTCAAGACTATGGCGGTGATAGTGGGTTTGGCCACATTCAAACAGTGGCGCATTGTCACCAGCACATGAAGAAAGCTATGAACAAAGGACCAAGCAGAAACTCAAATTTAAAGACTGCATATCCAAGCCTACTTCTAACCCAATGTGCAATGAAGAGAGAAATAAATAAAATCTTCAAATCCCTCATTCAAATCAATAGTTCAGCTTATTATTTGATTTGATTGTCACTGCCAAGTGGGAGGAAAAGGGTAAGTTCAATAACTATGGTTTATTTTTCTGTTCTATTTTATTCTTCAAAAGGAATATGGCTGCAAACCAGGGTCATCAATCTGAAGATGGCATGCAAAGTAAGACACCCCCAAATCCACTTGCACATGCAAAATGTGGCCCCTTATCTTATGCTTAACCCTGGGATAACGAAAACTGAGGACCTGAGAGTCACTCCCGTGGCCTTAAATCATCCCAGCTGCAGGGATCTAGAAACTGTCAAATTCGATTTGAAACAGCTAAATAAATGGAATTAGAGAGCAGAACGTTGTCAAGCCCATATGAGGAAGAACATTCTAGCAATAAGTACTCTTCATCCACTGAATGGTGAGAGTCCATCCATGGAAGCCTGTGAGCAGAGGCTGGGCGGTTCACTGTTAGAACCTTGCAATAAGCAAGAATCTGTGCTCAGTTTCCACTTAGGTTCCTTAGAGTTCTAAAATTCTGGGATGGATGAGTATTCACAATGAGGACCTCAGAGATTGTACAGTACCAAAATTCTACTGCGACCTAAGAAAAAGATTCTTCAGTTCCACATCCTGATAGTGGTGGTGGTTCCATGAACCTGGACATGTGATAAAAACTGCAGAGAACATGCATACAAATGCATGCGAGAACTGGTCAAATCTGAGTAAGGCATGTAATCTAGTTAACAGTATCACTGTCAACCTTCTAGTTTTGATACTGTATACAACGGTGATTCTCAACCCCCTGGGGATATTTGGCAATGTCTGGAGACATTTTTGGTTGTCACAACACGGGGGAGGGTGCTACTGGCATCCAATTTCAAGTCCAGGGACACTGCTAAACATCCTACAATGCACAGGAAGGCAACCCCCTTCCTCCTCTGTTGGCACGCGCACACAACACACACACACACAAACACATGGTTGGCCCAAAACATCAACCCTGCCAAGATTGAAATATCTTGTACTAGAATCATCTAAGAGGTTATCATTAGCAGGAGCTGATAAAGGGTACATGGGGCCTCACTGTACTATTTTTGCAATTTCCGTTAGCTTATAATTATTTCAAAATAAAAACTTAAATAAATGTTTTTAAAGATTCCATTCTCTTTAGCATATTGGGGCTCTACTTCTCCGGAAACCTGTCAGCCACTCGTGGAAAATGCAATATTCTCAATTAGCCAAAGGGTTCAGTTCTCCAAGCATCTCCATGAACGTCAGCATGTAATGCCCACTGGGCATTTCTGTGGTAGTGTGAAAGAACAGCCAATGGTCAAAGCCAGAACGCACACCAAGATCAAATCCCCAATGCCCTCGCCTCCTTGCATAAACCCCCCTACACGGTTAAAAGAGGGCTCCCTTCTAGGGCCTACCACATAGAAAATCTGCCTGTTTGGAAATTCACTGGAGAATCACTTGCTGAATACATCTTTCCTTGAACTCACTTTTATGCAAGACAAAAGCTATCTGGGAAATATTTTATCATCTGCAAAGATAAAGTACATATAGACTTTTAATTAGTTATATATGCTTTTATACTCTTATGCATCTCTAAATTGAACCCCTCACTCCCACCTCAGTGACTGGTACATAGCATTGCATCATCCACCCAGTGAAGCAAAGTACAGAAGTTTGCATTAAACACTCCAGGCCACAGTCCAATGTTCCTTCCTATGTAAGTGACTTCCTAAGATATTCCAAAACAATCCAATGCGGAGATAAGTGCTTCTGTTACACCATGAGCAGCATATAGATCAAGCCACTACTTAAAGTGGAAAAAAGTAATTTTCTCCTAGTGTAGTTTAACTGCACAAAACCGTCACTGACTCCCCTAACCAAGTTCATGCTTAAACCAGTCTTCCCACTCTGGTCCAGGGCAGAGGATTCTGCTGAGCAAACACCGAAAAAAAAAAAAGGTCAGGAGTTAAAAATATGAGATAAATGTCTTGCCATGGTTGAGGAGAGCTCTAAAAAAGCCCCCCAGAATTCATTAGAAACCAGGTTGACATGGTAGCAGGTCCCAGCAGGCCTCTGATCTGAGTCTCTAGATTTTCCGAAGACATGTTTTCAGTATGGGGCTTGGAGATCCCAGTAGATGCCAGGGCCATGCTGAACTGGGCAAGGCGTCCTGCAGGAGCAGAGGCTAGACGCCAAAGAAACAGGCTCCCCCATGGCCTGTCTCTACCTGCAAGATGGCCTCCCAAAAGCAAATGAGCTTTCTCTTGCATATTCAGGTTACATTCTGATTTCTCCTCCAGAGACCCCATTCCAAGAGTGGCAACAGCTGTTTCTCCAAGGATTAAAGAGAGTCACCTCCCCATGTAACCCCTGAGTCTGCAGACACATTAGTCTGTGGACACTGCTCAGGCCCGGTTGTGACTTTCTGAGATGTTTTCTGTAGGGAAAGAAACCGATCTTAGGAATGATGTCCGGTCACTTGTACGAGTCCCCAGGACAATAAAAGCTGACTTACTTGTCAAGTCTTAAACATCGCCTCTTCGGGGAAGCATTACCCAAGCCCTCAAAGATTCAGTGAGCTCCCCCAGCTTATGTTCCCTTAACACCCCGCACTTCTGTGCAACGCTCAACACAACTGCGATTACTTTCTCAAGAGTCCCCAGCTAGTTCCACGTGGTGGGGGGACAGGAAAGAGGACTGTCTTGCTCTCCCCATTCCTAGGATCTCACCCAGCACCGGTGCTCAGCAGGTTCTTGTAACAGCCTGTGGAATGAATGAAAGGTTCACAGGAAGACTAGCACAGAAGCTGGCAGGCACACTGGAGGCTTTCGTTAAAAGGTTTTTACAGCAATCGACAAAGTAAAGCGAGCTGGTAGGTGCAGTCTTCCTATTTGCAAATGATGATGAAGTTAAAGCTCAGGAAACAGAGCCATGATCCCAGATCCCCGAGTTGATGAGCCCTAAACATGGGTGTTAGGCCCAGTCTTCAGACTCCCAGTCTGGGACTCCTTCCACTTTCCCCCTTGGTACCACTCCCAGGGACTGCCAGAACCCAACATACATGTCTCCTGCCTATACCACCCTACCACGCCCAGGGTGGAGCTAAGCATGTTGCAGGCACTAAAAAAAAGAAAAAAAAAAAAAAACTAGAATGCACATGGATTTGATTCAAATTACAAAAACAAAAAGGCCTTGAGTTTAAAAGGACAAGAGAAAGGCTTTCAAAACTCCCAAGCCAGCAAGTGACACTGAGCAAGTTACTTAAACTGTCTGAGCCTCACCCACCCTTCGGAGCCACTGAAAGGATTAAATGAAACTGGCACATAAAGTTTCTGATGGAGTCACAGTCTACATTCTACAAATACGAGTCTCTTCTCACTCCTAATCCTGTTATTAAGCCACAGTGGCTCTTACACATCTGAATTCCCATAACTCTCCCTGAGACACTGGAAATTCTGGATGTGTTCAGGGTTGTCACACAACCCAGAAATTCCCGCCCATTCAAAGTTGTCCACAAATGAAGCATGCCAGGGCCTCTGCAAAGGGGGATGTTCAGATAGGTCCACCCTTTCAGGAGTTCTGTGTCCTCACCCCTCCTCCACTTTCCCACTGCCCTAGCTGCTGACTTCCATGAGCAGTTTAACCAAAGACAATGCCTTCCATACTCGGAGCCCTGTGACGGTGGCACCCGCACGTATCTCCTTTCAGGAAAGGCCATTGTGAAGCCAGAGAATTTGGCCACATTCCTGCTCATGCCCTACTCTTGAAATACTAGGCCTGCAGCCCCTGCAATTTGAGCAAAGAACATTTGGAACAACTAGAGAAAGTCCCACTTCACAAGGTGGTTAATAAACTACGTCATTTAATGGAAGTCATTTTCCTAAGAAAATGGGGTTGGCAGAAACTGAAGATGGATTTGAGAAGGGTATGAGACTTGGGTGAAAGACAGAGCACCACAGGCAGCCAGCTAGCCCCCAAGCCAGAGTCCAGGCTGCAGCAGACTGCAGGCACAGACTCCCCAGCGGAGGCTGTGCCATCCTGCCCCAGCCGGGCAGAGGACCCAAGGGGCCCACTGAGAGTGGGAGGGACGGAGCTGAGAAGGGACACAGCTGTGTAAAGGCCTACTGGCAGAACTTTCCCCAGAAGGCCATCTGCCAAAACAGCCAGCCATCCATATCCCCAAAGCGGAAATTCAGCCGCATTTGAGGATTGAAGAAGTAGGCAGAGAAGTAAGAGGTATCCAGCAGAAAGATCCTTAGCTCAGGGGATTTCAGGCTTGAAACAAGAACTCTGACTCTCCAGGCAGCCTCCCAATTGCACAGCTCCTTCTTTACCTAAGGGTATAAGGCAGAGCTGAAATGCGTGTCAGGGTCAAGGTCAAGTTCTGGGAAGCTGGGCAGGCCCGCAGGAAGCGCAGACACAGTCCCTAGGGAGGCAGAGGCGGCAACAGGGAGATTCCCGGGACTGGCCCATCCCCGACACACAGAAGGGGAGAAGCCAGTTGTCCCCTGGAGGCGCGCAACCACCGGCGCCCCCTCGGGCTGCCCAGCGCAGAAAGTTCCTTACCTGGTGGAGGCGGCTCCGGAGCCGACTTCTCCCTCTTGGGAGCTTTCTTGGGCTTAGTGGCCCTCTTTGGCGGCCTGGGCTCCTGCGGGCGCGGCTCCCACTCCTCCCCCGGCCCCGCAGGCAGTGGCGGAGAGAAGGTCTCGGGCTCGGGCTCTGGGCGCGCGTAGTAGGGCTCCTGGCTCCAGATCTCCTGCCCGTAATAATCAGGGTCCTCGAGGGCTGCGCCCTGGGCTCCAACCCCGGCCACGGTCACTGCCAGGAGCACCAGGGCCAGTGCCCGGGTAGCGGTCCCCGGGCGGGACATGCCTGCTCCGCCCCGCGCCCAGGGCAGGGTCACTGTCACCGGGAGCGCCGGGCGGGCTGCGGGCGCAGAGGCTGGCGCGGGGCAGGGGCGTAGGGCACAGCAGAGCGGCGCGCGGGGCGCGGGAGGCTGCCGGCTGGCTGCGCGTGTGACCGGCCCGCGGGGCTGGGCTGGGCTGGGCTGGTCCGGGGCGGACAGGGGCGCGTAGAGGCGCGGGGCGGGCGCAGGGGGGCCGGCCCCGCCCTTCGTTCTTCCCTCCCTTTCCCGGCGACCCCGCCGAGGCCAGTCCTTGGAGGCAGGTGTTCCAAGCAGCCAAGCCCAAGAAAGCCCCCTGCGCCCAGCAGTCTGTCTCCAGCCCCCTTCCCCTCCCCCACAGGCCGGCCAACATGGGGCCTGCTTCCCCAGAGACGCGAATGAGTTTCAATCTTAGAAGAAAACATTGAGGCCCGCTGTTCCATTCCTTTGTTTTGCAGGTGGAGAAATGTGACCTGAGAGGAGAAAAGATTGGCCCGGGGTCCTAAAGTAAATCAGAGCCCAAGCAGCCTCCAGCTCTCAAACTCCTGCCCCGTGTGCTGACCATCCCGCAGACGTGGACTTCCCCCTAGCCATGCTTCTGTTTCAGGAAAGGGGAATGAGGAATTCCTGAGGTTCCGGGGCCTTCTGGGAGTGAAGTTCCCTGGGAGCAGGGCTTAGGGACCCTGGAGGAGCCCCCTCCCATCTGAGACTGATTCTGCGGGGCCTTGGGAAAGAGAGTGATGTTACCCCAGGGCAGCCATCCAGGGGTCACAAGAGGGTTTGTGGTTCATGCAAGAGCAGGCTCTTGCCCAGAGGGTCCTTTGAGAAAGGGCCTCCCACTTTGGACAACTCTGCATAGATTCTTTATGTGGAGCCAAAGGACTGCATATGTTTCACTTGCTGCTGTAACAAACGATGACAAGCTTAGGGGCTTCAAACAACACCGCTCTAACAGCTCTGCAGGTGGGAAGGCTGACGCAAGTGTCACCAGGCCAAAATCAAGGGGTCAGCAGGACTGGGTTATTTAGGGGAGCCTCTGGGGAAAAGTCCACTTCCGGGCTCACTCAGGTATTGGCTGAATTCAGCTCCTTGCGATAGTAGGACTGACCTGCAGTTCACTTGCTGGCTGTGGGCTGAGGCCCGTTCCTCCTGCTGGCTGCCTGCGTTCCTCCTCATGTCTTCTGCAGGCTCCTCCAGGCCCTTCCCTGGTCCTCGCACGTGGGCCGTGCATCTCAGAGCCAGCAATGACACAGCTTCAAATCTCTTCCCTTCCTGCCACATCTTTTTGCCTTTCAGCTAGAGAAAATTCTCTACTTTTAAGAGAGTGTGTGATTAGATGGGCCCACTCAAAAAATTCAGGATAGTCATCCTCTCGTAAGTGGTGACCTTAACCACATCGGCAAAGTCCATTTTGCCATGTTCCCTAACTTTTTGCCAGGTTCCCTAACTAACTATCTCTTGTTCTAGGTATTCAGGTATAGATGTCTTTGGGATCTCATTGAGTGTACTACAGGGACAGACAGACCCTCAAGCCTGCATTGGCCTGTCACCTTCCCAGTTCCTGTAGGCCTGTGATATGATCCTAGGATGCCACTGAGCTGAGTCAGGGCACCAGGGCAAGGCCTCATCATTGCCCTGGAGTGAGGACTTTCTTAGAGTGGGGGCTCCTGAGACCCCACAGTGGTCAGGGCTTGGGCCAGGAAGGCTCTCATTCTCTTTCTGCACAGGCCACTCAGTCAGGCCATCTTTTAGGCCAGTCTTCCAGGCTTCCAGTTTGAAGATCAAAGCAGAATGACCACAGGGAGAGGAGGAGCCTGCTGGTTGAGGCAGGGCCTGTCCGCAGGGACCAGGAGGCCTCGGTCCTGCCTGTCAAACCCTTAGGACACTCCGGAATCCAGAGCCAGCAGAAGTCTCCAGGGTGAGAGGGCAGGAGGGTCCCCTTCCCCACCCACCACTCTCTGCTCCCCGCCCCTTCCTGGATCCCCGGCCACCCTCCTCCATGACCTATCCCCAGGGCTCACTCTTGGGGACAGTTTTATCTGAAGCCAGGCACTCCAGACAATGACAGAGTCTTCAGTGATGACACAGAAAGCGGCTCCAGCAGCAAGCAACACACCCAGTGTTCCAGCGAGCTGTATGAAGCACTAACAAGAGGCTGGCCTGGCATCTTGGCCAGAGGGACTGCAGAGGCTGCCCAGGCCAGGACTGTGCCCTGCACCACCTCCATCAGAACCCCCAGAGCTTGCTCAACAGCAGACAGACACCCAGGCTGTACCCCAGACCTTCAGAATCTCCTAAAGAGTGGGTTCAAGCACTAGCATATCTAAGAAGTTCCTCAAGTGATTCTGATAGCGTCCAAATTTAAGATGAATCTTCTCCCTCTCATTTTACATAGATCCTGAGACCCAGATTTACCTGAGGACACACAGCAAGCTAGTGATGGCCAGGACTAACCCTGCTCTACTGCCTTTACCCAATATTTAAAGTCAGGCCATATACATCTCAGTGGCCCCAAACCCATGAGTCCTGAAGACATTCTACTGCTTTTCAGCACCTCTTAGATAACATAACATATACCCGCTCTGCAGTGTCTGGTAAGTGTCCAGAGAAAGCCCCACCGAAACATGCCTCTCAACATGCCCCTGGAATAAAGAAATGAGTCCCACTTATTACTGCTCTCCCTATTAATGCTTCCTTGTTTGTTTTCCCTGGAGAGACACATAATTAAAGCAAGCAGAACAAATAGAACAAGAATCGATTGCACTGATGCCAGTTCTCCCAACACAGAAGCCCACGGCACTGTTCCTGGAGCATCCTTTGTCTACCTCTGGCTCCCTCTCTCTGGTGCTGCCTGTCCTGGAAATGTGCAAGGCACAGTCAGAGCTCATGAGGTTTAGGAACATAGGGTGGCAAAGCTGAACTCATTCTCTTGGTTTGCAAGCCTTATCCTTCCTCCCAACTCTCACCTATCTGTCTGGAAGGGTCCTGCATTCTTCAGTTTCTCAGATGAAGACCTCCCTGGTCATCTTGGCCCCATCTCTCCTTCATCTTCTAATGAATAGCAGTAAGTCCTGCTGATCTCATGGCACACATTCTTTAATCTGCCTCTTCCTCTGTTCCCACTGCCCATCACTCAGCCCATGGTTCAGAGACCCATGGCAGATGATAGGAATCCATACTCAGCAGGTCTCCCTGCTTTGGGGCCTCTCTGACCTGCCGTTCACCCTTCCTTCAAGGCAACAAGCCATTCATTCTCCCTAAACACCCATAAACAACTTTGCTCACCAACCAAAACACCCATTAACAACCGTGCTCCCTGACCGAAGAATCTGCAGGGCTAACCAATCCCACGTAAACCTAACCCCTCTGAGTGAGAGTCAAGGCTTACTAGCTCACTCAAACTTGGCTCTTTCCTCTCACCACTGGGCAACAACCATAAGACGGATTCCCTTTTTTTTTTTTTTTGACAGAGTCTCACTTTGTCACCCAGGCTTGAGTGCAGTGGCACCATGTTGGCTCACTGCAACCTCCATCTCCTGGGTTCAAGCAGTTCTCCTGCCTCAGCCTCCCGAGTAGCTGGGATGACAGGCACCCACCACCACACCCAGCTAATTTTTATATTTTTCATAGAGACAGGGTTTCACCATGTTGGCCAGGCTGGTCTCAAACTCCTGACCTCAGGTGATCCACCCATCTCGGCCTCCCAAAGCGCTGGAATTACAGGCATGAGCCACCATGCCCGGCCAAGACAGACTCTTTATGGCCTTCTGCACAGCACTGATAAGCTCTGTGATTATTATAATATGCTAACTTTGCATCTTCCACAGAAACCAGCAGAGTACAAGAAACACAGAAAATTTCAATAACCTCTTCTGCATAACTAATCTTGCCTAGAGTCTTTCATGGCATCAGCCAAATAATGTTTCTCTCTAAGACTTTTTTTGTTCTCAATCTAATAATTTGTCTATATAACTCAGGACTGGAACCCTCAGGAGGCGCTGTGAGTCTCTCTGCATAGGGTAAGTGGAGCTCCAGAAAGCACTGACTCTCCCTGGGTGTCAGCCATGCCATAAACCAGACACTCCAGTCAGGGGTAGCAATGGGGGCAAACTGGGAAACCAAAATGGCAGTTCAGAATCCCCGCCTGGTTTCTGAGTTCTTCAAATGGTGTTCTTTAAAGTCAACCATTGTTTGTTTGCCTCAGTTGAGAATCTGCTAAGTGCACTTCCGCTAAGCAAAATAAGCCCGTGTCTGTCCATTCATTCATCCCTTAGACAGGATTCTGCTAAGCCAGTTTCTGTTATACAACATAAATCCATACTTGTCTAATAATCCTCAAACACCGTACACGGCTAATAATTTTTCAAATATTTATGAGCCCCACAGAGGAGATTTCTGTTAAGCGGCTTGGCAAGGAACAATAGAGTGTGCAGGTTCAGAGAACATTCTGTTGAAACAAATATTGTCAAGACATCAATATTTTTATAGCATTTTTCATCAGGGACTTTTCACACCTGCTCATTTCCCTAATTATCCCTGAGACTCTTACACTTTCAGAGAGAATGAAAATGGAATTTTTTTGAAAGATCATTAATTTGAAAAATTAGCTGCTATATAAAGAAAAATACATACTCAGGCACAGCCATTACTAAAAATACAGTCTTGAGATGGATGCACAGGGAGAGAGATACTAAGTTGTTATGGCAACTATCATTATAATTACAAAGCTGGAGGGTTTTTCTCGTTCATTACTGTGTTGAGATGTGGTAGTTTAAATGGCAGTGTCCTTTGTAATGTCCTCAATCTCATTACTACATAATTACCCATTTCATATTTAATTTTCAGCATGTTTGTTCTTACTCCCATACCCTGTACATTTGGCATCTTTTGATAAGCCTTATTCTTAGTTCATGGATCCCTCTTGCAACTTAATTCCTCTCCTCACTATTACCTCTACTCTGTGGTTTCATTTTCAATTTGGCCTTTGGGACACTTGCTTTGGCATGAGATATTCCATTTGTAAACAGTAAGACGCTGTTGCGAAAGTTCTTAAGAAACCACAGGAACAGGCACCCGGGGAGACACTGAACACCGGATACACTGGAGCCTGCTGAAAGGCCTTGGAGGCACGGTGTTTCTTGTCTACCTACTATGTGCAGGATCATTTACAGTAGTGATCACATTTGACCTTTGTAAGCTGGGTTCTCTGTTTGCACTCCCTCGGTCTCCAGCCCTCTGGGCTTGCCTCTGTATCTGGAAGACTGGGAGGCCCTTGTAAATTAGTCCCCTTGTCATCTGGTTTCTGATCGGGATTGACCAATGGAGATAGGAAGGTGAGGAGAAAGGGTTCTGGGCATTTCTTCCCCTTCCTCCACCCCCACCCTTCCATGCGCCCCACCCACTTTGGCCCAGGGGTCCTGATGGTGGCTGGATCCTTGGGCTTCCCTGAAACCCACTTCCTCAACTATAGCCCTGCAGTCCTGTGGGGGAACGTGACTTCCTGACAGCCTGAGCCTCCACTCGTTAGCCTCAATATCACTGTTTGTCTCCACATCCCTGCCCACACCTCTGCACTTCATTTAATTCACCTGTCATCTATGTGTGCCTCTGTTTCCTGCTGGGTCCCTGACTGATACTATCCTCCCAAAGCTTTGTGAGGGCAGAATAGCTCCCCCTGTCTTACAGCTGAGGAATCCAGAAGTGGCTAAGTCTCTTGCTGAAGGTCATGTAATTAACAAGTGATGGAGTCAGTTGAACCCCCAACTGTTTCATTCCAAAATTTCCACCTCCGTCACTCATGTTACAGTCTCAGGCCAAAGGGAATGGTGGCCCATCAGGTGGCCCAAGATGCGCTTGGGCAGAGTGGCATAGTGTGTCAGGGTGCAGCATGGGCACCCTGGGGTGGTCACGGGTGGGGGTGGCTTTAGTCTCCAGTAAATCTCAAGCCTCTCCATCCATCGGGAGTGCTCAAGATCTAAGTTCTTTAAATTTAGAAGTTCTGGAGCTGCTTCTGTGGTCACTTAATGCACGAAGCCTGAAAGACAAGAAGCAATCATCTCCATGGAGTTGAGATTTGCATGAAGAGGAACTCAGTGTGAGAAGCCAAGAAGCAAAGCAGAGGAAGATGCTGCCCCAGCCCCCGGCCTCCAGTCCATCACTGCCACATGGGCAGGGCTGCCATGCTGTGGTCCAGAATCAGAAGCAAAGGTTTGGAAGGTCTGAGTTTAGGCATCCCTCGTTCTATCCTCTCAGTTAAGGTACAGGGCTCTCTGAAACAGCAGTGCCAAATGCAGTTGGTCCACACACTCTATGAGGCCCCAGGGCTGGGAGAGACTTCCCACACCTGTAGTCTACTGTCGAGCAATCAGACCCCAAACCAAGGTCTCACTGATGTTTCTGCAAGAGAACATCTCTGCCGCTCCCCATCACACAAGACACACTGAACTTGGTAGGATAGAGACTAAAAATGTAATAAACTAATGAACCTGATGACTTTGAAAATCTAATAAATTCCTAGAAAAATATAAAATGCTAAAGCTGACACAAAAATAGAGAACCTGAACAGACCAATAATATTAAATAAATTAAAATGGCAGTCTTTATTAAAAAAATTATAAGCCAGGCGCAATGGCACACACCTGTAGTCCAAACTACTTGAGAGGCTGAGGCAAGAAGACCAACCGCTTAAGCTCCGGAGTTCAAGGCTGTAGTACTCTATAATCACGTCTGTGAATAGCCACTGAACTCCAGCCTGAGCACCACAGTAAGACCTTGTGTCAAAAAATATCTATCTTTTTAATCAGCCAGGAGTGATAGTGTGCACCTGTAGTCTTAGCGACTTGGGAGGCTGAGACAGGAGGATCACTTGAGCCCAGCTTGGGAGGCTGAGACAGGAGGATCGCTTGAGCCCAGGAGCTTGAGGTTATAGTAAGCTATAATCACACCACTGCAATCCAGCCTGGGCAACAGAGTGAGACTTTGTCTCCAAAAGCAAATAAACAAACAAACAAAAGTTCCAGATCATTTTTCAATTTTCCAGTTGAATTTATTAAACTTTTTTAAAAGCTGAAATTCCCACCTTATAGAAAGTTTTCTTTTTCTTTTTCTTTTTTTTCTTTTTTAAGATGGAGTTTCGTTCTTGTCGCCCAGGTTGGAGTGCAATGGCACGATCTTGGCTCACTGCAACATCAACTTCTCAGGTTCAAGCGATTCTCCTGCCTCAGCCTCCCAAGTAGCTGGGATTATAGACCTGCACCACCATGCCCAGCTAATTTTCTGTATTTTTTCATAGTACAGATGGGGGTTCACCATGTTGCCCAGGCTGGTCTTGAACTTCTGACCTCAGATGATCTGCCTGCCTCAGCCTCCCAAAATGCTGGGATTACAGGGACCAGCCACCGCACCCGGCCTGAAAGTTTTCTTTTATAGAAAACTGAAAAAGAGGGAAATCTACTTAGATAATTTTACTATGCTTGTAATCTTAATTCTAAAATCAGAGAATGAAATTATTAGAAAATAATATGAAAGGTTCATTTTGTTATAAATATAGACATTAAAAATCTTAAGTCAAATATTGGCTAACTGAATCCAATAGCTTATTTTTTAAAATACATAAAGTATACATAAAATCCATAAAATATAATTAAGTAGGCTTTATTTCAGGAATACAGAAATGGTTAGATGGTAGAAAAATCTACCTATGTAATTTATCATGTCAATAGATCAAAAGAAAAAGGTTGTATGATTATCTAAATCAATGAATTATCTGAATTAGAAAAGCAGTTCATAATATAGAGCATCTGTTTGAAGATGTTCTGAACAAATGGAAAGATACCTATGCTTTTGCATGGGGCAACTTGGGATCAAAGATTCAATTCTTGCTGGGCATGGTGGCTCATGCCTGTAACCCCAGCACTTTGAGAGGCCAAGGTGAGAGGATCACTTGAGCCCAGAAATTTGAAACCAGCCTGGACAACACAGTGAGACTCTGGGGGGAAGGGGAAGGAAAGGAGGACTTAGGCACAGAACAAATGTCCAATGTAAGAAAATAGAGAGCTTAGGTACAGACTTATGTGTAATATTTAGGGAACAACACACAATATGAGACTGTTACACATCAAGGTGGATTCTTTACCATGTGGCCTTGGGAAACTTGGCTCTCTCTATGGAAAAAAGTAAAACTGGATCCTTACCACACATGAAAGTGGACTCCAAATGGATTAAAAAACTAAATGTGAAAAGTGAAACCATAACAATAATAGAAAGTGTATAAACATATCTTTGTAACCTAGAGATGGAGAAAAACTTGTTAAATAAAAACCTCAGAAGCACAAACCATAAGGCAAAAATAAAAAGAGGAGGAATTAATGAGGTTACTTATATCAAGATAAAAGATTAATGTTCTACAAAGGACACACTGAACAAAATGAACAGGCAGATAACATATTGGGAGACAATACCTGTAATGTCTAACCAAAAAAATTTTTTTTGGAGACAGAGTCTCACTCTGTCACCCAGGCTGAAGTGCAGTGATGCAGTCTCGGCTCACTGCAACCTCTGCCTCTCAGGTTCAAGCAATTCTCCTACCTCAGCTTCCCTAGTAGTTGGGATTACAGAAACCCACCACCATGCCCAGATAATTTTTGTATTTTTAGTAGAGAAGGGATTTTACCATGTTAGCCAGGCTGGTCTTAAACTTCTGGGCTCAAGTGATCTGCCTGCTTTGGCCTCCCAAAGTGCTGGGATTATAGGCATGAGCCACCACACCTGGCCAAAAAATTAATATCCATGATACATAAGGAAGAAAGAGAGGAGTTCTGATAGGAAAATGGGCAAAACCTATGAACAGGCTATTTACAGAAGAGAAAACTCAAAAGGCTAAGTACATATAAAGAAATGCTCAGAGCTATTAGTAACCAGAGAAATGCAAATTTAAATGAAGAGGTGTCATCTGACAACTATTAGCTGGGCAAAAATCAGAAAGCTGGATGGTGTTAAGTGTTGGTGATGGTGTGAAGTTTTGGGGCACCCAAGCACTGCTGGTGAGGATTCAGATGGGTACCACCCATTGGGAGAGCAGATGCATGCTCCTGACACTCCCAAAACATGTGTCTGTCATAATTAAAGGTGCATATAAAAGACATAAAAGATTATGAGTCCAATGAAAATAAATTTAAAATAAATGTAGCTGAGAAGCATTTTTTATTAAAATGCTTGTGCCAATAGAGAATATTACATTAACTTAGGACACAAGTCACTGAAACAGTTTCTACATGTTACCATTTGAAAAAGTAAGACTTGGCACAACCAACCTAACAGATTTTTTTTCTTTTCTACTGAATTGAATGAATCAATCCTTTTTTATTATGTTTCATTCTAGAGTCACCCCATACTAATTATCTGGTAAAGAGGATTAACATTTTATTCTTTTATAATTTTCTGATTGCTTTTAGGGAGTAAGAGACATAAAGAATAAGCAAACAAATGCAATGTATTAAAAGCATTTCTAATACGTCCTTTTGCCCTCCAGGGACTTTGTAATATAAATACCCTTATACAGTAAGAAAAATAGATCACTAATTCTCAAGCTGCAATTACCTGAGATCATAATACTGAACATACATCAAAGCAGAGGCACAGCAGTTTAAATCCAATTGAATTACATCTACCCTTAGGGGAACAATCAGGAAATACAACATTAAAAAAAGAGAGCCTTGGCATCATTCCTTCACACCTGGGCTTCACTGACTATCTCCAGTTGTAAATTACATGCTGAGACCCAGTGTGTTCTTCCAGGGCTGAGGCATAACAGAGAAGGCGCTCCTGGGAACAGCAAACACCTTGTTTGTCCTTCCACCCGGGCAGGTGTGTGTGTGTGTGTGTGTGTGTGTGTGTGTGTGTATGTGTGTGTGTGTGTGTTTCCTCTATGCAAATGAAAGCAAGTTTTCACATTGCATTATAAGCTTGGTAGCTAAGAAACCATTTCTATTTCTGAGAAGGTTAACTTTCAAGTTCAAACATCTGATGCTTTGGGTATTGTGAACAAATGTGAACCTGAAAGAGCCAATCTTTCAAGATGGATCACCATTGGCTAACTGAGCCAAAATTTAAAGTACAGTCAAGTGGCCATTTGCTGAGTAGAGAGGTCACACACATAACTTTGAGTTCCTGAAAAACAACACCTCTGTTTAATTTTGGGACTTCCACAGAGCACCTGAACCAACCAATCAGAGTTCACCTGCTTGTGCCAATCAGAGATCAGCTGTATCAACCAATCAAGGCTCAGCAGTGTTGACCAATCAGGGCTCAGTTATAGTGACCAATCAGGGCTCAGCTGCATCATCACTCTGAGGTAAGCAATGTTGAATTTTTCATTTGCCAGAATTGCCAACTGTTCACTGGAATGAAGTCTCTTTCCTCCAGACTGTTTTCCAGAGAACTTTTGTGCAGAGTATCCCACTAAAGTAACCACTGTCACAACCTGGATAAAATGTTTAAATGTTTTTCAAACCTAAGCTTACAAACTATAGTGGGTAAAACAGCATTTTTGCTCTTATTGGAGGTGAAGAGTGTTAAATGTGGAAGTGTTTAAATGGTATATTTCAGTATATAAAGAGTCTCTAAATGGGGTTATCTGAACTTGGAGTGGGCCAGGCGAGGTCATGCGGCTCGCAGGCACGTTACCCAGGGGAGTAATCTGACATGGGCCTGAGCACCGCGCATTCTGACTCTTCCCACGCTAGCTGGAAAGCCTGGAGCAGGCTGACCTCACAAACTTAGCCTTAGTTTACACGTATGTAAAGTGGGGAAATCCTGTCCTAACCTGATAGAGAATTACGGTGAGAATTTAATAAAATAATGCATGTAACAGCTTAGAGTAAATCTTGGCATATAGTGCCTTAATCCATTAGGGCTGCTATAACAGAATACTGTAGACTGGGGGGCCTATAAACAACAGAAATTCATTTCTCACAGTTCCGGAGGCTGGAAGTCCCAAGAGCAAGATACTGGCAGATTCAGAGCCTCGTGATGGCCCATTTCATAGATGGCAGCTTCTCCCTGTGTCCTCATATGTTGGAAGGGGCACCCTTGGGCCTCTTTATAAGGGCACTAATCCCATTGATGTGGGCTCCTCCCTCATGATTTAATCACCTCCCCCAAAGCCCCATCTAATATCATTGCCTTGAGGGTGAGGATTTCAACATATGAATTTGACAGGGGAAACACAAACATTCAGACTGTGACACAGGGTGAACACTCAGGAAAGACTGGCGGCTGTTGTCATTCTTCATGATTATTATCTTAGCCTGTCAGTGTAAAGCGCATGCTCATTACTGGCTGAAGAAGAAAGACCACCTCCCCACCGTGCCCTTTCATTCTTTCCTTGTCAATGCCTTGCCTTTGCAGACATAGTTGCCACCACCTAGAGTGCTCTCTGGTGCTTCCTTTCACAGCAAACACCTACTTGCACATCGAAGCCCAACTCTAATGCCTCCTCCTAGGGGAGCCCTCCACAATTATAGCGGGTGAGATCCTGTGTTCCTGCCCCCAGGGTCCCACAGCTCCCCTAAAGTGGCTTTCACAGCCCTCATGACCTTGTCCTAGGCATAGACACAGAGTACCTTGTCCTGGCCATAGGACACAGAGGGATCCCTGCTACCCGATTACCTCCTCCAGGGCTGTTGGCATCCCTCTTGCATGCAGAAGGTGCTCAGTAAATGCTGTTTGGAGTTAGATGGCTGGATGCAAAGACCTTAAGAGCAGGATGCAAAGTCTGATTCCTTTCTGCATCCTCAGAGCCTGTCCCAGTGCTTGGCACACAGTAGGTGCTCAATAAACAGTCATGCATTGAAATTGACTTTCAAAATGCATATGGCCTGGACTGCATTTCCTCTGAGTGTCCTCTGCTGGCCTCCTGGCTCAGCTGCGATCTGGGGCACCCACCTGTCCTGTCCCGCCACCTTTGCCGTCTCCACCCAGACCTTAGGTCCCCGTTTTAACATGAGTGAAGTCCTCTCAGGGGTAGGGGAAGAGGACTCCGCTATTCCTATGAGACCAGAGCATGGTTCTTCCTCATCTCACGCTGGTGGAGCCCTGAGGCTGGGAGGCCAAGGGGCTTTGTAATGTGCAGAGAGCATTCCTCAGTTGGCACAGACACTTGAAATTTTACAACAGATCTCGTTCTCAAAGGAGGAAAAAGTGGAGCCAAACCAATTAACTTTTTAAACAGCTGAGAGATTCAAATAAGCAAGGTTTGCCAGGCGTAGCTGTAACCTGACAGAAATAGGAGATGTGCTGGGGGAAGCTCTCAGACTCTGGCATGGATTTGCCTGGCTAAGACATGAGCCCCTCCTGCCAGTCCCCACACGGCCCCAGCTGTGTGAGTTCACCCCATCTCCTCCGACGCAACTCTCAGCTCCCTCTTTGGAGAAAAACATAGATGAGCCTTAGGAAGTGAAATGAAAAGAGCCTAACAAGTAAAACCGGTATACCGTTTTTCTGTTCAAACGAAACCTTCCCAGTTATTCATTACATAAATGTCTTTCATCCTTTCGATCTCAGCTTAAATGTTACTTCCTCGGAGACCCCTTTCTGGAAAATTCTGTCTCAAACAGGACTTACCCTTCTTCCCTCTTTCCTGGCTCTGCAGCCTGTACTTTCCCTTCGGGGCAGACACTCCACTGGGCCACTTCTTTCTGACTATGCTGATGTTTGAGTGAGTAAGGGACAGGCAGGCGCAGTGGGTAAGAGTGTGGGCCCTGCAGTCAGGTTCTGGCTCAGCTGCCCACGGCTACGTCCTACAGCAGTCACCTTACCTCTCTGTGCCTCGGAGTCTTCATCTGGAAAATGGGGATAACAATCATTCCCACCTCACCAACCAGTTGTGGGGAGTAAACGAGTTAACACACGCCGAGTGTTTGGATCAGGGCCTTGACGTCGGGGCCAATTTATATTATTCCCATTATCATCATCAGCTTCCTAAGTGTTTTATTACTGAGGTATGACCATGTCTAGCACAATGCTTGGCATTGGGTCAGGGTTCAGTAAAGGTTACCATAGAGCTCTCCCAAACCCTGGTCTGAACCTGTGTCTCCAAACTCCTTGTCACTTCTGCTACTCATGAATCTCCTTTTCTGGCCTAGTTCAGTATCACCCTCTTGTGCATTCACACATCCAGCTCTCCTACCTTGTCGTCAGGCATTGCCCTCTGCCAGCACCCGTATACCACTTCCTTCTAGTTATGTCAGCCCTTCCCTCTTTTCCCCAACCTCTGTGACCTCCCAGTCCCACCCACCCACCTGGAGGGCCCAAGCTCTGCATTGCACCTGCATCCTGTGACCTCCCCTCCACCCACCCGCCCGAGCTCTGCATCACACCTGCATCCAAGTGAGGGATCAGCCTCTTGTGCTCTGTGAAGCACCAGTCCCTGAAGTTCACCCTGTGACAGTAGCTGGGTCAGGCAGGTGGTAGGTAGCAGCTGTGCAGGAATATGCGTGAAGACAAGGACAGAGCAGGGCTTTCCGGCCCTCTTATGAGGCGCTTGCATTCCAAGTGGAGCTCCCCTGAGCGAGGCTATTTCTGCAGTCAAATGCTCTACCACTGAGCTATACCCCCAAGTGAGGCTATTTCTAATGTGGGCCTTTCAACAAGGGAAAAGAGGAAATGAAGAGAAAAGAATGAACCCCACCACACAGCCTGGGAGCTGGGCCATTTGCAGGAAGTGCTTCCAGAATGAAGACCTTCCAACAGCAGCTTGACAGCCCTGCTTGGATTTTGTGCTGGGATGGTGCGACCTTCTGATAAAGCCATGGTCTTGGACAGTGAAGCCCAGGGAAAGAGCACTGGATAAGGAGCCACTTTGGCTCTGGGGATGCCACTCTCTGTGCCTGAGGCTTTCAAGGCCTCAGTTGCCCCATCTGCCAATCCAGGCATTGGACAGATGACCCTGCCGTTTGAGCCCCTGACTTTTCTGATAAAGCATGACCACAGCTCTGAAGCTTTCAGTCCAGGGCAGAGGATGCCAATGCCCGAGGGATGGCCCAACCCAGCACAAGAGATTACAGACCTCCTCTGGCCCCTGGGTCCAGGCTGCCTCCCCTATAATGTGCCCGCACATTCCCATTCCTCCTTCTTCCCACGCAGCTTCCCCCTATTCACGAAGCCATCTCTGTGATGCCAGGGTCAGACCGTCCTGGGGGTCCCCTCCCAGCTCTCCTGCCTGTAGTTTCTTCTGTTTCCCGCCTTCCTGCCTCCCACCCCACCCTCACCCAGTCATTCTCCATCTCCTGCATCCCAACTCCTCACCCAGAAACGCTGCCTTCTCCATCTCCCCCTCAGGGGACAAGCTCAAGCCCTGTGGTGTTTCCAGGCCACCTTGAGGCCGATGTCCAGAGCCCGGGCTCTGGCTCTCGGGTTCTATGTGAACAGGCCAAGCCCCACCTCCCGATGGTCTGTTCACTCTTCTTTCCACCGGCGATGCCCAGGTACTGAAGTGGGGACAGGTCATCCACGTGGCCCGCACCTTTGTTCTCACATCTCACTGCCAGGCACAGCCTTGCCAGCTCCAGGAAGCCTCCCCCTGTCTGCTCCTGCACCCATCTCCCACTCCGGATCCCCAAGTCCATGCATTTCGTCCCAGAAGTCCTCAGAAATGTGCCCGAAGGGCAACATGGGCACCGCAGGCTTACCTCGTTCTTTAACCTTGCTGAGCCTCTGTGTCCTGATCTATAAAATAGGACACTAATGTCTACCTAGAAGAGAGATAGAACTAAGGTGCTTCACAAAATGAAATGCTACGTAAATGTCAGACCCAATGCTGAGTCAAGGCCAGCTCACTCCTGCTCCCCACCCACAGTAGCATCCTCACTCTCGTAGATGCAGGACCTTTCTTCTTCCAGACAGCTATGGGATTTTGATGGATCTGCCAAATCACTGCTCCCCAAACACCCTTGCTATAAATCATGTCAGCTTCTCTCAGCTGCCTCTGAGCTTCTGAGCATGTGTGCATGATATTGGAATAAAGTTTAAATTAAATCCAGAAGCTGTAACGCTTCATAAAACTTAAACTGCAAATTCCTCACTGTGGAATGCCAAACCGAAAAAGTAATCAGAAATAAATACTTCATTTCACTCCATGTGCCCTGAAGACCCCCAAACGTGGCTCCAAAAGATCTGGGACCTTCCAAAGATAGGAAATCTAGGCAAGAAACCTCTCACATGGCCTCAGGATTCAAGCCATCCCCATGCACTTTTAGAAGGAGGGACAAGAGGAGTCCCAAACCAGCAAGGACCAGGATGGAAAGCAACCCGCAAATGGTGCCAGAGCAAGAGATTAGGGAGGATGTCTTTGCCGTTTTCCAGACGGATGTCCTGCTGCCTCCCTTGCAACAACCAGCTCTTGTCTTCTCCAGGTGAAATTTCCAACTGCCCAGAAGCTGCCTGATGGATGCCCGCTACCCAACTGAAGTTCACCTAAAGGATTTACAAGTTTCTGCCCTACAAGTTTGGTGCAAAGTTCATGCTGGGAGGCACATTAGGAAACACAAAGCACGGTGTGTGCCTGTGTTTTCTAAATAGTAGAGTTTCCAGGAGGGTTTCCATCAGCACCGAGTGTTTACGAGAGGCTGCCACAGCGGTGTGGTAGACATACCTGCTCCTGCTGCCAACACGATTTGCTAGTGTAATTAACATTCAGGCTGAAACTGGAGAAGGCAGTTCAACTCGCAGTGACTATTTTTAGAGGCCTCTTAATGGAAAACTCTTTTCCTTTCAAACCACACAGCTTTCTGTAATTAGGAGAGAGACTATTATTCAAGTCAGATTTTACTTTTTCTCACATTTCTGTGCTTTATGCGATGTTATCCTAAACCTGCATTTACGTGGGGTGGACAACACACAGAGAAGCGGCATCGCTGGGCGGGGTCCTCGCAGCGTCCTTACCTACCCTCCCACAGCAGAGGGAGGATGCAGTCACCAGAACAATCCCCCACCCCCACCCCAAGTCCCACCCTAACCCTACTGGGGATCACTTAGGTGATACTGCACCATCCCGTGCATTTTTCTCTTAGAAACTGGCTATGGGTCCCCAACAGCTCTGACATTTCTGGAGGATGGTTTAAAATGTCTCTTCTACCGTTCCCATTATAGAAACATAGATGCCCCCCGACAAGTTCATTCATGTGCCCATCAAATAGTGAGCATCTCCTTGGTGCAAGAGAGAGACTGACCCTGCAAGGCACCCACCCAGATGTACACTGAGGGCACCATCCCTGCCTTCATGGAGCTTATTTTCTAGTGTGGGGACTAGGGAAATGGTGCTGAACAGGGCAATACATCAGCAAAACATAGGACTTTTGATAAACATTTTAAAAAGAAAAAAGAAGGAAGAGTGGGGAAGCAGGAGGAAGGAAAGGAGGGGGAGGAAAGGAAAAGGGGAAGAAGGAGGAAATGAAAGAAGAAATGAGAAAGGAAGGGAGGAAGCAAGGACTCAATAGGAGACTTTAAACACGGGAGGGATGTGACAAGGACCATAGTCGGGATTGGGTAGAAAGTGGGGATGCTGGTAAACCAGTCTGGGGCTTGTGCAGGGGAGGGATAGTGGTGACTTGGGATGGGACAGGGACTGTGGAGAAGGGAATAAGGGGACAAATTCAAGCCCACTGGTAGGGGTAGCACCAGTAGGAAGTCCTGAAGTGGCTGCAGGTGGGAAGGAGACAGGAGGAAAGGATGGGGTGGGGGCTCGCACAGGAGCCCCTTTCTGCTGGAGAAAGACTAGGAAGTAAGAGCAGTTAGATTCCAAAGGCTGCAGCTGGAGCAGCAGCTGTTAACAACAGACTCTCTGCTAAGGCCAAGTGCAGAGACCATCCTGTTTGCAGATAAACCAGATCACCTGCAAGTTTCTTCATTCGATCACTCACTCAATCAGCAGACACTGGCTGAACTCAGGCCAGAGCCAGACCTTGGGCAGGTTCTGGGAATTTGGCCACAAGGACTCAATCTGCAGCCCAGTAGGGAGACAGACATGCAAATGAGGACCACCCTCCCAGGAGGTCAAGGCTACTATGGAGGGCTCAGGGCAAGGAGACAGGTGTGGGGAGAGGGGCCACCTGGTCCATCTGCGTGGGGCACCAGGGATGGCTGCACAAGGACCAGACAACTGAGCAGAGTTCTCCAGAACAGCTGGAGGTGGGCAGGATCTATCCACATATTCAAGTTCACTGCAGGTTTAAACAGCCATGAGGTTGTTAATGGCAGAAGAGCACTGGAGACCTTCTGCAGTGATGAAAATATTCCATATCATGGTTTGGGTACAGATTATAAATTTGTTAAGTGCATAATCTATAAATCAGCAGTGTACAGCCAGCAAACTGTACACTTTACATCTAATTCACTGTATGTAAATTTTGCTAACAGTACATTATATCTTCAATGAAAAAAAAAATTTAAAACTGTAAACACAAAAAAGCCAGGAGGCTCGTTGTTAAGTCTCACTAAATTTAAGTGAATGTTTTGTAATAACCTAACACATTGACTTGACCTTTTAAGAGGCGATTCTGCCCTTTTGAAGCTATAGGTTCAAGCTTTTTGGCTGGGCACAGGCACACCCCGCCATCAACCTCAGGCATGGCAGATCCCACACAAGACAGTACAAGAGCAGGATTCGTGCAGCTCAGTACACTGGCTTCCCTCCACCCTGAGGTTCAGCATCCAGGAAAGGTCTCCGGAAAGTACACTACCAGCCCACATCCCACCTGGAACAGGTCTTCGGGGCCTGCAGTGGGGACTTGCCCTCAGCAAGTTCACCTCCTGAATTCTGTTTCTATAAATTCCGACTGCAGACCACACAAGGCTTAATTTTTTTTTCTTTAAAGAACACTCTTTGCCAAAGTCTGTGTTGAGTAATTAACTAGTGCCATGTCCAGCAAGGGAAAGCAGCTCTATAATTTATGTTCCACAAGGCTCCGCCTGACAAGCAGAAGCCCGGCCAGGTGCTGCTTTCCCTCAGCCCTGCATTGAGTTCTAGTTGTGTTCACCCAGGCTGCTCATGTCTGATGATGCTTCATTGCTGGGCCATTCAAAGCCTCCAGAATATTTCTCTTTCCATTGTACAGTACTAAATCTTTGTCAACACTTCTCCAAATGCAGAGGTTGACAGTCAGCCCTCAATGACTCAAATGGAAAGCTAGTAAAAGCTCCCAAAGGGACATCTTTCAACAAGTCATTCTGCTTTCATAAAATAAAGAAGGCGGGATAACTATAACCGCTCTCCTCTTCCTGTCATGTTCTCTCAAAGCAGAGACAATGGAGGTGATTTGGGGCTTCCTCAATGTCCGGGGACAGTATCAGTCATGTGGTCACCCATGAGGGCCACGAAGCAGTGCCCTCACCACAATCTCATGCCAAAATGTACTCCCTCCGTGCTGATGCACGTGGAAACAAAGATGCCCTCAAGAGAGGTGGCCCAGCTTCCATATCTCAGGACTGCCAGTGTCACAGCGACCTACCTGCACTGATGGGTGCAGCCAAGCAGTGCCTGAGCCCACAGAGCCAGTGCAGAGAGCAGGTGTGGCTACCATCGGCAGGTGGGGCCACCACAGTCCATAGTGGCAGACAGAGGCTGGAATGTCCCCACTGAACCTAGCCCCACCGAGTTGGCCCACCTGCACATTTCGGGCCCCCGTACACCTGCCTCATCTCCCAACTCAGCCTTGGGTTGCTCACCCATGCCAGACAGGTTCCTTGCTCTGAATGCCTGGACACCTGGCCGGGTTTGTTCACTCCTTCTCCCTCTGGAGTCTGGGAATCAGTTCTGTGCATTTGCAGCCCTGGAGGTACGACTCTTTGTCAAATCAATGGCCAAGATCATGATCTCCACCTGGACAGAGCCCTTTCATGTCCTGTCAGCATTCATCAGATCTAGTATCACTCCCCCACTGCAGAGATTCTGGGAATTGCATCACTGGCCCCTGGTGCAGTTCCCAGGGGGAGTTCTTCTGAGCCACTGGATCCCAGCTTCCTTCACTTCCCGTCAGTGAGGGCTACCTCAGCATCCTCCTCATTGTGCCTGCCCAGAAACAAGCCCGAGGTTGGTGCAGAATCATCAGTTACTAGACATTTGTGGAAGTGAATTAGGCGTAACTGGTGTGAAATACAGGTATGGACACGGGTGCTCACCCAACTGCACCCAAGTCTCTGCCTCATTATTGACTATCCGTTTTCTGGGGCTGCAGTAACAAACTGGGTGACAACACAAATTTATTTTCTCACAGTCCTGACGGCCAGAATTCTGAGATCCAGGCGTCCACAGAGCCACACTCCCTCCACCAGCTCTCGGGGAGGATCCACTCTTGCCTCTTCCAGGTCTGATGGCCCCAGGTGTTCCTTGGCTTGTGGCAGCATCACTGCAATCTCCACTTCTGCCTCCATGGGGCCATCGTGCTGCTGTGTCTGGGTCACCGTGTGTCCACATGGCAGCCTCTCCTCGTGTGTCTGCGTCTGTGTCCAAATTTCCCTCTTCTTATAAGGACAGCAGTCACCCTGGATTAATGATGAGGCCCATCCCAAGGACTTCATCTTATCTTGATTAAACCTTCAAAGACCCTATTTCCATATAAGGTCGCATTCATAGATACTGGGAGTTAGGACTTCAACATATCTTTTTGTGGGGGACAAAATTCAACCCATACAGACCTTACGTTTCCCTTGATCTATCTAGTTTCGTGACTCTTTCATTTGGGAATTCATTCAGCAAGTATTTATTGAGCACCTGTTACATTTCATGCACCACACCGGGTATGAGGGACTTTTGCCCTCAAGAACTGACAGTCCAGGGGACAGGTCCCCCGGCAGCTGCTAGGAAGTGCAGTCTGAGGACACTCAGAGCAGAGCAGCCCCAAGGGGGCTCCTATCCCAGCCTTAGGGCATCGATGAAGTTTCTCAGAGCAAAGAGTGATGGAGATGAGAACTAGGCTGAATACAATTAGGTCGCCATTACTTTTAATGGCAAAACCCACAATTACTCTTGCACCAACCTAATAGCCAGGCAAAGAGGCCATGAATGGAAAAAGCTCCAAGAAACTCAGAGATAAGAGAAGCTGAGAGACTTTAGGAAACCTTGGATGATTCAGCAAGGTAGAAACAGAGGCATGGCAAGAGATGAAACTCCAGAAAGTCACATGGGTGCTTACATGTCACTGTGATGCCAAGGCACCCACAGAGCATCTGTGAGCTCTGATTACAGGTGCCACCCATTGAACACACACTGTGAGCACTGTCTCCTGTAATCACTCCTGCAACCCTGCAGGGGTGGGGTGCTCACCGGTGGTGAATCTGCAGCAACCTCAATTCTTGCCTCCTTCAAAGAAAGAATTCGATTGAGGGGCACAAGGCAGAAGGAGAGGCTGAGGCAAGCTTCAGAGCAGGAGTGAAAGTTTATTTAAAAAGCTTTAGAGGCCGGGCGCGGTGGCTCACGCCTGTAATCCCAGCACTTTGGGAGGCCGAGGCGGGCGGATCACAAGGTCAGGAGATTGAGACCACGGTGAAACCCCGTCTCTACTAAAAATACAAAAAATTAGCCGGGCGCCTGTAGTCCCAGCTACTAGGGAGGCTGAGGCAGAATGGCGTGAACCCAGGAGGCGGAGCTTGCAGTGAGCCGAGATCGGGCCACTGCACTCCAGCCTGGTGGACAGAGTGAGACTCCGTCTCAAAAAAAAAAGCTTTAGAACAGAAAGGAGAGGGGAGGGGAGGAGAGGGGAGGACAACTTGGAAGAGGGCCAAGCAGGTGACTTGAGGAACCAAGTGCACAGCTAGACCTCTCGATTGGGGGGGGTTTCTGTGTTGGCATACTTCCAGGATCTTGCATTCTCTTTCCCCACTCCTGAGATCTTATTAGGAAGCTGCTGACCGGTTTCAGGTGTTTTCTCTTAGGAGCCTGCCTTTCCCTGGCAGCGGCTGTGACCAATTATTATTTCAGAGAAACAGTTGACAGTTGCCTGACCATCCCCTGACGGTCACCCAACACTCCTAGTGCATGTGTGTGTGTGTACGGATGGCGGAGGGGGGCATTCCTGCCCTGCTCATACCTAACTAGCTACCCACTGTAGCACTTGAACAGGTGAAAAAAGTGAGACCTGTTGCATTGACATTTCTCTCCCCAGGTCCCATGAGAGAGGCAGCAGAGGCTGCCCTCTGGGATTCGGCTCCACACCCTGGACCACACCTGCATCTGCAGACTGGTCCCCTCCCAGACATTGCACCGGTGTGGAAAAGAAGGGGAGGGGCTGGTGGCCAGGGCTTGTTTTCATCTGTGATGCCCTCTTGGGTATTCATCCCAGAGCCTGCTAATTTAGGAGGCACTGCCAGGGATTAGGAGCATAGGAGTGTGAGCTGAAACACACCCAGCCCTCTCCACTCCGGCTGAAGGAAGGCTCTGAAAGGCACTTAGGTTTTTTCATCCTGGCCCTCATCCACCGTCCACTTCCGTTCTTGTGATTCCCACAACCTGTTAATTTATCAAACAACCTCAGTCCAGTCAACCATCCAGTTATTTTTGTCTCTGAAGCCGCATAACAGATTCAACTACTTTGTTGTTGTTTTCATTTGCCAACTAGGTGTAGAGGGTCATGAAGGAAGTGCCAGACCTCATGAGTTTACCTATATCCATAGTCATACCCCAGACACCTCCACAGCTCATCCGCACGGGAAGTTCTCTGCTGAAAGAGTGTTTAGCGATGGAAATGGATCCCTGGGCTCTACTCTGCAGAGATGAAGGGCTCTAAATCTGCATAGCTGTTACTCTAGGAGGCTGCCGGGCTCTCTGCCTTGATTTGATTAATGAGTGTGGAGTTTGGCAGAGGTTTTCTTGGAGGATTCTGGATTGGTCGTGTGTGTATACATAAAATAAAAGATGCGCTGTGGGTATTTTGAGCTAAACATGACTGATAGCTCTGTTTATTAAGATAGGAGCAGTCAAACCCTGGCTGTTTGAAGTTATACACAGATATGCTGAAGTGCAGCCTTATCCAAGGGCGGAGTCTCAGGATAAACTCAAAAGAGAATATGGATTCTCCAAGTAGCATTTGGTGAACAACGAGGCTAGAATACATGTCCTGTCACTCTGTATTCTTTCCCTAATGATCGTTTAGGGGGCATTGGCTTGGCAAAAGAGCACTGCAATTATTGCACTATAAGTGTGTTTACGTGTGTAGGTGGGTGCGTGCATACATCTGAATGAATATATGCATGTATTCTGCACCTTGTTCCCACAAAGGGAATTAAAGATGGCTAAGGAAGCTACGTAATAAAATTTAAATAAATTTTAAATAAATAGATGAGGAAATCAGGACAAGTGAGATAGAAAATTAGGAATAAAAATAGAGGAAAGAAAGTAGAGAGGAGGGCAAGTGGGTGTGAGGAGAGGAAGGAAAGACGAGGGGTGGGGAGCGAGAAAAAGAGAAGAGGAAGTGGTGAACAAAAGCTTCTGTTTCCATGGTGACCAGCAGCTCCAGGTCCGCAGAGAGAAAGCTCTGGAAGATAGTGTGGACTGGCTGTTTAACCGGATGCTGTGGCATACTTCCAGGCATCATCCCTCCTCAGGAGGCACCCCCTCCCCGGCTCTGGAAGCTGGAAGCTGCCCACAGCCCATGCAATACATAATTCCCAGACCCTGAACCATGCCTGATGGACCAGAATTAGCACCGGAGTTGGGCCATGCCAACCGCATTCCCTCTCCTGGGGTTTCAGAATCCAACCTGAGAGGCAGGAAGTCAGTGTCATTTGGCAGCTTGACCTCTTGGGCATGGAGCATGCAATTTGGGAGGAGCTCCAGCCTGCCCTGTGCCTGAGAAGCAGAGGAAATAAGCATAGTCGAGTTGGAGGTCAAAACAGCACTTGCCAAGGTCATCCGGGAACTCCACGAAACTAACCATGAGTCCATTTCTTACTTAATCTCTAAGCCACATCGCGCACGTTAACCGTGGCTCCCTTCCTGGACACTCTCCCATCTGGGATACTGGAATGTCCTGACCAGGCCTTCTCTGCCTCCTCTTCCTTGAGACTCAAGATGTACATGTTCTTTAGCGCTGGGTCTGGGCCCCTTTTCGCTTCTAGATTTCCCCCTTCTCTCTCTAGGGAAGCCTGTCCGTTCCACCCATTGCTGTGGCTTTAAATTCATGCAGAGAAGTCCCGTGTTCCAGGTCTGTGCATCTGACAGCCTCCTGGACATCTCCACTCAGATGCTGCCTCCAGGTCCCAAACTTCACTCAAAAGGTGAACTCCCCATTTTCTTTCCCAGATTTGTTTTCCTGCTCTCTGCCAACAACACCATTCTATACCTGGATGGTTACTTAAGCCAGAAGACTGACACCCGGGCCCTAAATGCTCAACTCCAGCATAGCATCCATCAGCACATCTCGTAGATTCAACTTCCAGTGTATACCATGAATCTGTTTTCTTCCCTGATTCCCTAAGATTTCACTGCCCTCATTCAGGCCACCACTCTCTTCAACCTGGATTTGCTTATCAGTCTCCTGACTAGACCCCATATTCCCTCCTGCTCCCTGACAACCTGGATTTGCTTAACGGCCTCCTAACTAGTCCCCATGCTCCTTCTTGCTTCCTGACAATTTGTTCTCCATGCAGCAGCCAAAGGGGCCAGCTCGTAACAACAAATGGATCTGCTTCAAATCCTTTCATTGATTCCTCCCACCCAAAGAATGAAATGCAAAGTCCTTACCAAGAGGTTCGAGATTGGACCTGCTCTGGTCCCCTTCCCTCCCGCGGCTCCTCTGATGCCTTCCTCACTTCTCCCCCCACTAGCTCCTTTCAGTTGCTCAAATATTTCCTGCCTCAGGGCCTGGCACTCACTGTTCCTCTGCCTGAAGGTCCTCTCCCTGCCCTTCACACACTTGCTCCTGCCTCACACGTCTGACTCTGCACATCATCCCTGGCAGGGAGAGCTCCTCCTACCTTTCCATCCAAAATAAGCCCCACGTACGCCAGGCGCAGTGGCTCATGCTCGGAATCCCAGCCCTTTGGGAGGCCAAGGCAGGAGATCACTTGAGGCCAGGAGTTGGAGACCAGCCTGGCCAACATGGCAAAACCCTGTCTCTACTAAAAATATGAAAATTAGCCAGGCGTGGTGGCAGGTGCCTGTAGTCCCAGCTATTTGGGAGGCTGAGGCAGGAGAATCACTTGAACCTGGGAGGTGGAGATTGCAGTGAGTGGAGGTTGCACCACTGCACTACAGCCTGGGCAACAGGGTGAGACTGTCAAAAAAAAAAAGCAAAAAGCCCCACACATTATTCTCCATCTCAGCTACCTGCTGAGCCCTTCAGACAACTGATCATTTCTTCTTAGTTTGTTGCCTTGTATGATGTCAACTTTCCTCGCTGGTCAATGGCTCCTTGTGGATGGGTCTGTGATTGATCCACGCTACATCCTCAGAGTCGGTCCATAATGTGTATTCATGTATTATTTTTAAAGCTAAGCAGAGAGAAAACGATGACAGGGAATCAAGAAAGTGCTCTACGAACTTTCCAGTCCCCGGTCCTAGTTGCTCAGGAAGCAGGCGCCCACTCCAGCCCTGGAGTTCTGCTGAACACTCCTGACATCGGCCAGCAAAGCCTTCTGCTGCCCTGAGCAATTTTCTGCTCCTGAAACCAGCACCTAACACCTGGCTGTGACTCTCTGTGCCCTCTGGGAAACCAGTCACCAGCTTTGAAAGCTTATGGATTCCAGGGCACTTGGCATAAGGCTGTTCTTTCTCAGGCTTGAAGTTTGGTGCTGTACTTTATGCTTCTTGAAAAAAAAAAAAAAAAAAACATACTTGTGCAAACCCGAACTACTACAGGAGGGGAAAGCATCTCAGCCACCAAACATTCCCAGCCCTAGGAGCACTATGTTGGTCATTGGTGAGCTTGTATTACATCCCAGGGGATTAGGGGCAAAATGCTATTATTTGTGGGATCAGAGGCAGCTGGATGAAGTGGGAGTAGGTGGTGGGATCCATGGAGTAGGGCCCTGGGATAGAGAAGCCGCTCTGCTCTGATGAACGATACACTAGATGAGGCTCTGGATTGCTCTGGGCTTCTGTGTCCAGGTCTGCAAGATGGAGACAACCAGAGCCATCAAGTCACTTAACTTAGCACTCCCACCCCACCCCATTCACTCTGTACTCCTTTCCATGGAGCCCCATGGGAGTTCCTGTTCACTGCCGTTGACCAGTCGTCTCTGACTGCATTAAGTCCACTCCTTTGAGTGGTACTAAAGTCCCTAACTGCTCAGCTTTCCACGCATGCATCTGGCCTCCCTAACTGAGGCCCCTCCAGGGCAGCAACATTGTGTTCCTCTCTCTTCCTCAGCTCAGAACCCGGCAAACACCAGGCATCAAATCAATGTTTGTTGGTTTGATCTGGCTAAATGATCTGAAGAATCCTTTCATTCCTCTAACTCAAGCTACCTTATGCCATTTGATTCTCTCTCTCTCTCTCTCTCTCTCTCTCTCTCTCGTTTTCTTTTGAAACAGGGACTTGCTCTGTTGCCCAGGCTAGAGTGCAGTGGTGTCATAGCTCACTGCAGCTTGGAACTCCTAGGTTCAAGTGATCCTCCTGCCTTGATCTCCAGAGTAGCTAGGACTACAGGCACGTGCCACCACACCCAGCTCTGATCCTCACCTTGATTCCAGTTGTTTGCTGGATGGGGTGAGTAGGGAGTGAGAATGACAGATAGGGAGATAGGGGGAGGAGGGGAAGCCAGGACAGGAAGGGAGGGAAGGCAAGGCTGGACCTGGTGTTTTTGAAATTGAGTGAGATTGGGTGGAGGCATAGACATTCAGCTTGAGGCAAAAAGGGAGAGAGTAGGAGATGAAAATAGATCTATACAATCAGCAGATGCCAAAATACTCCTAACGTTCCCAAATCTCCCTTAAGATCTCTCTAGAGGCAACCATAGAAAAGATCCTTTATTCCATTTCTAATTCAGGATCTGCTTTGATGTGCTCAGGCACAGGAAGGAAAGTTACAATGACTAACATCTTTAATGTCATTAAAAATAATTAAATTACATAGTCATTTCTTACACTCAGCCTGGACTTTTTTCAACACTTTCTTTCAAAATGAAACATTGCAAAGACATCAGGGAGTTGGAGAGAGCCTGTGGACAGAACCTTCCTTCCAACTGCTGCTCTTGATAGAAGATTCTAATAGGCTTCTGAATTCATTTGACGTTTTCTTGCTATTTTGTATGCATCATAATAGATGTAAAGCCTCAGATTTTAATGGCACCTTCCTACCTAATAACCACATGTGCTCTCACAAACATTCAGTTTTTGTATGTTGAAGAGGAGAGAAGTATTACTAGCCCCATTTTACAGAAGTAGCAATTTGATGATTCATAGCGCATGAGCACTAATATTCACTGAATGCCTGCCATACTCTAGGCACTGAGCTTTCATACAGTCTCATTTATACCTCTCAGCCAGCTTTTCAGGACTGAGAAAGGATTCCAATCTGGACCACCTGACTAAAAGCCCATGTCTTTCAACACTGTGCTATATAACTTGTTCAACAACTCTTTATTGAACAGTTACTATGTGCCAGACATTATCCTGGCTGCTGGGGATACAGTGGTACAGAAGACAGATCTCTCTATTGTCAGGGTGATGTTATAATAGGAACACATAAAGAAATTGAAACAGGGTGATGTGTTCAAGACTGTAGGGCAGGTGTGAGAGACAGTCCATGCCTCCTGAGGAGTTAATGACAAGAAGGACCCATTCACAAGAAAGTATGGGCAGAGTATTCCAGTCGGAAGGAAGCCCAGGGATCTAAACATGTTGGTATTTATTATTTCCTCAGCCATTTCACCTGAATAACTATTGTAAGACAATACTTATTAATACAGAAGCAAATACTCACTGCTTATTTATAATAATGAAAACAAACAGAAATGACCTAAAATCGAATAGGGAGAAATTTCAAGGAATTATGACACTTGTGCTTGCTGAAATATTATGCAGCCATGAAAAATAACTTGGCAGGTTTTCATTCTGGCTAGGAAGTATACCTTACTCTTTACTGGTTACAACTAAAAACTCAGGACAGACTATATAAAACAACTATCAGAGTACTGTGGAAAATAATAACAGAGTGGAGAAGGAAATAAAAACTTGAAGAAATACGGATCCAGCAGAGTGTCCTGGAGTGCCCCCACCTCATATTTCCTGGCTTAGACACTAGGGCAGCTAAATCCTGAACTGTGTGGCAGATGTGATGTGCACAGAATAAGTTCCAAGAGAAATCCTCCCTTTCTGGCCAGAAAATCAGAAGGGCAGCTCTTGCAGTGCACAGCTTGGGGCTAAATCTGCATTTTGTTTTCCTTTTCCCTCCTTTTACTCTTCCAGCCCTGTCCCGAGGCAATCCCCAGTCATGATGCTGTGATCCCCTTCAGTAGCAGTGGTCATGGAAGCCATACAAGCATGTAAAATTCTGAGAAAATTCTTTCCTCTGACTAGAGGAAGCTGGAAAAGGGGTCCCTGTGGTCCAAAGAGTGAGGTGGGAAGGACGTCTGTTATCTCCTCTTTCTTCTTTTCCTAGCTATTTTGTCCTAAAGTGGACCAGTCACAAGGAGTGCATAAAAACACAGGGAAGTTAAAAACCCCAGCTGGAGCACCAGGAAAGGGGACCACTGGGAGCTGGAGATGGTGGAAGAAATTTGGAAGAGGAGGCAGCTGAAGAAAGAGAACCCCTAAATCTGTGTTTGAAGCCCCCAGCTCCTCTCTGAGCTGTGCATGTATGGAACTGACATGAAGTAGCATAGACAAGGCTTTGAGAATTTAACTGCTGTACATCCACCGCTCAGGACCCAGACTGGACCCTGGGTGGTCCCCACACAGGACATATCCAAATAGCACCACAGAGGCTTTGAAAATTAAACTGACATTGAAACTACAGCCCACAAAGGATGCACAGGGACTTGTGGTCCAATCCTAACCAGCTTGATTCCTGCTAAAATGAAATAATCAACATTTATCAGAAGATTTTAACAGTGCCCACAGCGTGATAACATAATATTCAAAAATATCCAGGATACAGTCTAAATTTACTCAACATACTAAGAACCAGATACATCCCAACAACCACAAGATAACCCAGATTTTGGTATTATCAGACAAAGACTTTAAAGTAGGTATGACAACCATACTCCATAAAGTAAGAATGAACACTCTTGAAACAAATAGAAAGTTATAAGCTCTCAGTAAAGAAATAGAACCAATAGGAAAGAACCAAGTAGAAAGTTTTAAAAACTGAAACATACAAATAGATTTTTTTTTAAAAGTCCCTAGAGAGGCACAATAACAAAATGAAAATGACAAAAGAGAGTCAGTTAATTTGAAGACAGGTTGTCTTTGTCCATTTGCATTGCAATAAAGGAAATACCTGGGACTGGGTAATTTATAAAGAAAAGAGGTTTATTTAGCTCACAGTTCTATAGACTGTACAAGAAGGATGTCAGTGGCATCTCCTTCTGGTGAGGCCGTCAGGAAACTTCCACTCATGACAGAAGGTGAAAGGGAGGCAGGGTGGGGAGATCACATTTCAGGAAGTGAAGGAAGCATGAGAGAGAGGAGGAGGTTCCAGGCTCTTTTTAACAATCAGATCTCATGGGAACTAATAGAGTGAGGACTCACTCATTACCACAAGGACAGCACCAAGCCTTTCATGAGGGATCTACGGCCATGACCCAAACACCTCGCACCATGCCCCTTTTCCAAGAGTAGGGGTTAAATTTCAACATGAGATTTAGTGGGGTCAAACAAACTATATCCAAACCATGGCATAGATCAATAGAAATTACCAGTAATAAAGAGATAAAATATTAAAAATAAATTAACAGAGCCTCAGTGTCATTTCTTATTAAAGACCAGGGAGACCAAAAGATTGTTGAAAATTATTTTTAAAGTTCTCAGAGACATAATTCCTATATATAGCAAAAATATCCTTCAGGAATGAAAGCAAATGAAATAAAGATATATTCAGATGAAGGAAAACTAAGATAATTTATCACCAGTAGTGTATAAATTTAAAAATAGATTTCAAAAATAAATACAATGCAAAATTATTTTACAAAGGGCTTGTTACTACTTTGAAAAATTCCTGATCTAATGTTTAAAAAATCATGATCTAAAATTTAAAAAACAGTGTTCTTGCAGTTATGTCCAAAAATACTGTGCATAGAGAAAAAGCTAGGTAGAAGTGAAATAAAAGGTTATTAGTGACTTCTTTTGGCAAAAAGATCTATTGGTAAATTGTCACTTTATTTTATTTTTTAATATTTTCCAAAATGACAGTGGATAATTGTTATGGTTTAAATGTGTCTCCATAGTTCATGTGTTGGAAACTCAGTCCCCCAAGTGTTGAGAGTTGAGACTTTTAAGAGTTGATTAGGTCATGAGGGCTCTGCCCTCATGAATGGATTAATACTGTTATCTCAGGAGTGAGTTTATTATTGTGGGAGTGGGTTCCTTATGTTGTGTTTCCTTATAAAAGGATGAGTTTGACTCCCTCTTCTTTTCTCTCTCACATGCACGCTTTTGCCCTTCCACCTTCCACCATGGGATGATGCAGTAAGAAGGCCTTCACAAGATGCCTTCACAAGAGGGCTTCACAAGTCCAAGAAGTCCTAATCTTGGACTTCACAGCCTCCAGAACTCTGAGAAATAATTTTTTTCCTTATAAGTTACCCAGTTTGTGGTATTCTGTTATAGCAACAAAAAACAGATGAAGACAACGATCAACCATGTTTATAACATTAAAAAAAATTACTTCTGAATGCACTGGTTAGCTAGGGAAAGGGGTGGAATAAATCTCTCAATTTTAGTCCAAGAAAAAGAACATATTGTTAACGATTTCTTTCTAAAGAGAGGAGGTGTAAGAGAGTGCCCACCAGATGAAGAATATGGTCAGTTATTTCAGCTTTCACCCATGTTCATGAGGTTCCAATTATCTACGTTCATAATACAATTTTTTAAAAAAAGCATCTAAAGTTCAAAATTATTAGACATTATAGATTTGGCCTGCCTGACAGTTCTTAAAGTTCTTAATTCTGTTTACAAAGAGAAAAAGGCCTTTATGGGAAAGAATCTTCTGAGATGCTGTTGGTAACCACTGCTTCACAATTGATAAAATCATTGACTGAAAGGAAGAAAGAAATAAAAAATACAACTAGCCTCAAATGGCAGAAGCAGATTTTAAGGCCAAAAGGATGTTCTGTGAATAAGATAAGAGCTTTTTAAGGCGGGGAGGTCGGGGGAAGGGGATAGAAAAACATGCAAAATTGCCACAAGGACACAAGAAGACAGATCAAGAACCTGGGGCATTCTAAAAGACAGTTGGCCTGCATTCTTCAAAAAGTTGATGTCATGGAAAAGAAAAAGAAAAGATGGAGCAACCATGCTAAATGTAAAAAGAGTTAGAGATATAACAAGCAACTGAAATGTGTGTGCATTGGATCCTGGCTCTTAAGAAATAAACATTCTTAGGACACATGAGGAAATTTGAACATAAATTGGATGATAAGGTTTTGCTGTATCCCCACCCAAATCTCATCTTGAATTGTAGCTTGCATAATTCCCTCATGCTGTGGGAAGGACCCAGTGGGAGAAAATTGAATCATAGGAGTGGTGTCCTTCATACTGTTCTCATCGTGAATTAGTCTGACAAGATCTGATGGTTTTAAAAAGGGGTGTTTCCCTGCACAAGCTCTCTTCTCTTGTCTGCCTCCATGTGAGACATGACTTTCACCTTCTGCCATGATTGTGAGGCCTCCCCAGCCACGTGGAACTGTGAGTCCATTAAACCTCTTTCTTTTGTAAATCACAGTCTCAGGTATGTCTTTATCAGCAGTGTGAAAACAGACTAATACACAGGTCCAAATGATTGTTATTTTTTCAAGTGTAATAATAGTATCATGGTTATATAAGTAAAAAGGAAAAAAACTATTTTTCTTTCTACACTCTCACACACACTTCACTTCTGACACCAAATGTGTGGATTTTCCATACCAAACAGTTTACCAAATCCTCAGACACCAACTGTGTATTCTGCTATGCAGTTAGGACACTACCTACCTAGAATGGGTGCAGACCCCACAGATGAAGGGCTCAGTCCCACAAGACTGCCCCCACTGCAGACGTCAGTTACAAATAGCAGGTCCCCAGGTTACCCACACTTCTGTCTGAGTATCCACAATGACCCCATGTAGGGGTTCCCATGACCCTCTCCTTAGGTTCCATAGTTGGTTCTAATGGCTTGCGGAACCCAGGGAAATGCCTACTGGTTTCCTGGTTTCTGATACTGGCTTATTATTAAAGCCTATGGTAAAGGACACAGATGATCGGCCAGAAGAAGAGGCACACAGGATGAGGATTGAAAGAGTCCTAAGTGCAGGAGCTTCTGTCATCATGGAGGTGGGGTGCACCACCCTCCTGGCACAGGGACGTGTCACCAACCCAGAAGCTCTCCGATTTTTATGTAAGTATCATCACTTTTGTAAGACTGATTATCACATCAATCTCCAGTCCTTTTCTCCTCCCCAGAGGATGCAAAGTGGTGGTGGGTGAGCTGAAAGTTCCAAGCCTCTAGTCCTGGCTTGGTCTTTCTGGTAACCCGACGCCATTGTGAAGCTATTCAGGGGCCCAATAAGAGTCATCTCATTAGAACAAACATGCCCCTATCACCTCAGGAAATTCCAGAGGATTTAGGAGCTCTGTGTCAGGAACCAGGGTCAAAGACCCTGATTAGAACAAAAGACCCCTATTAGAAAAAGACACTCCTAGAACACCTTATTGATGAAAAAATTCCAAAGGTTTTAGGGGCTCTATGCCAGAGACCAGGAACAGAGACCAAATGCATGTATTTTTATTGTATCACAATAAGAAAATGTTCTTAAGAAGTAAGTGCTAAGGGATTATGATTTAGGGGTGAAGTGTCATGATAAGTCATAACTTCTTTTCACATGATATATATATATATATATTTTCACAGAGCGGTGGGAGAGATATGTGGCCCCTGGGTCCAATTTATGCCGTAAATCTGCTGGATTTTCCACTGTTTTACACATGTTTCTAGCAGGGAGAAGTTCAGGAAATGATCCACTGGTTATTTTTTTCAATTAAAAGACAGATAATTCAGGCTTGAAAGTTTGCCCAGTTCTTCAGCAAGTTTCCAGACCTCATTAAGCAGTGGAGATTATTAGAAAGAATCTCACACACTTATTAATTTTGTTTTCCAGTGAATCCAAGATCGTCTTTGTCAGCCTTTGCTAAATCTGCAAAACACATCGGCATCTTGATTGCTAATTAGTGTACCGGGAGAGATAGTGGCTTCCACAACAATTTCACATAATAGAGTGAATTTAATTAAAATGCATAAATTTTAAAACACCCTAATTTGTAAACATCCTCTTGGAAATCTTATGTCTGTGCCAAAATATTTGTAAGTTGCACACATCCAACAAAATTGGCATCTCCTGCCTCTCTTGTGTGTATTATGAGGTAAAGCTTGTTATTCCTGCAACACTATGGGTCCCCCCCCACCCTACCACAGTTACCACACCATGTTTCTGTCTTGTTTACCTGTCTACTTTTTCCTCTAGACTCTAAGAGTTATTCATTCATTCATTCGACAAATATTTAGTGACAACCTACTAAGTGTCAAGGCTCTGTTCTAGAAACGAGAGAGTAATGAGCAAATCCATGGAGCTTCCAGATACAACCATACCAAACTGTAATAATTTAACATGTTAAAAATTAGGGTCCAAGATTTCTATGTTAGGCAAAAGTGCCCTATTTTTGCTGATTTCCCGTGAAATCTCAGTAACGTATGTATGCATATCATGCTTTTAAAGTATAGCAGGCTCTCAGGGCTAGAAGGACTTCCAGAGACACATGTCCCAAGCCCAGCCTCTTCTACAGGAGTTACCCACGACATGCTCTTCTCATGGCAGATCCCAAGCAGACCAGAGGGCCAGCACCGTAGTGTCTGTGCCATGTCTGTAACATGTCATTGGCCAAAGTAAGTCTCCAGCCAATTCCAAACCAAGGCAGTGAAGAACTGGGAACAATAACCTAATCTTCTGATACCAGGTCTTGCCATGGAAATGCTGTTTCCTCCACCTTCTGCTCTTCTTCCTCTGCTAGCTCTACTGTCCTTAAGATTTAATTTAGATATCGCCTCCTCTGAGTACTCCTCTGTTGCTTGGATGCTCCTCCTTGGTTCCCCCAGTGCCCTGGGCATACCTCTACCATGGCACCTAGCACAGTTTATTGGAATCATCTGTGTCTCTCTCTCCCTTAAACTGAACTTGCCTGACAAATACCTCTAACTGCCTCCTGAACATGTTTTCTCCCCTTCTTTAGAACTCAGAGAACATCAGTTTTGTCCAGGGCAGTGGTTCTGTTAAAACTATTCACATTCCTAGATATTCTTTCAATTAAGCTGACCACACAAAACAGTTTAGCTTTCTGCAAAGCTCTCTTAACAGAGATACATCCAGAAAATCTGCTTGCCTTTTGTTTTTGTCCTTTGCTCCTCCGCATTCTCCTGCCTGGAACATAAATGTATGTCCAGAGTGCAGCAGCCATATTGCAATCCTGAGGACTAAAGCCATGAGTTAAAGATGATGCAGCAGAAAGACAGGAAGACAAGACAGGGGGAATCCCCAGTGGCTTCTGAGCTTCTGTGTCCACCCTGTACTGCCTGGCTCTAGAGTTTATGCTATGTGAAGAAAACACTTTCACTTCACTAAGTCACTTCTGTTCAAGTTTCCTGAGAGTTCCAGCCAAATGCCCCCTAACTGACAGAGCCTCTCAGGGAAGAGACAGACTCACTCATTCTTGCATCTCAGACCTGGGACAGGTCCTGGGACATAGGAACCCAGTAAGTGTTCATCTATGGATGGGCACGTGACCTTACTGAAGCTCTGCCAACCTTCTCAGCTCAGTCTCACCACTACCCGCTCTCAATTTCCAGACCCCAGTCACACTCCACAGGGATCCCCTCATGCATGCCAAGCTCCAGCTCACCACTGGGCCTTTTTCAAAGGTTGCTCCCTTAACAGGAAGGACAGTCTCTCCTCTATCTCTACCTCCCTTGAGGCTACCTTGAGGCTTCTTCTCTGGCAGCCTCCTGTGCCCCACCCTCCAATGATGCCAGACCAGCAAAATGCCCCTGTGCCTCAGTGGTCTCATCCGTAAAATGGGCATGATACTAGTACCTGCCTCATAGAGTAGATGTGAGAATCAGAATAGCCAATTCTTACAAACAATCAGAGATCAAAAACGTACAGAGGCTTACCCCATGCCAGGCACTATCCTAAGCACCTCACATGCCCTTAACTCATTTAATCCTCCCCATGACCTACAAGTCTAATGTCAACCTCACCTTACAGGTGAGGAGACTGAAGCACCGTGCCCAAGGTCACACAGCAAATGAATGGCAGAGCCAGGATTTATACCAAGCAGGCGAGCTCTGGAGTCCAGGTACTTACCTGTTGCTCATGTGGCCTTAGGGCTCCCAACTGCACCTGGTTCATTAGCTCCCAGTAACTGTTAATAACCATTCTTGTTGGCCAGACACCTGCCATTCTGGAAGTAATTGCTTGTGCATTCACTGCACCAGGCCTTGTTACCCCCAGGTGAGTACAAATGGGTCACATTCATAATTTCTTTCAACATTTGTGTGGTTTTAGTTCCCACCTACTTGTTAGCAAGATATCCAATCTTATTTCCCTGTATCTCCCTTTTGGGGATTTTCTCTAGGAACCCCCCAGTGTGGCGGTAGCTACCAGGCACTCCCATTCTCTTTGTCCAACCAGGATCTGCACACCCCTGAGGACTAACACACTCAACTGTGCCCTAGCCTCCTGGCCTATTCGTGAATGTCAACGCCCACATTAACACACAGCACAGAGCTTGTCTGCCAAACCTCCTGGCCATGGCACACACTCCCCTCCACCACCATGTACTCCTATCATCTCACCTTCTGCGAGACCTTCACAGACCACAGATTCAAGCTTGGAAACTGGTTTCTTGAGTGCTGAACAAGGGAGGTCACCAGAGAGCTTTGATTCACCACACAGATTGTCCGTGAACACCTGGCCCAGTCAACCTCAATAGGTGGTCCCAAACCTCTCCAAAAACTCTTCAAAGAGAGCCAAAGTGGATGGTCTGATGACCCCTGGGAGTGGTGGACTGTTTCTGTATTTTAAGATGCAGATTTTAAATGACTGCGATTTAAAATTGACAAATTTTATTCTATGTGAATTATGTCTCAACAAAGCAGAATACACCAACACATGTGGCCACAGCATGTTCTTCTTATAATACGGCCTTGACACTGCTTTATCAAATTGTGGCATCTCTGTCCCCTCCCCTTGATACTGTGACTGTGTTGACCAACAGATGATGGTAGAAACATCCCTATCTCTATGTGACTTCTGAGACAAGGTCAGAACATTCTGCTTTGTTCTCTTAGGACACTCATGCTTGGAAGCCAGCCACCATGCTGTGAGGAAGCCCAAGCAGCCACATGGAGATGTTATCTCTGGGTGTTCCCACTAACAGCCCTGGCTGAGATCTCACGTAATAGCCAGCACCAAATGTTCAACATGAGTGAATGAGCTTCAGATGACTCCAACCCACAGCCATTCAGTCCCCTAGCCTTTGAGGCTTCCCAGACATCAGAGATAGGAATGAGTCGTTCCCCCTGGCTTCTGTCCAAATTACTGGTCCACAAAATCCATGAGCATTGAAAAATATACTTGTTTTATGCAACTAAGTTTGAGGTGGTTTATTATACAACAATGGTAACTGGGAAATGGGACTGCCCCAGAAGATCCTGGGAAGGCTGTGGTCCTGAGTGGAGCAGGGGGGCACTCCTACAGGTGGCCTACAGCTGGTACCTCTCCTAGGAAGGAGGGCAGGACAGGGAATCCTGGAGAAGCCAGCATGCTTGAAGCCAGGAGACATCTGAGACCTTGTTGGGAAATCAGAGAAACGATCTGTCACAGCTGACAGGATGGGGCAGGCAGTGCCAGGACACGTAGTGCCAGGAGAGGTAGTGCCAGGACAGATGATGGCTCAGCATGCAAACTGGACTGCTTTTGGGTGGCCACAGTGAGGGACCTGAGGAGCCAATGGGCTGGGGCACTGGGAGAGTGCAGGGAGGATGAATTTCGGAGGATTCATGAGGCCAGATCCTAGGCCCATGGGAGGGCACTGGTGCCCTGGCAATCCTTCCCCTGGAGTGAATGAGGCTGACTCGGCTTCTAGGAGCTGGGGGCTTCCTGGTCAGCACCATTGACGGCTTTATGGGCCAGAGTCCCTCCAGTCTTGGACAAAAGTGAAATTGCAGAACAGCAACTGAATCTGAGAAGAGACCAGATAAACTGAGGACCTACAAACAAGGCTAGGAGGAGGAAAGCTGGGAGGCCACCCTGGAAGAAATCTCATTTTCTCCCTGCATTCTCTGTTTCACTTCCTTTTGGACCCCAGTGTAGAGTGGATGCTCTGGCCAAAGTCCTCATTTCTGCTTCTCCCCACCCACCCTCACCCCCACTATTCCTGCTGGGAAGGGTCCCTCTGCCTTCTGCAAGCCTTATTTTAAAATGGCTACCTGCAAGGAACCTGCTGCCCCTTTGGTGGTAGCCCAGAAAGGTAAGCAGGTCCTGTCTTGGAGGGAGTGGTACGCACCCACGCACATACACAGCCCGCCCCGCCAGCTCTGGATCCCTGCCAAAGACCCCATCTGTAATCAGAAAGGGACAGGAAGCCTGGGGACACACAGTTCCAACCACCGGGTCATGCTTTCCTCCTTGGGTAGGGCGTCCCTGGTGTGCCCAGAGCCCCTGCTGAAGCAGAGGTGACAGAGGTTCCCACCACCTTCCCTCCCAGGCATCTGCTGCATGCGTGGCTGCCCAGCCCGTCCTGGGCCATCCCTGTCCCCTGAAGAACCTGGCTCCCCTCAGCCCCTGTCTTCCACGTGGCCACCAGCCTGGTCCTTCTCTCACACCCGATACATGAAGCACACTGAAAAGGCCGGCTCACAGTGACACACCTTGATGGCTTGAGTTCTCAGCTCTCCTGAGAAAATCCATGCCTGAGTACACATGTGGGCCCTGTAAGGCAATCCCAGACCCCTCCCCTGGGCTTTTGCTCAAATCCCCATCCCGCAGCCCTGCTTCAAAATTACTCTTTGAGACTTTCTGTTTGCTCCCCATAGCACCATCTGAACTGGAGGCAGAGGTGCTGTCCTCAGGAGAAAAACATACTGGGGTGTGCTGCTTCCAGCAGCCCCATGACTCCAGCTTAGTTTATCTTGGGCGTGAAACATTCCAAAGGAACGCAGTTCTCCCTGTGCCAGGGACCAGGACTGCAGGAGAGGCCGCGTGAGTGCTGGTACCTTTGCAGGTTCCTGCAGCACACACAGCCCAGATTCCTGGACCCTGCTTCAAAGCAGTCCTGTCTTCCCCTTCCGGGACCTCCAAGTGAACACAACCGAAAGATAGCAAGCCCAGAGGCAGGTTGATGAGCTAGGCAGGACTCCAGTAAGCGAATCAGGATTTGAAATTGCATAACACTCCTGAGAGCTGCCACGTGCTTTTAATTTCCCTGTTACGGTTAAAGCAGGAAAAGACATCCAGTGAGTGGATCCAATGAATTGCTAAAAGAATGCTCCAAAGCCAGGTCACAATGGCGTTTCCTGACATTCATTTTAATTGAATAGTTTAATGTTAGATGATTACAACCCCATCACATTTACAGAAAATGAGTAGCCTTGGAGGTCTCCAGAGCTTGGCAAGGAGAAATAAATCTTTCATTCCCACAGCAGCTGATCTGACGGCAGGCTGGGGAAACTTGTCGACACTGAGTTTGCCATAATATCCTGGTTTAGGCCCCAGACTTCTGATGTGCACCCATATTCATGTAACCACAGCAGACAGTAAAAACTAATCAGCCTTCTTAGTCAAGGGGTGTGGGGAAAAGAGAGGTCAGCCTGTTACTGTGTTATTATAGATAGAAGTAAGTTTAAGAGACTCCATTTGGCTCTGTATTTGAGATGCTGTTAATCTGTTACTCTACCCCCAATCTTGTCCTTGCTAGAAAACATCGCTGTGCTAATTAAGGTTGAAAGGATTTTGGGCTGTAAGGAATGTGCTTTGTTAGGCAAATGTTTAAAGCCTGCTTGTGGTTGAAGATCAGTACCATTCCCTTAAATCTCAGTAAAAGAAAAACATCTGTCTCCTGCCCAATCCTGGGAAAATGGAACATCTTACTGCTGATTTACTCCCTTATCTTTTTGGCGATAAATACTGAGGGAACTCAGAGACCGGTGCCAGTGTGGGTCCTCTGGAAGCACAGCACTGGCCCCCTGGGCCCCGCTTTTCTTTCTCTATACTTTGTCTCTGTGTCTTTATTTATTTTCTCAAGTCTCTCGTTCCACCTAGCAAGAAGCACCCACAGGTGTGGAGGGGCAGGCCACCCCTTCAAAGGGGGGTCCTGAAAACTCAGGGAAGGGACTGACCATCACCACCAGCTGGCAAAGAGACCTCTGGTGGGAGGGGGTGGGGAGCAAGTGAGCCTCAGCTGTCTGGCAATTAACAAAAGAGGAAGGGAGGTGAGAACATCAGATCTATGAGGCCGAACCCCAATAAAAAACCCCTGGACACTGAGGCTCAGGTAAGCTTCTCTGATTGACAGTATTTCATGTATATTATTGAACATTGCTACCAGGAAAAATTAGTCTGTCCATGAGTCTGTGGAGGAGGACATTGGGAAGCTTCATATTTGGAACTCTCCTGGACTCTGCCCCACGTGCCCCATCTCTTGACTGATCCTTTCACTGTAATCTCCATCCTTTTACTGTAATAAGCTATAACTGTGAGTGTAACAGCCCATAGTGAATCCTTCTAGGGAAATGTCCAGCCTGAGAATGGCCTTGCACATGATGGGCTTTTCTTATTGTGAGAGACATTTGGCTTCTTTTCTGCCCCTCCTCCTGGGAAAATGTAGCCCCAAACTCATACAGGGCAATATTTGAAAACAATGGATAAGTTGAACTTCATCAAAAGTTGATAAGGGATAGTTGTGGTTATCAGCTCTTCCCACTACACTCATTTTAAATGAATAGAAGCAGTAATTATTGAATTTTTAGGTTAATATATTCATATCAGAGTCTCAATCCATCAATAAAATGGGAGAGTAAACCACTATATGTAAAAAGGCGTTTATCATAGTATTTTTCAGAATAGCACTGCCATTCTCAAACTATGTGCCGTGCGAGGAATGTCAGGCAGCCACTGATGATGAAATTCACAAGAGTTTGACATACATGAGAAATATGGATGCTATACTATGAAGTAAAAAGCAAAGTAAAAGAAGAAAATCAGGTCTTAAGTCAGTATACAGAGCATAAGTCTGAGTGGTTTTTTTTAAACAGGGTGGCAGTGTTGATTAAGTTAGGGAATATGTGAGTCTAGGAAGATACAGGTGAAATTGTACAAAAGGAAAGTGTCAGCTACATCTTCAAGAAAAGACGGGTGGCCACTGTGAAGCCAATCTTCTTTGTCAAGTGCAGACTTGGAGGTTGGTTATACAATGCAGGGTCAGTAGGCATCCTTGCTCAGGTACCATCTTGTGTGTGCATAGGGTGGTACTGGGCACTCTGGTACCTGTCTCTAGAACCCTCTCAGTCTCACCTCTCATGCCAGCCTTTACTGCAGCAACCAGCTCTGTGCAGGTTTTGAGCTACCGAAGAGCACCTCACTCCAGACTTGCAAATTAACACCCCATAGGACACTCTTGACCAATGGGACCTGGAGCCAGCAGATGATATTTCCCACTTTGTTCCTTGGGTAGACAGTTCTAAGACACATTCCATACATTCCCCAGAAAGTTTGCAAAGTCAAGCAGTCAACTGCCTTTTGCAGTGGCCAGCTCAACAGTGCATCTCTGAGCGACTCTCCATCTTTCTGTGTGCTCTCCCTGTCCCACTCTGCTCCTTGCAATCTCATTCTCAAACTCACTCAACAGCATCCACTTAAAGTCACTTCTCCCCTTGGAATGCAGGGCTCTGCGTACCAGGTGAATCAATTCACATAAGGAATGCAAGAGCCTACTGCGGAAGGAGGGTTCAGACTCCAATGCCTGCACCCTGAGCTCCAAGTGCAGGAAGTGTGGGAGTTTCTTAGCATGGCAGATAGCAAAATACAGCAAGGGTTCCAACAGGGAATAGAAAGGAGACAAGGGGGAAGCGGGGCTTGTAGGCCAGTCTCAGTGCAAAGGCATGGGCTCACATGGAGGAGAGTCGGTTCTGTAAAGCATTGTAAGCCATAACAATCAGGTCTCCTGCAGCACAACTTCAAAAGGTAACGTGCCTGCTGTCCACTAGAGTTTGGCCCTGTGGCAGAGACAGGAAGATCTCAGGACCAATCCACCCGGGGACGGTGACTGTGCATTAGGAACAATAACTGACAAAGGAGGTGTCAAGTAAAGCCACCTTGAATGTGATTTTGGAAACCAAGCATGCGGCTCCACCATGGCCTGGGCAGGGAATGGACAGCGAGGCCATCATGAGGAAGGGCAAGTAGGACCGGTCTCCAACAACAATGCCACGTGGCAGCAAGAGCCAGCAGCATCCCTGCACTGACCACCTAACTTCCCGGCCCGTCTTCCTAGTATTGATCTAGGACTGGCGGCATTTGGATTAAATAAGACCCAGGTGTTCTGATCCTTTGTGGATGGCAGGGATGCCTCAAGATGGATGAGCTATTAATCAAGAAGAAAACCAAAAAAAATGATGTCATCATATTTGTACTGTAAGAATCAAAAATGGGCTGGGCACAGTGGCTCACACCTATAATCCTGGCAGTTTTGTAGGCCGAGGTGGGCGGGTCACTTGAGGTCAGGAGTTCAAGACCAGCCTGGCCAACATGGTGAAACCCCTTCTCTACTAAAAATACAAAAATTAGCTGGGCATGGTGGCAGGTGCTTTTGCCATCCATCGCCTGCCACTGAGACCTGTGCCTCCCACTAGCTGTGTTGGATGAAGTTTGTTTCAAGTTCCTCTTGATCTTGATTCCCAGCCTTCTCATTCTGTCAGGCCACAGTGAGGTGAACTCCTCACCATCTAAAATTACATGAAGTAGCCAAGGCTGTCTTCAGGTACGACCTAGCCAGGAAGTTCTCAGTTGTTCTTCTCAGCCACATTCTTCTACCTCCTCCCAGCTCCAGCACTGATTAGCAAGCGACTTAATTTCCTGTCGCAGTCTCCTCGGCCGGGGGAAGGGGTGTACATAGTAGAAGACGATCAGATCAAAGGCCTGTCAGAGCCCTGTGCATGGAGCCAACTCAATCCTGTTAACCACGAGCTGTTAATGCTATTGCAGAGAGGAGCAAAAAAGCAGCCGCAACTCACAAAAAGGGTGACAAGGCCTGGCTTAAACCCTCCTCTCTCAGAGAGAGCTGCACTTTCCATGAATAAAACCTTAAGTTGGTAGCATTTTCCATTGCGGCAGGGGTCAAGCAGAGGCACCCACTCTGTGGCTGGGGACAGGGAACTGGGAGACCCATCCTGGGTGGAGCCACAGAGACCACACAACACCCATCCATTCCAGCTCAGCATCTGTCTCATGAAACCATACCTTTGATGATGTGAAGCTGCTAATATAAGCAGGGCAATATAAGGCTAATATTGCCCTGACCAGACTGGCCCAGAAACTGGGTAGAGACCCCACAGGGAGAGGCCTCAACAGTTCTAACACCTCACCTCATGTTCTACCTACTCCTCCCATAGTGGTTGGTAAGTGCCCCAGTGTGGTGCCTGACACTTATAAGCTGGTATAGTGGGTAGGAGCCCAGACCTGAAAGATGGGAAGAAAAATAGCCTAAACAAGGATGCAGTCAGGGAGGGACTCCGAGCAAAGATCCAGCCAGAAATACAAGCATCATCACCATCATCATCACTGATAACCAGCATCTTTACCATCATCACCACCACCACCACCATCACCAGCATCTTCATCACCAGCATCTCTACCATCATCACCACCACCACCACCATCCTTACCATCATCACCGCCACCAACACCAGCATCTTCATCATCACCACCACCATCACATTTACCATCATCACCATTACTATCATCACCAGCATCTCGGCCATGATCACCATCATCACTACCACCAGCATCACCAGCATCTTCACCATCATCACCATCATCACCACCATCTTTACCATCACCACCATCATCACCACCA
>NC_045442.1:9821329-9839408 GCF_002776525.5 Piliocolobus tephrosceles | reverse complement strand
CACCATCATCACCACCATCTTTACCATCACCACCATCATCACCACCATCTTTATCATCACCACCACCAACATCATCACCAGCATCTTTACCATTGTCACTACCATCATCATCACCCATCATCACCAGTATCTTTTCCATCATCACCATTGTCACCATCACCATCATCATCATAACCATCATGATTATCATCATCATCTACTGTTATTAAACTTTTACTGGGGTTTAAGCACTGTGCTTTACAGCTATTATTTCATGTAAGCCCCAGAGTAACCCTGCAAGATTAGTACTATCATCCCCATTTTACAGATAAGGAAACTAAGGCTCAGAGATTGTAAACCTTCCAACGCCACCAGGGAGTAAGAGTGGTCCAGGCCTCCAGACCATCTGGTAAACCATTATGCTGTATTGTCTCCCAAAAATCAATCAGTAATAATAGAGGCACATAAGTCAGGAGCTGAATGGTTCCAGAAGATTCCAGAAGTGTCTGTGGCTCTTATTGGCTGTATGTCAGTTTCCCATGGCATGGATGGGTCGGTTGGCGCAAATCTCCTGTCTCTCAGCAACAGCCACACAGAAGAGATATCACTCACATTCTGCATGCCTTCCAAGTAAAGTGAGGCCACCTTGAGGCCCATCTTAGCACCATGATGCATCCAAACCAAAGGAAAATGCAACTCCCAGAAGGCTTGCAAAGGAATGAATGTCTTGACTGAATGTCTTGTTTCAAGGGGGAATGACATTATACAACTCTCAAGATTCCTTCACAATATTCTCTCTTTCCTCAAGTCTCACACCCTGCAGCACTTTCCTCTCCACTCTCCCTTTCTCTCTTGCTTTCTCTCTCTCCCCATACTCCCACCTCCAGTCCTTGGACCCCACTGCTCCTTCCAAGCTCTGACCTGCACCCTCCTGCCTTCCTCATCTTCCTCTTCCTCTGTGGATAACAATCAGTTCCCTCCTCTTGACTTTTTTCTCCATCATTCAGGATGCTTCCTCTCACTCACCAAAGGAGGGGCCCAGCATTCAAGTCCTGCAACAAAGGCTCCTCCCTGGAAGGCCAGGGTAGGGGGTTCTAACACCCCCCATCTCAATCAAATGAGGAAACTGAGGCTCAGAGAAGTCAATGAGAGCAGAAGGTGGCAAAGTTGGGACCTTTACAAATTCTGAATGCACAGCAATTCCTTTTCCCAGGGCTCAGCCTTCCTGACCAAGTAAAGGGGAGTCCAGGTGACCCTAATTTTCCTTTGATGTAACTCAGGCTTGGTTAGGGGAGGTGCTAACACGGAGAAAGGAGCTGGACTTGGGTTCCAGCCCTGACTCCACCCCTCCCCAGTTGTGGGGTCTCAGGAAAGTTATGATTCCCCTCGAAGCTTTGAGTTCCCTTCAGGATCAGGAGAGCTGAAGAAGACAGCACTGACCCAGCAGCTCAGGGGGCTTCCCGCAGCAATGCTGAGAAATCTGCCTGATGCTCTGCAACCTCAAGGACCTCCCATCCCAAACATCCATCAGCCAATAGGCATCCCCAGCTTTCAGCCTGTTAGAAAAACAAGACAACAAAACCACACACACACACACACACACAGTAGAATTCTGGAGTTATGGAGAGAAGCTGTTTCCACTGGAATTTTATCTCTTTGTCCACTTCCAGGAACCAAAGACCTTTTCTTAAGCAAGAATGCCTTTGTTCAACAAAGTCCCTTAACAGTTCCTTGAAGCTTAAATTCACAATGAGCTTTCTCTTCTGAGCATCCAGACTACTTGTCTGAGAAGGGAAACAAGATTTTTGAAAGAAAAAAGCCCCAGGCAACTTTTTTAAAAATTATTTTTCAGGGCCCTGTTTTGAACATGCAGGTTTTGATCTCTCTAAAATTAAAGCCTTTAGAGAAGATGAGAGAAGGTTCGACCCAAGCCAGGGCTGAAATGCCAATGTCCCCTGTACCTGCAATGACCAACTGTGGACCTGCAAGAAACCCCAGTGTCTATTTCTGGTACTAGAGCCTTGTGGGAAGCATGGAAGAAGCTTTGTCTTCCTTCTGAATAGAATTAAGATTCCTTTGTTCCTAACTCACAGAGGCGTAAATAAAGGTACACAACCAAGAAAATGAGTTTCTAGAAAAAGCCAGTTCTTACAAGAGATTTCTCTCTCTCTTTCTGACTCTCTCTTCTGTATCTCCCACTCTCTCTCTCTTTCTCTCAGTGGTCAATGTTTCTAACACTTTTGTGTGCACACAATCACTAGCAGGTCTTTTTAAAATGTATGTTCTGATTCAGCAGGCCTGGGGAGGGGCCTGAGATCCTGCAATTCTGACAAGCTCCTAGATGATACCAAAGCTGCAATCTGGGATCACACTGAGTAGCAAGCACTCAGACAATGAAAGACAGTTCCTTATGTCATGAAGCCAGTGGTCTGGAGGTAGACAGGTGCAGCTCAACCATGTCAAGGGGTTTGGTCAGTGCCTGCAATTCTCCTGATCATGAGATTGCTTCAAAGAGCATGTCTGTTCTGTAAGCAAGGAGGAGAGTAGCTCTTTCCCTTGTCTCTTTCTTTTTACTAGGAAGGGAACAATTTTCCCAGTAGTCTCCCAGGAGATCTCTTCATAGCTCATTGGCCTGCACTCTGTCATGTGACCTCCTGGAGCTGCAAGGGAGTCTGGGAGAGTGCACACCTGGCCAAGGGGAACAGGGCCACTGTGACATGCCATTAGCAAGCAAGAAAGGGGAGTGCCCACTGGCTGCCCAGCTGGCCGCATCTACTGATGAATCATCTGCTCAGGGCCACCTGTATACGCTTTGGTCTCAGGGAATCCAGTGGAAAGAGAGAGGGGTCATGCCAGGCTTTCAATATGGAGTCGGTGGTGGCAGTGGGAGGCAACCCTTATCTGGAAATGCAGGTGGGACACAGTCCAGGTGACTTTCACTGGGGGACGTAGGTGACCCAGGGACACAGGTGGATCACAGCCCAGGTGCTTCCATAGCCCAACCAGAGCTCCCGCCCTGCCAAGCCCTCTGATCAGACAAACTAGAGCCAATGCAAATAACACAGCCAGACTCACCCCTCTCCCTCCTCTGGAGGAACAGACACATTATGTTCCTGGTATCCTGGATACCACGTCAGGGACATAAAGCCACGAGAAATGTATCTGCAGAGCCAACTGTGAGCAATGCCAATTAAACTCATCCCTCAGACCCACAGAGCCATAAGTATTGGGAACCAAGGTATCATTTTATCCAGAAGCAGTGCTGCCCCTTGGTAGCAGGGTTACCATGGCAATGTTTTCTACCTGGGCCTGCTTCAGGTAAGGCTGGAAACAGGACTCACATATTTAAGGTAAACCAGAAAAGTGGCACCAAGCGGGGGCCCAGCAGGTGGAAGGTAAGCAGGTTCAGGAAGTCCCCTCTTGCCATCCTGGTGGGTTTTGGCTTCTCGGTCATGCTGGTGGTTCTAAGCGAGGGGATGTGGAAAGAACCTAGCTCTGGAGGCAGACGGGGCTAGATTCCCCTGACCTGCTGTGTGGCCTTGGGCAAGTTGTTGAATTGCCTCAGCCTCAGTTTCTTCATCTTTAAAATAGGAGAAGAGAAAGGCACACACCCTAATATACAGGGTCACTGGGATTAAAATGAGACTCTGCGTGTAAAGGGCTCAGTTCAGTGTCTGGTGCAGAAGTCAGTAGAGTACCAGCCCTGGGGGTGGCATGGGGAGGTTGGGCCTAAAGAGGGTCTGTCTAGATGTGACTTTATCGGGCCAGATAGGCAGATGCATGCTACGTGGGAGCACAGAGGCCCAAGGCATCAGTCTGCCATGAAAATTCCTGTCCTGTAGCCTGGGCACACTCTAGATGCACCTGATCAGGGCTTTCTGGCAGCCAGGCCCAGCTGCAGGAACCCCATGGCTGGCTCTCCAGGAGAAGCCCTGGGAGACCACATTGCTGAAGAGTTAGCACGCACTTCCCATCCACACAAGCAGAACTGGGTAGGGGCATCTACAGGGCTTGGAGGTCATGGAATCAGAGCAAGTAAACTTAGAAGAGAATACTTAATGGCCCTACCCCATCATCGACATCCCTCAGCCCCAGAACCACATTCATCCACACATCCTGGCTGTAAATCTTCCTGAGCTTGAAGCAGCAGGACTACACCCCTCCCCTGCTGCCTGCTCCCAGTTCACCCTAGGAGACCTCAGTCCTGCCATCAGGGCAGAGAGGAGGCAAGGTCTGCAGCCTGATGCTTCTTCTTCCCTGAAAGCCGCTGCCTGCATTCACCTCCATGCCTCTTCTTTACCTACCCATGGTTGATGAGCCCTTGTTGTGATGCACACAGGACATTTGTGTCACTGCGATGATGTACATGGGACATCTGTGTCCTTGTCATTTGCACAGGCCACTGTGTCACTGTGATGATGTGCCCAGGACATCTGTGTCCTTGTGATGATGTGCACGGGACATCTGTGTCCTTGTGATGATGTGCACGGGACATCTGTGCCCTTGTCCTGGATGTACCCCAGAATCCACCTGGCAAGGGAACGTCCAAGCCTGGGAATCACTCATCACTACCCAACAACTTTGTTCATCTCTGATCTACACTGTGTGTGTGGGTTTTGGCTCCGGTTCTCAGTGAGCAGGCTTAATTCCCTCATTTCCAAGTTCTTGGGGGACGCCTCAACACCCACCTAACAGGCATCCATAGATGGCAACAGCCTTTCTCTTTCAACTTCCAACATTTTAAACCAATGCTGAGTTGTTGGAGTGGGTGGGGAACGGCACTTGCCTTTCTGGGACCATGGATTAGCTTGACATTCCCACACTGGTGGCCACCACACAGATGGGGTCCTAGAAGCCACAGGACAAGCCTGGTGCATCTTCCTGGAGCAACTGTGTCTCCACGGTGAGGGTAATTGTTGCTTAGTGCTGCCATCAAAAAGTGCCACAAACAGGTGGCTTAAAACAACGGAAATGTATTGTCTCATAGTTCTGGGGCCTAGAAGTCTAAGACCAAGTTGTGGCTAGGGCCGTGCTCCCTTCAAAGGCCCTAGGGAAGCATCCTTCTTTGCCTCTTCCTAGCCTCTGCTGGTTGCTGGCTTCCCTGGTGTTTCTCGGCTTACGGCTGCAGCACGCCGATCTCTGCCTCTGTTGTGACATGGCCTCTGCCTCCTATGTCTGTCTCTGCATCTTCTCTTCTTACAAGGATACCATCATATTGTATTAAAAGCACCCCCCACCCCCCACCACCACTCCCGTATGACTTCATCTAAATTTAACTAATTACATCTGTGGCAACCTTATTTCATAAAAGGTCACATTCGGAGGTCCTAGAGGTTAGGATCTCAACATATATTTTTGGAGGACACAATTTGACCCATAACAATGAATGACATCAAAACATTGTTTTTATGTCTAACCCACTGTGGACATTCACATGAGCTAGAATGTAAGACCCTCCCACCTGCAGCCGACGGCTGCCCTGTGGACTCTGGAGGCCTTTCCCTCTCCTCTGCCTTTGGGGATGCTTTGAAGAAGAGATCAAAAGCTAGAGTATGAGGCCAGAACCTTGGGCGGGCCACCTACCTTCTCTGAACCTCATCTGAGATGCGGATGAGGCAGTGGAAACATGTAAACCTAGAATCTATAGGCACAATGGCTTGCACATGCAAACGTGCTTAGATCCTTATAAGCGTGCCAGGAGAAATTGTGAAAGAGCTTAAAATAGGTTAAAAAGATTGCTGGGTGTCCTGTCTATGTTCTCCTCCAGGGTTATCTGAATCTCTAGGGGCCTGCGCCTTTCATTGTCTTTGAGGAATTGGACAATTTTGTAAGTTGCAGAAAACTTAGAGTAATGCAGATGGCTCTTATCCACAGAAGTGCAGAAGGATTTTGTCTGGTAGAATGCAATTGCTATTGCTCTGTGGGTTTTGATCAGCTTTGGATCTATAGTCATGCACTGCATAAAAACATTTTGGTCAAGGATGTGTCAGAGGCATCTGAACCACAGTGACTCCATCTTGAACAGGGGCCGGGTAAACTGAGGGTAAAATGACCTGCTGGGCTGCATTCCCAGGAGGTTAGGCATTCTTAACCTAGGATGTCACCGGATGAGACAGGATACAGGTCACAAAGACCCCACTGATGAAACAGGATGCAGTAAAGAAGTCAACGAAAACCAAGATGGCAACCTAAATGACCTCTGGTCATCCTCACTGTTCATTATATGCTAATTATAATGTATTAGCATGCTAAAAGACACTCCCACCAGCACCACGACAGTTTACAAATGCCACTGCCACATCTGGAAGTTACCCTAGATTATCTAAAAGTGGGAGGAACCCTCAGTTCCAGAAAATCCCCACCCCTTTCCAAGAAAACTCGTGAATAATCCACTCCTTGTTTAACATATGATCAAGAAATAATTGTAAAAATAGCCAGCCAGCAGCCCTCAGGGCTGCTCTCACTATGGAGTAGCCATCTTTTCCTTACTTCTGTATAAAGTTCCTTTCACTTCACTCTATGGACTAGTCCCAAATTTTCTTGTGTGAGATTCAAGAACCCTCTCTTGGGGTCTGGATGGGAAACGTTTTCCAGTAACGGACCACATATATGATGGTGGTCCCATAAGATTATAATACCATATTTTTACCTTACCCTTTCTATATTTAGATATGTTTAGATACACAAATAGTTACTATTGTGTTACAGTTGCCTGCCGTGTTCAGTACAGTCACATGTTGTACAGCTGTGTCACCTAGGAGCAACAGACTCTACCATATGGCCATACCAGTAGACTATACCATCCAGGTTTTAATAAGTGAACTCTGATGTCCACACTATGACAAAATTGCCTAACAATGCAGTTCTCAGAACGTATCCCATAGTTAAGCAATGCATAGCTGTATTTCTAAATTCATTTCAGTATTCCTGATTGCCTACATATGTGTGTTCTTTGAACGTTCCTTTGAACTGGCTGTAGCATACATTGCTTTCCTCACTAAATGATAAGTTAAGTAAACCTGATGTGTTCATTGTATATTTTATGACAATCATGACTGTACCCTTTAAAAATTATCCTTTTAACAAGGACAACAGGGCAAAGCATTTGGATGTACAAGTTCATGGGAAGTTGCAAAATGTATCAACACAAACATCCACAGCAACAATAAAATCAGAACTCAGTGCCTCAAGGGAGCCTCTGGTGCCTCAAACAAACCTAGAAGGGATTTGCCAGCCATGCAGGGTGTGGGTGAGCAGCAAGAGGCAGATCCTCCAGGGACCAGCAGGCTGCAGAGAGGCCAAAAGTTCCCTTGGGCCCCGCAGGGAGCTGCATTTCGGCCCCTGAAGTGCAGAGCGATGAGGTTAGGTCTGAAAAATAACAAATGAGGTTCTAAAAGTGTCACTGCTGGCTGGAGAGCTGAGCCAGGTGTGTGCCAATTGGCTGGAGCCTGTTGCTGAGATGTTGCTGACAGCCCAGTGGGCAAAAGCCCAGGACCCAGGCCACAGTGGGGCTGTCTGGTACCATGAAGCCACCTGCAAAGAGAAACACAGCCCACCTTGGGCCTAGAGGAACACCACTGTCCTGGTCCTCTTCCCAGATGGAGCAGACAGAACCCCTGCTGTCCCATGGAATAGAAGGGGAATCTATGCAGAGGATAGCTCTGAGAAATTGTTTGTGTCTCCAGAGCTGGGGCTAAACAGGTCCTTTGTGGCATCCTAATTAAAGAGACCATCATCATCATGGTCACCTGCTTCTGCTTCCAGCTGGGGTCATCCTGCAACGCTCCACAGCTTGGGACAGGATGTGCTGGTCCTGCAAGGTTAAAATGTCCATGATGTTTGCAAAGGCCCTGGGCTGGGGTATGAGACTGAGCTGGGTTTGAGTCCTAACTCTTCCTTTTGCCTGCTGTGTGACCTCACAAGGGGTGTTTAACTCACCTGATGAGTTGTGGGATTACCTGAGAATATAGGATATGTGGAAAAAGCATATGATATGGAGCAGATTCATCCTAAATATCAGTACCCCCATTCCTTCTTGTAGAGCAGGAAACGGGTCTTCTGTAGGCTCTACGAAGCACAAGATTTGACCAATCTCTGCAAGTCAAAAGTTCTACTTCCGGCTCAACACAAATTCACTTCTTCTCCGTGGGTCTTTAAAACAAGGGGGTCTGAACCTGGTACGAAATTCTAGCATTCAATCCTGCCATTTTCAGAACCTGGGAAAACTGACTTGCTTTTCTAAGAAATGCCTGCGAAGTCCCAGCAGAACGCTGGTCCCGCCCTCCTTCCCTCTTGGCTCTCCCTAGACAGATGTGTGACCACTGAGATGAGGATTTCTGGACGGTGCAGAGCAAATCTGAGGGTGGCTCCTCAGAGTTCTGTGTGGAATTACTATAACCTGCACTGCCCTCTGGACAACAGACAGAATCCCAACCGCATTGCCAGCATTCTGCTTCCAAAGAGGAGAAACAACAGCACCTCTTCCCTTCACAAAGATGGCTGGCTATTCTCAGGCATCCTGAAGCCGGAGTGTGGACTCCACAGGGCGGGTGCCCGGCCTCAGCTGTCCAGATAAGTCAGCCTCAGGTCAATGTGGGCTGCTCAGCCTGTTATTCCAAATGATGGAATTCTCTGGCCTTGAAAGCTCATCTCCTCCTTTCCACCAAATGATTAAAATGCTAAGAGAAAAACATTGCTGAGACTTAAAGGGAGCCGGGGCACAGTGTGTCCTTAAATAACTCCTCAGGCCACAAGTCTAATTACTCTTTGTCCTGAACTTCTGGTAGCAGCATCAACTTCTCAAAGGGCCCAGGAGTGCAGTCTTTTTTCCCCTACAAAGACCATACTTTTTCTGGAGGTCATTTCCCTCTTTGACAACTATTCCAAGAATGTGAAAAGAAGGAATATCTTCTTCCTAAAAAGTATGCTTCCAGACTTTGAGCTGTGACTATGCTCATGAAGAGTCAATAGTATGCTGCTGTTGTGGAAATCACAAGCACAAAGGAGATGTCTTTAGCCAGCCCCAGAGGACCCCTCTCAAGGGCTGTTCCAGGTGCATTTTAAATCATGCCAGCAATTGTAACCCACGCACCAGCAGGGTCTCCCTGCCTCCAAGGACCTGGCTAAGCTCTGCATTGACCCTTCTTCTGTGGTCTCTACAAGCCCACGGTTACATTCATGTCCTTAAGGCTGCCTCTGACCTTCAATTTAGGGTTTATTCTCCCACCTACCTTCTCACACACACACTCCCTGCTGCTCATCCAGCCAAGTCAGACCTGGACTATGCAGTTTCTGCACACACACACACACACACACGCACACACCACTCATGCATGCCATTTGTGTATTTATAGCTTTTTATGGAGTAATTGGAGACAGGGAGGAAGTGTCAGGGCATACCACTGCCTGTTCACAAAAGTCTTACTTCCTTTGGGTACAGAGACTACATTTCCCAGCTTCCCTTGCAATTAGGTTTGGCCACATGACTTGCATTGTAGCTAATGGAAGGGGGGCAGAAGTGAAGTGCCATGATCTGTTCATATAATGGAATACACTTCAACAATAAATAGAAACAAACTACTGTCTCTCTCTCAGAGTGAACCTTAAAAACATGACACTAAGTGAAAGACACCAGACACACGAGACCACAGATTGTATGACTCGCTTTCAATGACATGTCCAGAAGAGGAAAATCCACAGAGACAGAAGGTAAAGTAGCAGTTCCCTGGGGATAGGAACAGAGATGACAGGAAACGGGAATGAGGGATCTTACTGGGGATGAAAGCGCTCTAAAACTGTTTTATGGTGATGGCTACAGCACTAGGTAAAGTTACTGAAATCAGTGCATTGATATCTGAAATGGATAAACTTCATGATATGTAAAATGTACCTCAATAAAGTTGTTTTAAAAAAAGATGTGAGAGAGCTATTCCCAACCCCAATCTGGAAAAACCTTTCACGTGTTCTCTAAGCCCTTTCCTTCATGTTAACCATGATGGAGACCGGGATGAGGGACCCTGGGTCCCAAGTGACTACATGGAGGTGAGCCAACCCCAGGCCTGTCCTGCAAGCACAAGGTGCACAGCCTCGTGTTGAGCCAGTACTGAAAGAACACATTCCTCCATATATCATAGCCTCGAGCCCAACACATCACATCCCCCCCATATGCCTCCACTTCCTGGGCCCGACACAAACACATTCCTCCATATATCATAGCCTGGAGAACCTCCGAAAAGGTTACAACCGATTGTAAAAGCGCAGGAACCGATAAGAAAACTGCTAAAAGTATAACTTAAAATGTAAACCAATTGTAATGCTGTAACCAGAAGAATTCCCTTGTTTCTCTGTAACTTTACATATCCTGTTTACATCGGGGTATAAGAAGCGAGCGCACGCATTGTTCGAGGCCCTCTTGTATGTTGTGGAACGGAGGGACCAAGTTCGAACTTGCAATAAAGATCCTTGCCGCTTGGCTTTGACTCTGGACTCTGGTGGTCTTCTTCGGGGAATAAACGGTCTGGGCATAACAGTACTTGTTTGAATTTTGTTGTTAAAGCAGCTAGCTTCCACCTCCCAGGTGGCTCCCCAGCAACCACACATATTTCAGCATGAATGGCATTGTGGTTCTTTGGCCACACCAGCCTTGGAATTGTGTTTCTTGGCTACCAGCTTTTTCATCTTCCCCACCTCTCACTGGGTACTCTCTTTCTCTCCACTCTTTCTCCCTCTGCCTCATCCCTGCCTCTTGAACTGTGCCCAGGGATTCCAGATCCTTCTCTCTTATGCAAAGCATAACTGTCAATAGATGACCAAGTATAAGGGCTTGTTTTCAAAGTAGTCTTGGGAGAGAGGGAAGAGGAGAGGTATTTGCCTTTGTGAGTGGTTGAGGGTTGGGGCTGAGCTTAGAACTGGGAGACTAAGCTTAGGTGGGAAGCTTACGGGACCAGGCTCTATCAGATTCTTCTGGGGGTGCTTGGACAGTGCTGAGACCACTTAGCCCCCTGCAACAACTGGGGAAGGGAGGAGGGCAGGCAGATGTGGACCTGGGCATGCCAGGGATACAGACCTTTCGTCGTCTCCAGCACTCAGGTTTTTCTGCTTCTCCAGAACTGAATTGGCACGCAGGTGGTCGGAGTCAAGAACATCTCTTTGAGTCATAACAGAGAAAAGGTATTGAGTATTAGCACGGGAGACTTACTGAAACAAAGAAATGCCTTAAAGTATTCATATTATCAGTGACAAGCAACATAATTTAGCAGGCATTATTGAAACTGTCGGGGAGAAAACTCCTGGAAAATTTCTGTGGCATAAGCACCGACAATTTTCCAGAAGTTGTTACTCACCGAAGGTGTTTACAGTGGATTGGACATTTTCTTTATTCCTTGCACTGTCACTCTCAAGCTGCTGCAGAAGCCACTGTGAGCCCCACACAGCAGGCGTCCCTCCGTTCTCCCCAGCACTGTCTGAAAGCAGCCCTGACAAGCCTCACCTGCATTCGTGAGGCTTCCTCCCAACAGCTTTCCTGCCTCCGCCTTTTCTTCCTCTAACACACGCTCCACAGCCACTGTGATCTTTTAAACTCACATTTATAGCCATGTCAATCTTCTGCTTAAAACCCTCTGAAGGCTGCCCATTCCCCTCAAGACAAAGCTAGTCTCCCTTAGTGGGGGCAGGGTCACCCCGTCCAGTTTTTTGGGTTGTGCACTGCACAAGTGTAGGGGTGCTCTGAGGCACATCTGTACTCCATGCCCGTGAAAGTAATGCGGAGAGAGACCTTCGAGGCCTTCGGGTCCCCAAATCTCTCTGGCCTCATGTGTCACCATCTTTGACAGACGCTTTCTATCCAGCCACTTAGAATTCCCAGTACATGCGGCTCGGTCCCTTCTGCTTGGAACTCCTCACCACTCCCTTCTTCCTCCAGGTATTTCCCATTCGCCCTTCAAAGCTCAGTTTAGCATCACATCCTCCAGGAGGCTGCCCCATCTCCTCGCCAATTCTCTCGGCTCCTCCCACACGCAGGTGGCTGTGGTTTCTCTAATACCTGTATCAAAGCACAGGTCACTCTGTGCTCTGCCTATGCCATGAGTTCCCAGAGGATGACCACATCTCGGGAGATGGGAGGTGAGATTTGGACTGTCCCGCATAGAAGGGGGTGGGCCCAGAAGCAGAGGCGCAGATGGCTTCCCCTCAGCCAGAGAAAGGCCACGAGGGAAATGCTACAGGAAGCCAGAGGGAAACTGAGGCCAGGATCAGGGCTCTGAGGCTGACAACCCTACAAGCCAGGGTCACTATGGGAAAACTGAAGCAAAGATGGCAGGTAATTGCTGAAAATATTCACCGACCCCTTCCCCAATCCTTCTCCATCCCTTCCCCCAACCACACTGCTCATCTCCAGCCAGGCCTTTGCTGGGCCACAGTCACCGTCTCCTGCTCAGCCCGGGGCCAACAAGACACGTGCTAACTCAGCCTGGCACAAATGCCCTGGGAAGAATGTCAAGACCAGCCTGGCCAACATGGTGAAACCCCATCTCTACTAAAAATACAAAAATTAGCCGGGTGAGCCTGTAATCCCAGCTACTCGGAGGCTGAGGCAGGAGAATCGCTTGAACCCAGGAGGCGGAAGGGCCTGGGTGGCAAAGGGTTAAGATGGGCAGGCTCAATGCAAATGGCACCACTGGCCTGTGGGAATGGTACAGGCCTAGGGTTTGATCCAGCTTATCATCATATACAATGCTAATGGGGCCCAAAGAACTAAGGCTAAGACTGCCCTTTAATCCCCTTGAAGTTAGATGCAGATCCCCAACTCAGCTGGAGACACCACATTCTCTCCTAGACCGTAGGGAGCTTGACCCGTGGGCACTGACAATGAACCTCTCAGAAGGAGCTTCCTTGTTTACCTACAAGAGATGATAAAACCGCATAATCACGGAGATGAATACACATAGCCACAGAGATCAACCGAGAGTGATTGAATCTTCAATTCTGCTGGAATGATGAAAATTCTCCGGATGGGTCTTTGCTATAAAAGGTCAGATAATTGGATTCTCTATAAAGGGAGAGCTCTTTTCCTTCTGCATCCACACAGCAAATACCTATCTGAGTGTTCAGGCCCGGGAGGCCCTGTGGGGTGGGCAGCGACAGCTTCACAGCATGCAGGGCTGCGTGTGGGGGGATGCACACAGGAAGAACCGGCCAGGGCGGTGGCACCACCTCACATCAAGGAAGTCAGGCTCTTGTTTGGCTTGGTTTTTAAATAAAACTGCTACATTAAAAGCTTTTTATTCTGTACTGAGTTTCTAAATCTTGGGCTTCCTTTTTCTTTAAATGAGAAACAGACCATGATGAAGGCATTTTGTTATGTATATTAAATGCAGACACATCCAGAGAAAACAAATAAAAGGCAGACATAACACAGGCTTATGCGTCTGTGCTCAGATGCTTGTGCATTCACTCACAGTTACTGAAAGCCAGTTTCTATCATCTTGTATCACCCAGAAAGGGGAGTATTTTCGAAGCCCTTTCTCAATTAAAGGGAAATGGTTCTGTCCTATTTTTTCTCTGACGTGGTTTCACAACAGGCTCCTTTCCTCCCTGCCCCACTCCTTCTGTAGGAGTTGACTGATTTGCCTCTTGGTATTTAATTACTCACCAATTAGAGGAAAAACAGATTTAGTATTTAAGTATGTCACACACACACACAAAAAAACAGGTAAATATACTGCTGCAAGGGGTGTGGAGTTAGAAATACCCAGGTCCAAGAGTCTCTGCCACTTACTACTGGGCAGGTGACTTCATCTTCTGGCCTCAATTTTGTCATCTATAAAATGGAGGAAACAGCCAGGCACAGTGGCTCAGGCCTGTAATCCCAGCACTTTGGGAAGCCACGGCAAGCGGATCACCTGAGGCCAGAATTTCAAGACCAGTCTGGCCAACATGGTGAAACCCCATCTCTACTAAAAATACAAAAATTAGCTGGGTGAGCCTGTAATCCCAGCTACTCAGGAGGCTGAGGCAGGAGAATCGCTTGAACCCAGGAGGCAGAGGTTGCAGTGAGCCGAGATGGCGCTATTGCACTCCAGCCTGGGCGACAGAGCAAGACTCCATCTCAAAATGAAATCAAATGGAGGAAAGAATGTGAGAATTAAGTGAAATAAGGCCTGCACAGGAATTTGAAGAGTGTCTGTCGGAATAAGCCTGCATTATGATATTTTATGAATTCTATCTGCTAAATGATCACTTACCCCAGGGGACTCAGGTCCTCGGGCTGGAAGGGATCTTGGGAGAGTCTATTTACAGAAGAAACTGATCTTGGGAGGAACAGGATGGCTCACTAGAGCCAGACAGCAGGGAGGTGGCAGCTAATTCTTACTGAGCACCTACATTTGGCATTCTGCCTCCACCTAGGTCCCCCACACAGCCTGTGTCCCCAGAGACACAAGCCTGCTCACAAAGGCTGCTCAATGCACAAATGAATGGATGAATGGGTGGCGGCCCTCCAGTCTCTCCCTCCCCGCATGCCCACTCCCAATTTCTCTCCGCTCAAGCCTCAGCTTGAGGGGTTGAGGTTGGAGAAAAGGAGGGCAGCTGTCAGGGCTGTGGCTTGGGGACAGTCTGAGCCCCAAACCCACACCTGGCTCTGGACAAGGAGAGGGCCCACTGAAGTGGAAACTGGGGGGAAGGAAGGGAAGGAGGCCCAACAATCTCCCCACAGAGGGGCTTTGGGTGATCACCTCCTCTGGTGGCCCCCCAGGATTCTGTGTAAGCCATCTGGGCTTTGAGGGGAGCCCAGACGCCCCTTCCTCTAGTACAGGACTAAGTAGGAGCACCAGGACTCCTCTGCTACATGAGCTAAGGCCCCGGACAGCCAAAGCCAACCCCACAAACCAAGTCAAGGCTCCAAGCAAAGGGCCCCATCTGCCATCAAGCCTTTCTCCAAGGGCTGGGTGCCCACAGAGCCCCCTCAGCAGGAAGCAGGGAGGCCCTGCCCACCCTTCCTAGCTGGTTCTTTGCCCTGGGGAAGAGGGATTAGGAGAGATGCTTTCAAAGGCATGGAAATTTTTTTCTTCTTCTTCTCTCTCTCTTTTTAACGAAGCAAACCAGATAGGAGAAAACTCAAAAAGAAATGTTTTAAGAATAATGACATTTTGTTGTTTTTGTTTCAAAACATCGTGCTCATTAAAAACAAATTCAATGATAAATACCAAAGACTAGGAAGGGTGTGTCAGTGGGGAGGAGGACAAAGAGAGGTTGGTTAATGGGTACAGACACACAGTAAGATAGAAAGAATAAGGTTCAATAGTAACCTTATTACTAATAAAATGGAGGAAAGAATGTGAGAATTTGGCAGGCTAAGGGCAACTGATTTTTCCAAGAAGAGAACAGAATGGATGGAACTGAAAAGGCATTCAAGGAACTATGGGAAGCTGACTTTTCAGAAGGAGGACATGGACTTCCAATTCAACTGAGTAGGGTGACTAGTTAGCATCCAGTAACAGTGACTAGTTAGCAACAATGTAGGGTGTATTTCAAAATAGCTACAAGAAAGGTCTTGAAAGATCCCCAGAATACAGAAACAAATACTTGAGGTGATGGATACCCCAAATACCCTGACTTGGTCACTCCACATTCCATGCACCTAACAAAATATTACATGTATTAAGCCATTCTCACATTGCTATAAGGAAATACCTGAGATGGGGTAATTTCTAAGGAAAAGAGCTTTAATTGGCTCACAGTTCTACAGGCTGTACAGAAAGCATGGCAGCATCTGCTTCTGGGGAGGCCTCAGGGGGCTTCTACTCATGGCAGAAGGTGAATGAGAGCCAGCATCTTACATGACAGGAGCAGGACTAAGAGCAAGGTGGAAGTGCCACACACTTTTAAACAACCAGATCTCGTGAGAACTCACTCACTATCATGAGGGCAGTTCCTGGAGGAAATCCACCCTAATAATCAAATCACTTCCACCAGTACCCACCTCCAACTTTGGGGATTACAATAGATTTGGGCAAGGACACAGATCCAAACCGTATCATTACATGTACCCCACAAATATGTGTGAATATTATGTGTCAATTAAAAAAACAAATTCAAGCAATATAAAAAGGAACAAACAATCCCTTCAAAGTCAAGGGGAGAAAACGGTAGACAAAGAGTGATTATTCAAGGTTACTGGATTTTGATATGACTGCATGTTTCAAGTTTAACTTCTGGCTCTGAAAGATGAGGGAAAGGCCAGCGTTCCCTCGCCTCCTTTTCTGATTTGGTTATGACATCATGATTTACACCGGCCATGTTTATAAGAGTTACTCTTGGTTTTATAACACACAATTTCACTAGTTGCTGAGGTCTTAATTCCGAAATAGAATGGATTCTGTGTTCACTGTCAATCCTTTTCAGCACAGTTCCTTGTTCCTAAGATCTGCAGTTTGATTCCTCAGTGTTCTGTCAAAAACGGCTTTTAGGAACTCTCCACCCTGAGTGCCCACATGTGTAAAGTCATCTGTGGGTGGTCTTTGTATGTGCCAGTTTTCCTTTCCCCCAAACTGTAGACTGTGGCCACCATCCTCGGGTGCTGAATGCTGTGGGGGAATTTGTGCTTTCTTTGGTTTCCTTTGGCGTTTTGGTCGATAGGATTCTGCCTTTGTCATTGTGTTCAGAAGCTAACCATAGTTATGCTTCAGCATGAGTCACTCTATGTCTATGTTTCTCTTTCTGGGATACAACGTGCTCGGTTGAATCGGAAGTCCATGTCCTCCTTCTGAAAACTCAGCTTCCCATAGTTCCTTGAGTGCCTTTTCAATTCCATCCATTCTGTTTTCTTCTTGGAAAAATCAGTTGCCCTTTACCTGCCATTTACATCTTTTTTTTTTTTTTTTTTTTAATCAATCTTGCATGTTAGTTTGTGCCAGTTTGTTCTGCATAATTTTGTCAAACTTGTGCTTTCAGAGTTGTGTGGCTTTGAACGTGGTTCCCATCACTGTAATGTTTTACGTTTTTCTTCCATTTATTTCCTCAACTTGCCTTTCATCTCTCTATTGTCACAGAATCGCTGCTGGAAACTTACAGAGTTCAGCTGAGCTCAGTTTGTTGGTCTGTTGTGTCTGCAGTTTCTTTTGGGTTATAAGGAATTCATTTGATCTTTCCTTTTCCTTCTTTGAGCCCTCTCTCTTGGAAGTGTGTTATTCATCTCACTCTTCCTTACATCCCTTTTCTGCTTAGCGTTTTTCTTGTTGTTGTTAAAGAAAATGTGTTCAATGATACTTGTTAAAGCATGGTAAGGAAGACTTTATTCAGGGCCATTGACATAGTTATAGAGACCACTGCAATGGGGTCTTAGAGTTGGGGAGAGAGACTGCATAGAATTTATGCAATTCTATGGGAATTTATAGCCATGAAGAGTGTGAGGGTCAGTGGATAGAAAATTACTAAGAGGAAGGCTGGGCACGGTGGCTCATACCTGTGATCCTAGCACTTTGAGAGGCTGAGGCGGGTGGATTGCCCTGAGCTCAGGAGTTCAAGACCAGCCTGGGCAACAGGACAAAACCCAGTCTCTACTAAAAATATAAAAAATTAGGGCACCAGCTGGGCACAGTGGCTCACGCCTGTAATCCTGACACTTTGGGAGGCCGAAGTGGTCAGATCACGAGGTCAGAAGTTCAAGACCAGTCTGGTCAACATGGTGAAGCCCCATCTCTACTAAAAATACAAAAAATTAGCTGGGTGGGCATGGTGGCGCACACCTGTAATCCCCACTACTCAGCAGGCTGGGGCAGGAGAATCGCTTAAGCCCACGAAGCAGAGGTTGCAGTAAGCTGAGATTACACCATTGCACTCCAGCCTGGGCAACAGAGCAAGACTCCATCTTAAGGAAAAAAAAAAAAAAAAAAAAGTTAGCTGGGCATGGCAGCACACACCTATAGTCCCAGCTACCCAGGAGGCTGAGGCACAAGAATCGCTTGAACCCGGGAGGCAGAAGTTGCAGTGAGCCAAGATCGTGCCTCTGCACTCCAGCCTGGGTGACAGAGGGAGATCTTGAACCCGGGAGGCAGAAGTGACAGTGAGCCAAGATCGTGCCACTGCACTCCAGCCTGGGTGACAG
>NC_045442.1:9803845-9821229 GCF_002776525.5 Piliocolobus tephrosceles | reverse complement strand
CATGCCTGTAGTCCCAGCTATTCAGGAGGCTGAGGCAGGAGAATCACACGAACCGGGGAGGCAGAAGTGGCAGTGAGCCAAGATCGTGCCACTGCACTCCAGCCTGGGTGACAGAGGGAGACTGTGTCTCAAAAAAAAAAAAGAAAAAAGAAAAAAATTACTGGGAGGAAACAGTTAAGGGAGATTCTGGCTGACCTGACCTAACAGAATTCTTGCTGAAGACAGGCCAGGGTAATCAGACATCACCTGGGGTATGACGGAGACTCAGCGATCTGATCAGATATTGAGGATGGGGGGGGTTCTTGTTAAAGTGACTTAGCAATGTTCTTTGCTAAAACTGGATTTCACAAGGAAGTGCATGGATGGGCCAAGGAGAAGACTTAGAAGCCTAACTAAAGTTAGGTCAAGCAAAGAATCTTTTGATAGTCCCCACCTCCCTTGTTCAAGGGAAAAAAGAGGCATTCTTCTTTCTTTTCAACAATATAAACTCATTTTCTTGTTCAGTTGCCTATTGTTCATGAAGGACCACTGAATCAGCTGCTAGGAGTTGGTAGCAGAGGAGATCTCCTGGATGGAGTGAGCCATCAGGCCTTTAATGAGGATAGCTTTGTTTCTATAAAAATAAAAGAAAAATAAATGTTAATAGTAAGAACAAACCATAAACTTGCTTTCTGAGTCCATAGAGCAGCCAGTGAAGATTTCTAGACGCTGGTCCTGAAGTATCTTCAGTTGGAGCAAGGCCCTGGGAGGGCAATAGCAATCTAACAGATTTTCCAGGTTTGCAGTTTGGATGTCATGAAGGTTGTCCATACATAAGCTGTTGTGGTTGGTGGTTCCTCTGAAGTTTAATAGAAAGTTGCTCAGCTTTAGCTTACAGGGCATTAGGAAAACAACAGTGATTCTAAGCCAGAAAGATGAGAGAAAATTGGAAATATTAGTTTGGAAAGTCATAGCCAGATATTGAGCGAAACTGGGAGAACTCAGGATCCAGTCCAAACTACATGTGGATTATAAGACCTCAAAGTAAATGAACAGGGCTAGAATCAAATATTGGGTACACTATAGTTTTCTTCTGAAACAATTTTTCTCCCTATAGTCACCTGCATTTTTACCAAAGATAATCAAAGAAAGACTAATTCATTTGCAAAATAATAAGTTTAGGTCTCGTTATTTACACAAGTGCAGCAAGAATAGTGACTGACCACTTAGGTTCTTCTTCAATTTGCTTTGCTAGAACTTTTGGTAAGGAATTTCAGATTAGACTTCTGAAAGCCTCTTTAGGATATGAAGCCAAACCAAAGACCTACCATCAGGCTTCATCTGTCACGCTTATATTTGAGTGAATTCCTCTCTTCTTGAGGTTCCTGAATATCCTGAGGTTCCTGTGCCTGCCAAGAAGGGATATTCCTTATTCATCTGTAAGGGTGGAACCCTCAAGCCAGTTTTACCAAGAAGGGGGTGGCTTATTGGCTCCATAAAGTCAACCTTAGTTCCTTAAAGCTGTCTGGTCATATCTGAAAATACGGCATTCCAGTCAAAGCCTTGTAATATATGCAGTGCTTCCAATCATGTCCTGTTATAAGGAGGACAGATTCTTATTTAACTTATGCAAATAACTATTGCATAAACTATTTGCCATAAACATAAGAATACTTACAAATAGTTTCTGAATTCTGGATGGATCAAGGAGGGAGAAAAAGTAATTGTTTCCATTTTTGTTCACAAAAGTATACTTTATCAAATTGTTGCAATCTATAGATAGCTTTTTTTAAAAGCTTGCTTATATCTAGACAACAAAACAGTTAAAGCAAGCAATGTTTTAAATAAAAAGTCATTAAAAAGTATCCTCATCAGTTTATCCAGTCCCATGTAATTACTTTGTGTTCTGCTTGATAATGAAATAGTTGTTTCATGAACCCATCAGTTTCTTCACTAGAGTTCTAGAAATTCCTACTCAGACCAATGGTATGATCTTAAAGTTTTGAGAAACCTGCATTCTAGAGTACTTGTCAGAGTCTTTTCCATGAAACTCCTTGAAGAAGACATTTTGGACCGTAGCTGATTGCAAAGAGTTTCAGAGAAGAATAAAAACAATAACAGTGAGACTGGGTGCAGTGGCTCACGCCTGTAATCCCAGACTTTGGGAGGCTGGGGTGGGCAGATCACCTGAGGTCTGGAGTTCAAGACCAGCCTGACAAACGTGGAGAAACCCCGTCTCTACTAAACATACAAAATTAGCTGGGTGTGGTGGTGTGTGTCTGTAATCCCAGCTACCTGGGAGGCTGAAGCAGGAGAATCACTTGAACCTGGGAGTGGGAGGTTGTGGTAAGCCGAGATTGTGCCATTTCACTCCAACCTGGGCAACAAGAGCAAAACTCCACCTCAAAAAACAAAACACAAAAACAAAAATCACAAAAAACTCTGGATGACAAAGACTTAGAATGGCCGTGGTCAAAAATAGCATGAGAGTTCATTATTATTATAATGATACAACTCACAAAGAAATTCAGTTATTTCTGTGGAATACAACAATTTAGCATAGCCAAAATTATGACTGACAGCATATTAGATTTCTAGACATCTCACACAATTTTTAAAACATTCATATCAATAACATACCCATAGGCCAGACACAGTGGCTCATGCCTATAATCCCAGCCCTTTTGGAGGCTGAGGCAGGAGGATCACTTGAGGCCAAAAGCTCAAGATCAGCCTGGGCAACATAGTGAGACCCTGTCTCTACAAAAATTAAAAAAAAAAAAAAAAAGCCAGTCATGGTGGTGCACACCTGCAGTCCTAGTTACTCAGAAGGCTGATGAGGGAGGATCCCTTGAGCCCAGGCATTTGAGGTTACAGTGAGCAATGATCACATCACTGCACTCCAGCCCAGGTGACAACAGAGCAAAACTATGTCTCTTAAAAAAAATCATAAATATTACTTAAAGAAAGTTTCAAATCACTTATCTGACAATGCTTCCCATATAACTTAACATCAAATAAGTCTAGTCAGTTTAGCCTGTCTCTTTTACAAAGCCAGAGACACATCTTTTGAGCTTTTCCAGGAGCCCAATTTTACAAATCCCAATGTTAATTCAAGGCAAAAAAGACTTAATTTATAATTTGATAATGGGAAATTTTTTCAATGTCAAAAAGTTCAAAATGCTTCATCAAACTAGGATTACAAGTCACTTTGAAGTAACAGTCACTCATTTAAACACAGTAATAATTAAAAGACTTCAAGAGGTAAATACAGAAGATTACACAGTTATCAATAAAAACTATTTTAATATTGAGAAAATACACTTATCTTAAGTAATCAAATACTTAATAAAAGACAATAATGAAACACAAGAAGGTATCTTGATAAAACACAAAATATGTGTTTACTTAAAAGATAAGGAAAAACCCTTCATATTATCAAACCAGTACTCTGAGAAAATCCTGTCATTTTAACAGAGAAGGCCGAAATCTACTTTTGCATCAATGTAGTGCTAAAACTTATTTTAATAAACCTTAGAAATGAATCTATTCAATTTTAGTTAACTTTGACCACACAAGATAAAATTTTCACAATGCTTTTATAACCTATTTCTTTTTTTACTTCCATTACTGATATGCATTAACCAATTAAGCAATTCGTTTTTACTGTGTATTCTACTCTAAGGTTGGATTTACAGTTTTACATCCTTAAACATCTAACAGAGACAACACAGACCTCTCTGACCAGACAACCCAGGCAAAAATATATGTCTGTATTATATTCATTGCTGACAGTTCTGAAGACAGTCCTATCTTTATTTGATCAGTAATTTTTAAACTAGCTTTTGTTTAACAAGGATTATTCCCAGAGCACATGAACTTAAAAAAAAAAAAAAAAAAAAAGCGGAGTCAGTTTCTAATTTTCTGAGAATTCTATGAAAACTTAATTTGTTTGAGCATTCATTTATCCCTAAGCCAATTTTAGCATATTGGTTGGGTAATGCCATTGGAGGTAGAAAAAGATTACATATACATAACATACAAACATGGATCATACATGTACACATCCAGAAACAAAGAGATGCAACTAGATCTTATGGCTTTTCATTTTTAAAAAATTTTAGTCATGAGGTAGTGAAACAGAGTAACACAAACTCACTAGTTTATCTTCATTTCATATTTTTATCCAGATTGTGTTTCTGATGAAAATAAGACAAGTTGAATTTACCTACTCAACAAGGGCTAAAGCTTTTTACCAATATTTGTGGAGAAGATTTTAAGATTTTTTCATTTGCCCAATTTCCACATAGTCCTTTCTTTTTCTCTTTTCAGCCTCAGGTGCTTGCCTTTGAGGGGCCCTGTGTCCCTTATGAACCCCTGGAGGGTAGAGAGGCTAAAATTCAATTGACTCAGGGGCAGGAGTGGGAAGGGAAAGGATCTGGCAAAGGTAGCCAGAGTCGGCATAATGTCTAGTCAACAGGGATTCAAAGAAAGGGGCTTCTGGTGACAGAATCATTCTGACGGGAGAAGCAGGATCCAATAGAGAGAACAGAGAGAATACGCAGACTGGGGAAACCTCACAGAGAGTCAGGAAGAAAGAGTTCCAGACTAGGGAGTCAGGGAATAATTCCAGTTCCAAACAAGGAGCCAGGAAAAAGACCTTCCAGCTAAGGAGGTGCCCTTCAAAAGAAGTCTGGGACTCTGACCCATCTTCACAGAGTATACTCACACCTTAAGAATCAAAATCTGTCTTTACCAGCTTACCCATTTCATCACATTAGGACACACAGAGTGTACCTTCCAAGGACATTTGACCAGAGCAAAGGTTCAGGAGTCTGACTCATCAGTTGATCCTCTATTGTATTGAATAATTTCACTCTAACAATTATGGGGCCGTGTTTGGTCTCTATCTTTCATTCTCTTCAAATGTCTAATGGGCTTTGACTGTGGTTTATAGTCAAGAAGAATACACTAAAAGGTTACCGTTCATGGCAGGGATTTAAGACCATTTCCTAAAGGGAACTTGAAGCAGCTGACAACTTGGTGGGGGTCTTTCTCTTGAGTTGATAATTCTCTTTGTGGGGCAACCTCCACACTCCTGCCTAGGAGAGTCACACATTTGAAGACAGAGCAGAAAAGGGGCTGACATCTCATCTTGGGAAAACCTGCACCTAATCCTGCATTTCAGTGTGCCTCTCCTCTCTTGCCTGCTCCCCGAGACCAAGGTCCCTCTCCTCAGTCTTTCTGGAAAGCAGACCTCCAGTCTTCTGCAGGATAGCACAAGAGTCAGGTGCCCATTCCTCAAAGGGAAGCAGGGAATCTTGAGGTCCATTTCTTCCACAGACTTCGTATTCCAAATTCCACAGTCCTCCTGCTTTCACCCCCACTGGTCCCCACACTAGGGATCCTGCTGACTTTCTCTTGTCAGTTAATCATTTACTGTCATTGCTATCGTCTGAATGTATGTGTTCCCCCAAATTCATATGTTGGAACTTAACACCCAATGTGATAGTACTAAAAGTTGGGGCCTTTAGGAGGTGATTCGGTCACAAAGGCTCCACTCTCCTGAATAGAATTGGTGCTCTCTTGAAAGAGATCTGAGTGCCCTCATGAAAGAGATCTGAGCAAGCCTGCTTGCCCATTTCACCTTGTTAGGACACATAGAGTGTGCCATCTCTGTGGAACAGGCCCTTCTCAGCCCCTGAATCTGCTGTTACCTTTATCTCGGACTTCCCAGCCTCCAGAACTATGAACAATAAATTTGTATCGTTTATCACTTACTCAGTCTAAGGTATGTTGTTACGGCAGCTGAACAGACTAAGACACTCATTCATCCACTGTCCAGTTCCCAAAACATCCTGTTGTTATTCCACTCACTTTCTATGTGTCCTTAAGAGTTTTTGCTCCCTTTAATTCCTTTACTGTCTTTTTGGTGGGATTTGGGGTGGTGGTAGAAGTAAATTCACGTGTTCAGTCTGCCATATTTAACTGGATGTCACTTCTATCTGGTTTTCAAGGTGCACCTTGTAATTAGAGTCCACCACACCAGTCCTACCCTCGCTGAACTTCAAAATCCTGCTGCATTCAAGGCCCAAATGAAATATCAACCCTACCTGAACAAGCCCCTCTGAACAACCCCCAATACCCTCTAATGCATAATTTTACAATATCAGGACCCCATCCACTCAGACAGGACCCTTAGAGGGCCTGGGCAAGTGTACAAATGGACACCCACATGCCATATGTCTAAATATTCAAAAGTTATAAATCAAGCAAACAAGCTGTTAAATACATTCCCTCCTCCTACAATGATAATTATACTTTCATAACAACCTGGAAACTTAAGTTCAAATTTAGAATTATCGGACTGCTTGGAGTTCTGCTCTGAAACAGGCAGTGTGGCAGCAGTTGGCCTCTAGCCTGTCCCTTTTTTTCATACCTGGCCCACTCTGGACCAGTTCTGAACACCTATATTCATTCTCTAGACCCTTCTATGAAAGCTCTTCTCCCCATCCCCACAAATATCCTTGCTGGGCCAAACTTTGGGCCTAGAAGTACTCATCCAATTGTGTGGCCCTTGTGAGGAAGAGGAACCCAGGAAGAAAGCCAGCACGGGCCCTGGAAGTGCCTTGGAGCTTGTGATGGTTAATTTTAATGTATCAGTTTGGCTGGTTAAACATTATTCTGGGTAGGTCTATCAGGGTGTTTCTGGATAAGATAAACTGTTGAATCTGTAAACTAAGTAGATTGCCCTCCCCAGTGTGAGTGGGCTGCATTCAATCCATTGAAGGCCTGAACAGAACAAATGGCCAAGTAAGGGAGAATTCTCTCTCCTCTGTCTGACTGCCTTCTAGCTGAGAAATTGGTCTTCTCCCACTTATGAATTCAGACTTGGACTTGGACTGGAATGTACACCATTGGCTCTCCTGGATCTCAGACCTTTAGACTCAAACTGGAACTATACCATTGGATCTCCTGGGTCTCCAGTTTGCCAACTGCAGATCTTAGGATATCTCAACCTCTATAACTACATGAGTCACTTCCTTATAATAAAGTGCTTATAAGAAATGCTCCTTATATAATACATATACATTTAAATATGTGAGTGTGTAACCTATTGGTTCTGTTTCTCTGGAGAACTCAGACTAATACAGGGCCATTTGGATGGGGCTTCCCAATGTTCTAGGAACTGGAGCATTGTCTAGAAGGAAGAGGTACAGGAGACCAGAAAATGCCACTCCAAAGTATGCCTCTCTGGCTTAAGACTTATTTTGAGCTTACTATTTTGAGAAGCTACAGACACAAAAGATGCTCAGAAAACAAAGTGGCAGCTACCTTTTTGTAAGGGAAATTTAATCTATAAATTTCTATAATTTATATAAGATTATAAATCTTATAAAAGGGGAAATCTCCATCTGTAAGAGTGTCTCCCTCTCTGTAGCAGGACTCAAATCACTAAAGACTCTTATCAATGGAGAAGGCACTGACTCAGATCTGCAAATACAAACATTGCTCTTGGTTTACTGTGCTTTTTCTTCCCATAACCAGCTTTCCCCATGCCCTTCTTTCTTACTTTCTGTAGACAATAATTTTTAAGCCTGAATTCCAAGCCATTTCTTTGAGATGTATTCATTTTTCTGAGTACCTCCCATGTATGCACGAGGGTATACTTGTTATTAAACTTCTGTTTTTCTCTTGTTAATCTGTTTTTTGTTACAGGGGTCTGTCCCAACTAAAAACTATGAAAAGTAGAGAGAAATTCTTTTCCTCCCCTACACAGGCATGAGCTCCGCGTTGGCATGTCAACTTGGCTTTCAGACTCTAACCCTAGGAAAAGAGCATGACCAGAGAAAGGTCAGACAGGGTAACAAAGAAGTGTCAGAGGGAACCAGCTCTTGTTGTCTAGGAGACTTTCTGATCTCACTCATGTCTGGAACAAAGGAGAGAAGAGTCTTCCCCATCCCAAGCCTAGCTCAAAGAAACAAACATTCACAAAGATTTTGTAGCTTCCAGTCTTATAGCATCATCCAAATCCTTCCCAATTTGTACCCACCTCCCATCAACATAATAACCCACCTCCTCCAGGGAACAGAGCCAAGGAGGTTTACCTTTTAAGAGCTTTGTCTTCTGTTACGATCTGCCATGGTCTACAGCATTACCAGTTAAGTCTTGATCTCTTTCTGTCCAGATTCTTCTGTCTTCCTGATGGCTAGTATCCATATGTCAAAATATACTGATATATATTTTAGATAGGGAGACAATCAGCCGTTAAAACAGTAGTTCCCAGCCTTTAGAGTTTCAGAAACCAATACTTTTAATTTTAAGTTAATTCATGGACCATGATTCCATTAAAGAAAGCCAGTTGAACAACAAAAATATAGGAACAGCATAATCTCTGTGTAAAGGATACTCCTGTAAATTAAATAAGCTTGACTTTATTAAAAACTCATTATATTTTCTTTATTTTTCACATTTAGTCTTAGACCAGGGAAACCTTGATTTTTTTCTCGTTTTTTCCACATAGACCAATATTTGGAAATTACTTCCTTAGAGCACATAACGGGAAAAAATTTTAAAGCCATTATGTTAACACAGAAGCATGCCAGTTTCCAGACTCCTGGGGTGGGCAGGGAATACAGAGAGAAGAGGTCTGCCCTCCAGCAGGGCTCACTCCAATTCTATTCTTCTTCCATGGCTCAGGCTGGACTTTGACATTGACAGGCTCAGCTCCTAAATCTCCCTTTGTTTTCAAGTTCATTTCTCCCAGGTGGTCTATACTGTAAGCTCCTCTACAGTGACAAGTGTTTTGCTTCACTTTTGTTTTTTTCTTCTCATCTCCAAAGCCAGGACTAGGGTCAGGGTTAGGGGTTAGGGGTTAGGGTTAGGATTAGGGTTTTAGGGTTTTAGGGTTAGGGTTAGGGTTAGGGTTAGGGTTTAGGGTTAGGGTTAGGGTTAGGGTTTAGGGTTAGGGTTTAGGGTTTAGGGTTAGGGTTAGGGTCTCCTCCAGAAATGCCCTCTCCTCCAGAAATGCCCTCTGCCTTCCCAGATGCTGTGCAGCCCAGCCCAGGGCCCCTCTCCAGGAAGCCCACCGGAACCTCCCTGTCTTCTGAGTGCCTGTGACCCTCTTAGCCCCACTGGGTTCTCAGTAACCTCCAACCTCCAGGCAATCTCAAACCTATCACAGGTGTGTCCACTGGACTGGAGCTCCACCTGCATCACACACTGTCATGGATGTGTTAGGGGTTGGCGTCTTACCATCCTCTGCCCCAGGGGCAGTATGGGGGCTTTTTGCTAAAAGCCAGTGCACTGAAGCTTCAGCCTAGATTGTAGCCCAGCGTTCTGCTTACAGCTGGGGGAACCAGACGGGGGCTGCCCGGCTGTCCTGCCTTACCCTGCGGGGAGAGCGCTTGGTTATTTCCATCCAAGCCCCTCCCTGGTGCGTTTGTTCTGCAAACTCTCTGGTCACATTCCAAGCCACTGCCTTTGCTGCACTGTCTGTAAACATGACAGTCTCGGGGCTATATTAAGATTTTATGAGTCTGTAAAACAGATTAAGAGATTCAGTGTGAAATTCTTCTCCTTTTTAAAAGCTCTTCTTTCCCTTCAGATCCCATCAGTCGCACCAACCCTGGCCCCATCGACTTCCCATCCTGCCTGGGGACTGGTGCTCTGTGATTCCAAAGTTAAAGTAAATGCTGCTTTTTCAAAACACATGGGCACCAGCTTCCCTCCCTTCCCATCCAGTGTTACTATTCGACTAGGTGATGGATCCCATTTTTCTTGACACTTAGGCATTGAAGGGGCTTTCTAAACGGTATCTTTCCCTTCTCTAAACAAGCATGGCTCAGAATATAAGCTACTCAAGTGAGAATGTGAGAGGATGAACAACTGGCTTGGTTTTCCTGGGACTTTCAGCACTGAAAGTCCCATGTCCAGAAACCCCACGGTGCTGGGCAAACTGGGACAGTTGGTTGCCCTACCATGAAGGCTTCTTGCAGACTTACCAAATGTTAGAACCAGGGGAGTTGTCTGAACACTGGATGCGAAGACTTTCAAATGATTTAGAGCCTCAGACCACTGTTTCAAATGAAAACTTATCTGAGAAGCAATAAGCAAACAGATGCAACAGGAAATCCTCTGGTGGACAGAGGTGGGGAGCCTGCAGGGAGAGTAAGGCTCCGACCTGGAACGCTGGGCTTCTCTGATGTCATCCAACCATCACCCAATCCCCAAGAAGACAGGGGCTCCCACTCACCTCAAATCAAAGCCTTGGGAGGATGTTTGCAGTGACTTTAGTTAATGATACCAGATTAAAAACTGCAGCCCCAAGGGGAAGTATGACTTTAGGGGCCAAACTAGAACTCTTCTTCCTTAATTTCCAAAAGAGATAGCTAGATATGCCCTCTGGTAGCACCCTCTTCCTCCCCACATACATTTGCTTTCTAATTTTGGAAAAAATCTCATGAACCCCAAGTCCAACCTTAGAGACACTGCCACCTAAAACCCCCATACGCATGCATGCATGCACCCACACAGTTGCCTCCCTGGGGGCCTGGCACACCCTGAGTGAGAGGGTGGCCAGCCCTGCTTCTGGCAGGGAAGATGGAGATAGGGACAAGGAGGGGAAGAGGAAAAGGGAGAAGCAGGCAGAGACAAGTAGGGCAGAAGCTGGGTTTAGAGCCCTGGCCATGCTATCACCAGCTTACAGCCGAGAAACAGATGGGCAGGGTGAGGGGCCGAGGCTGGGGTCAGGGGTTTTGGAGCCAGACTCATCCCTGGTCTCCTGACTCAAGGCTCTTCCTGACACCCAGGCAGAATCATACCTAGCTGGGCCATGGCTATTTAAGGAAGGCCATCCACCCACTAATCACAGATTCTGACCTTCATGGCTTAGCCTGACCTTCACCACTTAGTATGAAAAAAATGCAGGGAATGGGGGCATTTGAGGAGTCCATGCCAGGACCTCCATACACTGCATCTCTGAGGTCAATATAGACTTTCTGGAAAGGCCCTGGTTATTTACAAGCTTCTGTTCACACCTAGTGCCCAAGTCCTCACATTCTCACTAAACACAGCCTCAGCACCATGGGGGGACGGGGAAGGGTCTATTCTTGCACATAGAAGCGGCCAGGCACCCAGCTTACCCTGAATCTGGAAACTTTTGCACTCAGAATCCTGGATTCCATTCCCCAGTCAACTGCATGTCCTAGGTAAGGAAACCCATTCCAGTTCTCAGAGTTTGGAAAGAAAGGGCAGGCCTGCTCATCGGTGATGCTGGAGCTCTTGTCGAAGAACCCACCAGCCCTGGAGGAGGGGGCCTGGGGTGGGCGGACTCTCTGGCAAGAGCAGGTTTCCATGGAAACATGAATCCAGGACTGGAAGGACCTTCTCAGTTTGCTCTGAGCCACTGCCTGGCTCGTACCCTATATGAGGCTCCTGCTGTCGTCTCCCCCAGGCATGTTCTCCCCACATTGGACTGGCAGATGATGGCTCACTGTGCAAAGCACTTGGTGATAGGATCCTTTTATTCCTCACTCTAACCAACCCAACGGGCACGAACTCCATCAAAGGATGAAGCAGAGTCCCAGAAAATCGAGTGCTTGCCCAAAGTCTCAGAGTTTGGGAAGAAAGGGCAGGCCTACTCATTGGTGATGCTGGAGCTCTGGCCGAAGAACCAAAAGTTACCCAGGGAGTTCGCGGGGACACACAACTCCACCTCCAGCAGAAAAGTTCCAGTTCCCCCAGCCAGGGACACACAGCTCCACCTCCAGCAGAGGTTCCAGTTCCCCCAGCCGGGGACACACAGCTCCACCTCCAGCAGAGGTTCCAGTTCCCCCAGCTGGGACGGTCACTGCAGCACCGCTCTGCTCTCCCTCCTCTCCAGTGGCAGGCACCCCAGCCTGTGCCACTGCCACTGCTCAGGGTGAGCCACCTGCCCCCCGGCACCTTCCGATGTTGCTCTCACAGGCTTTGTTTTATCCCTACCACAAGCCTGTAAAACACGTTTGAGCCTATCCCCCTTTTGTTTGTAGACGGAAGGAGGTTTGATCTGCTCAAGGACCACCAGGGAATCACTGCATGGGCTGACCCGCAGCTGCAGCCCTCCTGCATGGCTGCCTGTCACTCCAGCTGAGCAGAGGAGCCACCATGACCAGCACCCTTTCCCTTTCTAATCTGAAGGCAGTCCCTGTGGTGACAGAGTCCCAAAGTCACCCATCACCCCAGCAGGTCAGGGGCCCTGGAATACTCCCTTGATGAATGACCTTAGCAGGAAAGAGGAATCTGCCCCCTCTCCATGCTCCACACCCACAGCCAAACGGCTTCTTACCACTCCAGCTTCCTTTCCAAGAGGGTTCCAGCTCCCACCGTGGCTTCCACACTACTCAGACACTTCCAAAGTTCACGGGTCATTCCAGTGCTTTGCCACTTGCAGGGAAATCAGCACTGGAAATGCAAGTCAGCAAATAGGACAGAAGCCCAGGAACCAAGGGTAGGGCCCAGGGGAGCCCTACCAGGGACTGGCAATCTAGGGCAAGTCTCTCGCCTCCGGGCTCGACTCCTCCTCTGTTGATGGGTAGACCAAATCGCCTCCAGCTCTATGTACGCAGCTATCTTTTTGTAATTAATATTTCAACTGATTACATGAGTCAGAGGAAACCAAACAGAATGAGGATGATGAAAATCAAAAGGGTTCGCATTGGAATTTACACAATGAACACACCCTAGAACTATTCCAGAATTAAAAGCCTCTTAAAATATGGTCAGATGCAGCAGAGGCCAACCCATGCTGCTTTGAGCTGCTTCCAGTGGCCTTGGTTGGAAAGAATGGACTGCCTAGGATGGAGGGGGAGTGGGGTGGGGCGGGGAGGTGGGCGCCTGCACAAAACCTGGGGGAGCAAACCCTGGCCTGGGGCATAAGGTCTGACAAAAGAGCTTTGTGTGTTGTAGGGCTCGGAGTCCAGTTTCCTGTGCTGAGACCCAAATGGAGGATCACGTGTCTGCCTACCCGCCCCCCGTCCCCCCACCCCCTCCCCCAACTGAGCGCCCACTGCTTGCGTCCAGGCCATCAGGAATAGCAGTGAGGGAGGCTCTGTGGCTCCCTGGAGCTCTCAGCCGCCTTGCATATCTCCAGGGACTTCTGGAATCGTCTGGATCTGTATACAATTTCAGGGTTTCCTTACTTTTCCAGTCTGAGACTGAAACTCAACCTCTAAGCATTTAAAAGAAACAACAGGAAAACTCAATCCTCTTTCCTTCCACAGCACATTTAGGGTGAGAGTTTCACAGCTGAAAATCTCCTTCAAAGAAAACGCAGCCCAAATGTGCTGGGAGGAGAAGCCGGTGGATCCGGGAGGGGCCGGTGCTGCCGGCTCTGTCTCTGGGCTGACAAACTGGTTTCAGATTGGCAAGTGGGTCAACCCCAGCTCCAGCGGCTCCCCCTCACCTCTGCCGATTGAGGGCCACTGCAAATTTCAAGCAGAATAAAAGAGTATTCCACAGTTAAAGAAAATCGTATATGTCTATATCCATCTCACACAGATTACGTACTAGGCCTTCTTCTAAGCACTGCTTAATTATTAACTCGTTCAGTCCCATTTTACAGATGACAAAACTATGAAGTGGAGAACCAAGGTCACGTTGTTACTAAATGGCAGAGCCAGGAGTTGAGGCCAGGCTATCTAGGTAGGACCAGGACCCAGAGTGGAGGGCGGGCCCAGGGCTGCCAGGTGGGCTCAGCAGGCCTGGAGCTGGTTTGAAACACAGGCACTGAGGTGACCAAGTGAGCTGGCCCTGAAGGGCAGCGCGAGGGAAGGAGCCAGAGCCCCCAGCCAGAGCCCCCAGCCAGATCCCCCAGCCAGAGCCCCAGCCCTCAAGGGACAACTTGGCCAGGACAAGCTACTACAACAGGCCAGGGGCCTTTTGGCGGGGAAGGGAGAACTGGACGACCCGGTTGAGAATTCCAGAGATTTTTCTCACTGATGGGAAGAAAACTGGGTCCTGGTAGGGGCCAGTGGGGAACGGTGCTTTGGAGGAAGTCAGGACTCAGGCGTCCTTGGGATCATCTCAGCAAACTGCAGGTCTCCAGGGAGCCCCTCCAGTGCATTCCCAGGTCCAGCCTGCCCCCTGCTGGCTCTGTCGGGGAACCAAACACAGGCGTCCTCCTCCTGCAAAGGTGGACTTCTGGGTTCTCAGATACCCCCATGGAGCCCATGCTTATAAGCTGGGAATGACACGTCACAAAATCAGTTATAGGGTGCTGCTGATACGCTCCTCATTCATTCTAACCACTTATTTAAACTGAAAAGATTGCATGTATGTTCTGCCTGTCAAGGAAACCACGGCATGAATTGTGTAAAATTTGTGTGCAGCATATTTTTGTCAGAAGTGGGGCAGAGAGGAGAGTGTTTAGGGGCTGGAGGTTAAAGTGCTGGAATCCAAGTCACCTCTGCCCCAGAATATTGGGGTCCATTCAACTTTTCGTGGAAAATAAAAGTGTTGCTGTGCTTCAGGAATTAGACCCTCTTTACCACGGGCCAGCAGATGGTTCATCAGGGAACATGATGCAGAACGAGGCTGAGGTTCCAGAGGCAGGGCTGGGTCATTTAGAATTTGACACTTTCAAATGTTTGACTCAGGACTTCAATGAAACATTCAACAATCGGAACCGGGAGTTTCAATCCTGTTAAGAAAACATCTATTTCCCTTCTGCTAATTTCATTAAGTCAGTCTAGTATTTTTCAAAGCGTTTTGGAGCTAAAGCAGACTCTCTGATCCCATAGGACAGTGATAGAGGATCAGAAATCCAGCTGATTTGCATATCTTAATGATCCAAACTTAATCACTCATAAAATCCCAGCTTCCAGCCAGACTGGTTTCCAGTTCATTGCTGTTATTTGAGTATTTGCAGTGGAAAGTATGATTTTGCTTTCACCTGGCCAGGACCCTGGGCTCACACCCACCATGTGCTGGTATCTACAGTAAGAATAAAACTTGCAGGACAAAGCAGGTGACAAAACAGGTATTATTTTTCTATAACAGGACTCGATATGAGAGTCCAGCCCCCATTCACCAAATAACAACAAATGTCATCTAATCACTTCTGGGAATACCTCGGTGACACCTTAGTCTCTGCAGCTGTAGGTACATTTTCCCCTTCCTTGGTATCACCCACTCCTAAGGATTAAAGTGCCATCCACCTGCAGTAGCCTCCTGTTTCTCCCCACAGACCAGACCCCTCCTGTGCTCCAGACTCACACAGCTAAAAGAGAAACGCCATTTCCATCCACGCCGCTTCCCTCTGAGCCTTCCCTGTCTCCATTACTCAGGTCCCAACCAGGGCATCTTTTTGAGTCCTCTTTCCCTCACACCTAATCCAATCTTCGGTACAACCTGTGGGGTCTACCTCCCAAAAAGACCCCAAAGGTGACCTCTTTCACCTTTGCTGTTGCCGTCAGCCTTGTCCATGCACCACCATCTTTAATCTGGATAATTCTAGAACTTCATGGTCCATACTGAGCCACTAGCCACATGTCGCTATGTAAATTTCACTCATTTAATTAAAATAAAGTGAATTTTAAAGCCGAGCTTCTCAGCCACACCTACCCAGATTCCAAGTACTCAAGGGCCACACGTGGGCCCAGGGCTGCTGCAGGTGCGGTGCCAATGCAGGACACTTCCATTGCAGGACAGCCCTGCTCCAGGATCTCTCAGGGACAAAAGGGATGATGACCCCTGCCTGTATGTGTGTCTCCTCCCCCAGGTCCAGCCCATCTTCCCCAGGGCAGGCAGGGCCTGCTTCCTGAGCACAACTCAGCTGACATCGCACCTGTGCTTAAACTGTCTCATTGCCTATTCCGGTGAACAGAACAAAACGCAAGTTCCTTCCGCGGGCAGCCAGGCGCCGTATCTTCACCTTCAGCCAACTGTCAGCAAATATCTACTGGACACAAACTATGTGCCAGGCGATTGTGATGGAAGATGCCAAACAGCGAAGAATCAAAACACCTTGCCTCCATGGAGCTGTCTAGGGGTGGGGGGCAGGGGGAGCAATAAACAAACGGTAAGTAAATGATAGTTTTCTAGAAGATGAAATTGCTATTTAAAAAAAAAAAAAGCAGACAGAATGAAGGGAGCTGGAATGCCAGGGGAAGGTGACCAGATGGCCTCGTTGACAAGGTAACAGGTGAGCCTTCCAGGTGGGGGATCAGCCAGCAGGGAGGCCCCAAGGTGTGGGCAGGCCTGGGTATTTGAGAAACCATCAGGGGATCCAAGGGATTGGGAAGGAAGAAACAGGGGAGAGGGTAGGTCCTTGGGGGCTATGGGAAGGACATGGGCTTTCATCTGAGCCCGTGGGGAGTTATGGCAGGGTTTGACCCGAGCAACAGCTCGCAGCTCATATTCAAAAGGCTCCTTCCGGCTGCTGGCAGGCGATGGGTGTGGGGAGGGGGGCGCGGAGAGCCACGAGTCACCTGCAGGGGCGGGGAGGGCAAAGTGGATGTGGGTGGCGGTGGTGAGTGTTCAGAGATGTTCAGAGGATCGCAGGTGGGTGGGATTTGAGCGGAGGGAGCAGCCCAGGATGGCTCTGGGCTACTTGGTGCCTGAGAGGTGGGAAGGACAGGCGTGCAATGCTGGTGAAGACACGAGTGGGAGGCGTTCACCGAACATTCAAACAGAGGGCAGGAAGCATTCACCGTGCACCCAAGAGGAGGCACAAAGGGGAGTGGGGGGTGTTCATCAGACACCCAAGCAGAGGGGCCAACGGGCTGGGTCTCAGTCCACAGTGCTGGAGAGAGGTTGCTTTAGAGGCGGGAGCTAAGTGTTATGAAGCTGGCCCGCTGCTCTCTCCTTTCCTCTCTCCACTCTCTCCGTCTGGTCACTTGCACCTCCCGTTCCACCCACGACATCCCAGCTCGCTTCGGTGCCCTAGCCTCTGTCCAAGCAGCCCCCGGCCAGCTCCACTCCGCGGTCCCGCCCTCTGCTTCCCACCGCACTCCCCAGCCCCGAATGATCGCTACTCACCCGGCTTAAGCTGTGAGCCCAAGGATACTTAAGGACAGTTGTGTAAGGACACTTGTGGAGGACAGACACTCCAGCTCCTTGCATGGGCTGTATGCCCAGCGCTAGACAGGCCTAGCCCCAGAGGACTCAGCATCTGCACTGCCCCCACCTTGCCCCGCCCCTGCCCCACCTTGCTGGGCCCCCTGCCCTACCTTGCCCTGCCCCCTGCAGCCACCTGCTGCTTTTCTGGAAAGCCCAGGAACCCAGATGGTCGCTGACAAGAGGAGCATCCCTCCCGCACCAGGTGGATCCAGCCCTGGGGCCTCAGCCTATAAGACACCACCACACCCATACGCAGACACGCACAAACATACACACATCCCACACACAAACACACACACAGACAC
>NC_045442.1:9760513-9803745 GCF_002776525.5 Piliocolobus tephrosceles | reverse complement strand
CACACACACAACCCCGCACACACACCCTCCACACACAAAAACACAATTACACACAATCATAAACACCCACCCCCAACACAGACACCCCACACATGCCCACACACACAAATACTCCCCACACGCATTCACATGCACACCCCACCCCCACACGCAATTACTCACAAGAACACACACACACTGTCACCCTGACACAACCACAATCACAAACATACACACACTTCACACTCACATGCAATCACAAACACCAGACACAATCGCACACAAACACTCCCCCCACACACACAATCAAAAACATACACACACCCCACAACCACACAAAAGCACACACGTAAACACACACCCCTCACACACCAAAAAAATTCCACACACCCAAACACCCCACAAACGCCCACACACAATCACACAAACACCCGCACACACCCACATACAAACACAAACACCCACACACGAACACACCCAATATATACTCTCACACTCACAGTGTTTAACTTCTTTTCTTCCCCGCCTCCCCTTTCCCCATTCCTGGTCTGATAGTTTAATTTGAGAAAACAGGAAAAGCCTGAAAAACCAGCTCGCCTCAAAAGTACATATTTTTAAAAATTGAGTGCAGTATATTAATTATTGATTATGAATTTATGAATGAGAAATGACTTTGAAACTTCCTTTTTCAGCAGTGGAGCCATTCAAAAGGGATACGAGCAAACGTTCTTGTATCCTAACTCCTGAGTCGATCCCACGCAACTCAAGTTGTCAACGGTGATGCAGAAGGAGAGCCGTGGAAACCCACAGAAATGTGGAGCGGGGCGGGGCGGAGAACAAGGACGGGAGTGGAGGGGAGGGGAGGGGGGGGGAGGGGCGGGGGGGGGGGGGGGGGAGGGGAGGGGGGGGAGGGGAGGGATGGGGCGGGGATGGGGAGAAGGAAGGAGCAGGGAGAGGAGAGAGGTGGACTGGCGAAGAGCGGATGAAGAGGAGAGACGGGGCGGGAATGGAGCCACGGAGGGACTGAGAGCGCGGGCCGATTCCCCGCCGCTCTGAACGCCCCGCCTGGCGGCGCTGCGCGCCGTGCTGGGAGCGCTCCTGCAGGAGGCTCCCGGGCGGGTCGACGTCCGCTTCCAGAGCCGAGGCCGCTTCTTTCCCGGGCGGCCACGTTGCGGGCTGAATGGTTCCTCGCTGTCTCCTTTGGAATGGGTGGGCAGGTCTTTGTGCGCTACTTTTAAGCGCTGTAATGAGCGCCCTCTCTTTCCCAGCCCTGGAAGCTGCAGTAGCTCCGGGGAGCGGATGGAGTGTCGTCCGCTCCCATCCCCCACCCCATCCCATGTCTGGATGCACCGAAGCCACAGCAGTGATCATAGGGACCCTCGGCCGCCAGGCCCGGGCGGGTGACGCGGACGCTCCGTCGTCCGTTGCGCCCCGCGGGTGGCTGCTCTGCACCTGGTGGACGCCTTCCCTGAAGTTCTTGATCCCTTGAATGCACTCAGGGCCAAGTGGATTTTCCTCCAGGTGTGGGGATGGGAAATAGCTGCTGGCAGCCGGACAGGAGCTCTGTCTCCCTGAGATTTGCAGGGCTCGGGCTTGTGCAGCAGACGTCGCGGGCGAACCCAGCCATGGGTGGCTGCAGGGAGGGCTGCTCGCGTGCAGACTCCGCAGGCGGGAGGCCATGGCTCCCCTAGTTCCTGCTCAGCCTGCGTCCTCACCCACCAGGCCGGCCAGGGTGACTGGGACTGAGGGGGCTTTCTGGAATGCAAAACTTTCAGCGCTGAAATCACAAAAGTCCTGGATAGACCAAAGCAAGTTGGACACCCAAAGGCCAACCCAGCTTCTGGGGGTAGGGCAATCACCCCTGCTGTATTCACCCGCACAGGGCATAGACTCCTGGGGGAATAATCACCTTCAGTTTCTCCCTTTCGTGGAGACTCCAGAGATTTTGTCTTCTTCACTCTGTGTGTGGTTGTATCTGGATTCAGCATACAGTACAATCAATCTGCTTTTGATTCCTGTAAGCCCAGAATTGCTTATGAATTCCTGATTTGGGAGCAGCTCCAGTGTAGCTGTGGGTACCAGCCCCATCCAGGTCCTTCGAGTGCGAGATGGCTGCAGAGAGTGCAGGACAGGGAGGCCCTGGTCCCTTCTTTCTAGCTTTGTGGTAGGCTCAGAACTGTGCTTCTTTTGAGGGCACCACAACCTGTCCTCTTGTTGGTTTCCTTTTGGTTTGGGCACCAGGTGAAGCTAACCTGCTTAGTTCATGAGCCCACATTTCCCGCTGGAGCTCTGCTGCTGAGTACCTCCCTCCTTCCCTGCAGGATATCTGGGGATATAGTCATTCTACTATAAAGACACATGCACACATATGCTTACTGCAGCATTGTTTACAATAGCGAAGACTTGGAACCAACCCAAATGTCCATCAATGATAGACTGGATAAAGAAAATGTGGCATATATATACCATGGAATACTATATGGCCATAAAAAAGGATGAGTTCATGTCCTTTGCAGGGATATGGATGAAGCCAGAAGCCATCATTCTCAGCAAACTTAACACAGGAACAGAAAACCAAACACAGCATGTTCTCACTCATAAGCGGGAGTTGAACAATGAGAACACACGGATGCAGGGAGGGGAACGTCACACAGCGGGGCCTGTTGGAGGCTGGGGTCTAGGGGAGGGAGAGCATTAGTACAAATACCTAATGCAGGCGGAGCTGAAAACCTAAATGACAGTTTGATAGCTGCAGCAAACCACCATGGCACATGTATACCTATGTAACAAACCTTCATATTCTGTACATGTATCCCAGAACTTAAAGTAAAATTAAAAAAAAAAAAAAAAGTTAAGCCAAGGGTCACAGATTGGATATTCTAAGTGTGTCTTTTAGGCAGACCAGGGCCTGTGGATTTATCTGTGTTATCTCAGCTTTTCATCGACACTGCAGACACTCCTAAGCCTGCACAGTAGCGGCTTCTTCTCCAGACCCTCTGTCCCTCGGAACACCAACCCCAGCCCTAGCCCAACCCAGCAAATCTCCTTCACTGCCAGAGGGGCGAGAACAAATGGACAGGAGGAGAGAGAAAGCGAGTAAATGAGAGGAGAGAGCAGAAAGGACTCAAAGGCAAAGTGGACAGGGAAAGGGAAGGTCAGGGCCAAGCAGGATGAGCACCTGGGTCCAAGATGGAAATCCCAGACCTCAGCATGTTGAACAAAGGCTGGGAAGGTGCTCAGATAACACAGGGAGGCCCTGGGAATAGGGTCAGGGGTGTCGGAGCCCAGCAGCCCCTGGACCTGTTCCATCCTGTTCCATCTAGGAACAGAATGGTTCGGGGAACGGGGAGACGCAGAGCCTGCCTGCATAGGACTGCGAAGACACACACGCGAGGCTTAAGGAGAGAAGAGATGCAGAGAGGAGATAGGAGAGGCCAGGGAAGACAGAATGCTGGGGAGAAGTGGAGATGGCAGAGGCAGGCAACGGTGAAAAAGGATAGGAGCCCTGGTGTGTTTGCAGACAGGCCTCTGATCCTGCTTCCAGGAACACCTCATCACTGTCACGCCCACTTCCAAGGCCTCCCTGGGAAAAGTGATGGCTCCTTCCGAGGCCCTCCTCAATCATCCACAGTCCTAGGAGGGGGCTTGAGGCCAAAGTACAGCTGGCTCAGGACAGGATTTTGTAAGGGTTCAGGAGAGAGGGTTGGGAAGGGGCAACTGTCCCAGGGTGGAAGGACTAGGAGGGCAGAAAGGTGGGGAGGTGTCTGCGCCCCTATCACTTCCAGCGGAGCTGCTGAGCGGACTCCTCAGAGGCCGTGGGAAAAGCCCACAGAGGGAGGAGCAGGTGGGTGCACCTCTGGGGGGCCGCCACATCTACTTCCCCGCAACTGGGCGCCTTCAGAACCACGCTCTTGATTGGCTGAGCTGAGACCCAGTCTTTCGCCCTCCAACGCCCTCATCCTTGGTGTCGGGAGCTCCCTAGCCAGGTGAGAGGTGAGCCACGAAGCCTGGGGAGCGTCCAGCAGGTAGCCTCTCCCCGGAAAGCCGGGAGGGAAAGGCTTCCTGGCTGCAGTGTCCACATTGGCCACCAGGGGACAGCGCAGGACTGCCTTTTGGCGCTTCCTGGTCTCCACGGAGCAGGTCTGCAGAACCCCAGGGGCGTGGGGACGGGGCTGCCACTCCCGGCCCCCGCCCCCTTCCACACCCTTCGCAAAACGCCTTAGGAATTCAAGCAGCTTGGGGAAAGTGGCGAGTTTTCAAAAGGCAATAAAGAGACAGGCAGATCTGAAAGGGCTCCTTGAAATCCTCCGTATTCCCACCCCGTTCAGAGACTGGGGAAACTGAGGCTCAGAGAGGTTAAATCGCTTGCCTAAGATCGTCCAACTCTTTCTCTGGCCCCCCTAGTTCGGTTCTCTCTCCGGACATCCACTACCTCCGCCTCAGGAACATCGCTACACTGCGGGATATCTGGGGATAGGGATGGAGGAATCCAGGCAGCCATCATGGAGGAAGCAGCAGCACTTGAACTTGGCCTTGGGGTGGGGTAAGAGGCGGACTCGCTTGAACAGTGTGAGGGTGGGCACTCCTGGTGGAGTCACCGCGTGGGCAAAGGCAGGAGGCAGAGGGCTGGGGCCCCGGGAGGCAAGTGCTTTCTTAGGGGAAGTAGGAAGATAGCGGGGATAGGAAGCGTGCCCATATCCCGAGGTCCTTGCAGGCTGCCCGGGTCTCTGCCTTTAGAATTGCGGGGTGGCTCGGCCCAGGAATTTTCCTGAATTCCATTATGCTGAAAGCGCAGAGTATGGCAGGAGACCTCCCGATTATCTCATGCGGAAGTGGGAGTAAGCAAATGGTCTCCCCCGCCACTGGGGCACGGGCCAGCTGCCCCTCCGCGGCCGGGAGCCCAGCCCTGAGGAAGAGAGCGGCCACGCCCCATTCCTCCACCGTGACTCGAACCTTCAGCTGCTGGAGCTCTTGGCCACCGGGGCCCCGTATTGACCTCAGAATTGGCCGTGTCTGGGTCAGCCCGAGGTTCCTGAGCTCTGAGCAAGCGTCAGCCTGTGAGGTGGAAGGGCCCAGGGCACAACCGGTCCCATCTGCTCAACTGCGCCTGCAAAGCCATGGGGCTTCTCCCAGGGCCAGCAGCGCACTCAGCTCGGCTCTGGCCTGCAGGGAGATGTGGGACCGGGAGGGGATGCAGTGAGGGCAGCGGTGGAGCCCAGGACGGAGTTTCTGTCCCCTGGGAGTCTGCGCACACAGTGGGGCGCAGGGGAGGAGGCCCTGCTGTCCTGGCATTGCTGTTGCTTCCACTGCTGTTGCTTCCACAACCTGAATATGGCACCCAACCCTGACCTCAGCCCTCCCTACTTGCAGCGGCTCGGCCTGGTCTCCCAGCCCCAGACCATGTCCGAAGTCTACACGGTTCCACCACCTCCTTGGAAACCCTTTTCAGAGACTCAGAGTTGAGAAGCTGAGGCTTAGATTCGAGCTCGGAGGACCAGCAGACCTGACACCAAGGACCCCCTCTTCTCCTTACTAGCTGAGGGGCCTGAGCCCATCTGAGCCTCAATTCTCCCACCTTTATAATGACGAAACCAGAATAAAGATAAAACCTCCTCCCGGGGTTGCAGTGAGGATCTGAGACAGGAGGAGACGCCCCAGCACAGGGCCTGGTGCTCACCTGTGTTCAATGATAGCTGGCCTGCTAGGACCGTTTTCAGCCCCTTTACCATGGATGGCCTCTCATCTGGCCCTTGCGGGTGACAGGTGTGTCCATATCCCCTCGACATCCTGGGCGTGCTGCCGAGCATGCCCTGGGCTTTTACGCTCCTGGCTTTCAGCCATTTGGCAAAACACCCTCCAGCTGATCTTGTATTTACAAGTCAATTGTGTTTGCCCCAAGCCTTTTTCATGCCAGCTGTTCTTGATATTATGAATGCACAGGTTAATTAAATATCATATAAGCTAGCAAGTTTTCAAACTAGTTGGGTTTGTTTGTTTTCAGAGATGGGGTATTGCTCTGTCCCCCAGGCTGGAGTGCAGTGGCGTGATCACAGCTCACTGCTGCTTCAAATTTGGGGGCTTAAGCAATCCTCCCACCTCAGCCTCCCAAGTAGCCAGGACCACAGGTGTGTGCCACCACATTCTGCTAATATTTAATTTATTTGTTTACTTTGTAGAGACAGGGTCTCACCGTCTTGCCCAGGTTGGTCTCAAACTCCTGGGGTCAAGGGATCCTTCTGCCTGAGCCTCCCAAAATGCTGGGATTAAAGGTGTGAGCCACTGTACCCAACCTCAAACCGTTTACAGATTCCTTTATACTCTTAAAAATCATTGAAGATCCCAAATAGCTTTTGTTTATGCGGCTTGCATTGATTGATATTTACTGTATTCGAAATTGAAGACGAGAGACTTTCAAAGCACAGGAATACACAAGCACGCATTGCATCGGCTGTCAGAGGGCAGGGCTGGGGCCTCTGGAAATCTTTATTTGCACCTTCTGGAGAAAATGAGAGCATCAAGGGCACACAACATCTTAGTCTGACCAAGAAAAGAGTTTGGACTCTGGATTCCCTGAAAGGGTCGCAAGTGGTCCCTGGGCCACTCTCGGAGAGCCACTGATGGAAGCTGATGAAATATGAATGCAGAAAGGGGGCTGCTCCCTGAACGCCAGGCTGGAAGCTTTGGAAAGTCCCAGCACAGATGAAGGTAATGATTTGGGGAAAATAGTCACACGAATAATGAAGGACTCCGCCTCGAGATTGCCTTGTAAGTGCCTTCCAGTTCTCACGTCCCTTTAGAAACACTGGAACCAGAAATCAGTGCTGATTCACTGCGCTGTGGTTTCTGCCACAGAGATGACCCAGAGCTCCAGTCAGTGGGCTCATGCTCAGAGAAAAGGTTCTGGCCCCATACCAAAAGGCAGACAAATAGATGTGCTGTACTTTACATATTTTAAGTAAAAATAAAATGTTTAAGAAACGTCTATGTGGTTAAGTAGGACTTCCCCACCCATCTAACTTGCCCAGCTAACGCTGCAATTACAGATGTTGCAAGGACGTTGACCCTACTCAGCCTTCCCCTACTATGGTAAATACCCCCCACCCCTCCACCCTCAGGCTGGACACCAGCTCCAAATCCAATCCTTGCCTTTGACCATTTGGGGCTTGACTTTGCCTTTGACCTTGCCTCCATTGCCTGCCACATCCTTCAGTTAGTCACAAGCACGAGATGAGTCAGATTTGGTGGGTTCCTATACTGGGTCCAGTACTAACTGTGTGACCAGTCACCTAACCTCCCTGAGCCCTAGCTTCCTTTTCTGTAAAATGGGGAGTTACACATAAGCATGCATATACCCGAGCTCTGTGGGTGCCGTCAGTAGTGATGTCACCATCCCACTGGAACAGTGCCTTTGAAATGGCCCTTCCGCCATGCTTCCTACTCCTAGCCCCTGTGATCACTCACTTGGACCATAAAAGCCTTAGCCTTGGCCTTTCCATTTCCAGGCACTTCTACCTGCTCCAAATTAATAACCTAAATCCCTGCTCTAACCAAGTAATTCCTCTGCTCAGAAAATGTCAGTGTGGGAAGCTCAATACACCACTAGTTCAACCAACGGCATTTACCCTGAGACCCAAATCCTCTTTGACCTGGTGCCCACTTACCTGGGTGGCTTCGCCTCCTACTGCTACAATGGTGCCTGAGGACCATTGCCGAGGTGACCTGCCCCAACCTCCAGAGGCCAGATGCCATGTGGAGGGTATTACATGTGTGAACCCTGAATATCACCATAAAGGCCTGAGTCTGAATGCATCCCCATTCTGCAGATAAGAAAACAGAGGCTCAATAGCATCAAGTCCTTTGCCTAAGGTCACACAGAGGACAGTGGCAGAGCCAGGATTGTAGCCCAGGTCTCCCTGACTCCAAAGCCCAGAATCTTCGTATGCTCCTTTCTGGAGGCACTGAGACCTTCCCTGCTCTTGTGCCTTCCCTGTTCCCTGCCCCTGCTCACCCCAGCCCCTCCTCTCGGCATGCCTGCCCACCTTTCTAGATCCTGCCAGTCTTCGGGGCTCAACACCACCTCTTTCCTGATGCCATCTGGGTCACAGCCCCCATGCACCCTGCAGACCTCTCCTCTGCTGGAGGTTCTGACATTTGCACAGGGCCTGCATTCTCCTAGGCTCTCCCTGTTCCTTCCTTAGGAAAGTGAGTCTGGCCCCTACAGGGCGGTCCTCTTTCCCTGCTTCACATTCTAGAGCAGCGGGCCCCAACCTTTTCGGCACCAGGGACCAGTTTCATGAAAGACAGTTTTTCCACAGTTGGGCGGGGGGATGGTTTGGGATGATTCAAGCTCATTACATGTATTGTGCACTTCATTTCTATTATTACGCTGAAATATATAATGAAATAATTCTACAACTCACCATCATGTAGAATCAGTGGGAGCCCTGAACTTGTTCTCCTGCAACTAGATGGTCCCATCTGGGGGTGATGGGAGACAGCAACAGATCTTCTGTTGTTAGATTCTCATAAGGAACGTGCCACCTAGATCCCTGACATGAACAGTTCACAATAGGGTTGGAGCTCCTATGAGAATCCAATGTTACCACTAGGAGGTGGACCTCAGGCGGTAATGCAAGTGATGGGGAGCAGCTGTAATAGAAATGAAGCTGTGCTTCTCACCTCCTGCTGTGTAGCCCGGCTCCTAACAGGCCACGGACTGCTACTGGCCCATGCCTGAGGGGTGGGGGGTTGCTTGCTCTACAGCATCATCACACATGTCTTTGCTCCATCTAAGTTTGTTGAGTATTATGTGCAGTCACTGATCTAGGCTCTGAGACTGCAGCCATGAACAGCGTTCCCACCTCAAGGAGCAGAGGTCCCTGATGGGTAGAAGGCTGCTGAAGCAGCAGCAGACACACAGATGGTCCAGTCTCCGGTGACAGCTATGAGGCAAGTGCTCTCAGCAAATCAAGCAGGGAGCCTGGCACGTGCAGGAGAGGTATTATTTTGTGTAAGTGGCCAGGGAAGGGACCATAGTAAGTCAAAGGCACCGGCCTGGCCAGGGCCAGGGAAGGGACCGTAGTGAGGCAAAGGTGCCGGCCTGGTCAGGGTCAGGGAAGGGTGTGCCAGGCAGGGCACCCCAGGGGCACAGGCCAGTACAGGGAAGGGCTTGGTGCGCTGATCATGGCGGTGAGGTCAGCATGGCCAGAGCTGAGGTGAGTGCGGGCAGCTGAGGTCTCAGAGGTCAGCAGGGCAGGGTCAGGGAGGGCCTCAAGGGCCATGAGCAGGTCTTGGCCTCTTATCCTAGGTGTGCTGGGGGGTTGGGGAGGGTTTCAAGGAAGAGAGTGACATGGTTTGAAGGACTGCAGGGAAAAGTGACAGTGGAAGTGCCAGGCTCTCACCACCATGCTGGAGTGGTGCGGGGGTGGGGGTGTTGAAGCATAGGTTTCACTGTTATTCGGGTAAAGTGAGACCAACAGCTCAGAAGATTGTCTTTGGCTGGGCTCAGTGGCTCATGCCTGTAATCCCAGCACTTTGAGGAGTTGAGGTGGGCAGATTGCTTGAGGCCAGGAGTTCAAGACCATCCTGGGCAACATAGCGAAACCCTATCACTACAAAAAAAATACACAAAGTTAGCTGGGCATGATAGCAGGTACCCGTAGTCCCAGCTACTCAGGAGGCTGAGTTGGGAGGATCACCTAAGCCCTGGAGGTTGAGGCTGCAGTGAGCCGAGATGGCACCACTGCACTCTAGCCTGGGCATCAGAGTGAGACCCTGTCTCAAAAAAAAAAAAAAAAATAAGATTGCCTTTGACACAATGGTTTGTTACTCACAGTTCCCAAGAGGAAGAGACACACCGGGCTATGTGGGAAACTGGGAAGCACCGGGGTGAGGAGGCAGAGAGAGCACTGGGGAAATGGTGAGCCAGAGCCTTTGCTGTGGTTTTCATAGCAAGAAATGGACAACCAGCAACTGGGTTATGCAGGGCTAGAGCTGAGTTTGAATAATTTTATAGGGCTCAGGGTGTCTGGGCTTCCAAGTTGTCTGGGCTCTGGCCCCAGGATGACTGGGGAGCTGCATTGCCCACTGTAAAAGCTCAGGAAGGGAGATGGTCGGGGTGGGCTGGGATTGGTTGTTTTGCATACAAAAGGTGTGCTCCAAGTGCTGCTATATCTAGGGGTTAGCTAGTCCCGAGGGGGCAGTCCTTCCCAGGTCAGCAACATGTCAAACGATCATAAAATACAGAAAATAATCAACATAACTAATACAAGCGTGGTTAAGATGAGGGGGGAGAGCCGGGAGAATGGTGGATCTTCTGAGGCAGGGGGAAGACCTGACGGTGAGAGAGTGGCTTGGGAAGGGGCGGGTTGGCTGTGTGGTCAAGGTGGTTGGTTTGATTGGGAGGTTGCTGTCAGCCCGAAGGAGGAAGCCGGGGCAGAGCCTTCCCGCAGAAGAGACTGCAGGAGCAGGACAGTCGGCGAGATGGGTTCCAGGGTGGGTGTGGGCGAGCAGTGTCAGGTGGAGCTCAGCGATGTGGCCTGCATGGGCTGGTCACTGCGACTGAAGATGGAACTGTGCTAGGGAGGCGGCTTAGGTGGGGGGACAGACCCAAGAGCTCCGAGTCATTAATGCTGGGGGCGCCACCTGTCACACTGTGTGTGCACAAGCCTGTGCTCAGGGCCGAGGTCTGGGAGTCATCAGCATAGAGATGGCGTCTGAGGCCACAGACTGGGTAAGACCAGTTATGGGAGAGGGCTGCGGACTGAGCCGCTGGGCACCCTGACATTCATGGCCACAAAGAAGAGCAGGTGCAGCCATGGAGGCACGATGAGGACCAGCGAGAAGTCCATTGTCCTGGAAACCAAGTGAAAGTTTCAGGAGGAGCTGCCAACAAAGTCAACAGGGCCAGAAGATTGGATTAGGGTTGGCGTCTCCAGACGAGCATCTGCGGAGGGTCTGACGGTGCACTCAACTTGACCCTCAATGAAGCAGAATATTACCCACTCCCAAAAGAACCCCTTGCTTCTCATAAGCAGAGCTGTATTACCAAAAAATTGTACTCAACGATTGTATTTTGAATTCTATCTCTACATATTTGTGGAACCTCTTTTCTCTCTGTTACATTAGTACCTAGTATCTTCTGTTTTTCCTCTTGGGTCCACAAAGTCTAATATATTTACCATCTGGCCCTTTATGGAAACACTTTGGTCATCTTGAGCCAGAGCAAGAAAGTGGAGGAGGCATTTTGAGAATGAATGAGGGGCCACGGGTCACATAGAACCCAATGCAAGGCTTCCTGAGGATCAGGGCATGGCAGCCTTGGGGTGATTTGGTAGGTAGAGGCTCTGGTAGGCCTGAAACATTCTGGGAGTGGTCTTCGTGCAGCCTGGAGAAAGCTGGGCGGTCAGTTCCAGCCCAGCCTCCTCCTGGGGCTTGGTCTCTGAGGCAGATGGGGAAGTCAGAGAGAGTGGAGTAGCTGGGGAGGGGTAAGGGTATCTCACCAGAAATATGTCACTTTCCCCAGTATCGCCCCTCATGGCTGTTGCAGTTCTGAAATGCTTTAGGCAATGCTGTGATCCATGTCTTGTCTGTTTCTGATCAGTATCTGTCTGCTACACTGCAAGCGGGCAGGGACCAGCTCTGCTCTCCCAGGTGCCTCTAATACCAAGGACATGGCTGGTGCTCCCTCAATATTTGTTGGAAGAACCAGTGAAGGAATCAATGAATGAGCAAATGAACTATGCTTCACCCTCACCACAGTGCCCAGCCCAATGACTCGTGCACAGTAGATGTTCAGAAAATATTTGCTGAGAAAATTAAATTTTGGCTTTTTTACGCTTTCTAGCTCAGGTGTGTATGTTTGGTGCCTTTGACGCCCTGAGCAGGGCTGAGCCCTGGGGTGGAGCAATCTGCTTCTGATGTGACTCAGGGCTCACGGGACTCCTCTCTGCAGCTAGCCCATCACAGCCAGCTCCTGAAGTCTGCCTTCAGGGAGGCGCAGACAACTCACGCCAGCCAGCCCAGGGCAGGGGGAATATCCATGCCAGCAAGTTTCGACTGAGAGAGCCTTTTGGCAGAAAAAGTCATGTTTATTTCCCTTGTTTCCCCCTAGAAATCCCAGTCATCACCTAGACCCTTGATGAGTTAAGTTGCAAAACCCCTGGCCCAGGTGACCTCAGAAACCACTGGCCTTCCCTGAGGGAACTTGAAAGGGGGGCATTTGAAATGGAGGGGAAGGAGAACCGACCCTCGAAATGCAGACAGGCTGCTGAGGATGGGAGCCTGGGGCTGGTGCTAAGGGTGTACAATGAAGCACTATGGTTAAAAGCTCAGAATGTCTGAGCTGCCATTCTGCTCTCTTTCTGGGGATCTGAGCTGTGTGACCTCAGGCAGACGTGCAGCCTCTCTGATCCTCAGTCCCTATTTGTTAACTCTGAGACCCACTCATGAGCAAGACAGACCTGTGGGTGCAGAAAGGGCCTGTGGTGTACCCAAGGTTATGGGATGGCTGCCCTAGGCCCTCTGCTGCGGAATTGGGCTTTGAATCCAGCTCATCTGGCTCCAAACTCAGGGCTTACCCTCTTCCCACACTGTCCCTGTGGGGGGGCAGTTTGGTGGATGCAAATCACAGTCCCTTATGGTGGAAAAACAGTCGAAAGGGGATGGCTCATGACCTGGGGGAGACGGGCCAGGGTGCAGGGAGAGGCAGCTGGGATTTCCCCACCCCCATTCCCCGGCCCCCGCCTTTCTCTGCCCTGCCAGGAAGAGAATTCCTCAGGGAGCCTTGGGCCTCCAACCCTGGGCAAGTCACAAGGCTCAGGGAGGCCGAGGTTTCAGCCTCAGCTGAGACTTGCCCGCTTCTAGATCTGACCAGGACCTGACATTAAAGGGGCCTTTCAAAGCATGCAGAGCTGATGGTACACCCCAAAAAGCCCTCAGGATCCCCATTGGCCCTCAGGCCTGCCAAGGACCCTGCAGGAGCCCGGCCTCCTCATGCTGCTGGCGGCTCTTCACCATGGGAGAGGAGGCCTTTCACAGTCTCTGTGCCCCAGACACAGTGCCCAGCACCTATAGGGCAGTCAGCAGAGGCTGCCCAGCAGGGAGGAGACCAAATCTCCTCCTTGCTTTGCCACAGGTTCAACAATGAAGAACCCAGGTGCAAGCCTGAGCTGGGTCCTGGGTGCCCCATGGCAGGAGGACACAGCCACTCGCAGGTGGCAACTGAGAGAGCCCTGGTGCTCTTCCCCAGCCTCTCTCACGGGCCTGCTGCATTGCCTGAGAATCCCCACCTTCTGCCTTCATACCCAGCCTTACAATCCAAGGTCAGCAACCCGTGCAGCCTCAGGCTCCTAGGACGGCCCACAGTGCTCAGCCTGCTGCCCCAGACCTGAGTAGGAGCAGGTTTGCAGAGGATACTGGGGATGAGCCACGGGGCTGGGGACAGGGTTGCTGAGGACAGAGATGGTGGGGTGAGTCCAGTCTGTAGCCATCAGTGAGACTGGACACCAGCCTTCCCAAGCCCAAAGCTGTGAGGCTGGGGGCCACGGAGGTCACCAACCCCTGAACAGGGACTGGAAAATGTTCTATTTCTGCAACTTTCATCAGCTGCTGCCTTTGAAGTCAACAACAGCTGAACTTCAGCAACTCACAACTACTCAGGTGGCTGATGTGTGTAGTTTACACACGTCCTGGAAAACTCACAAAGTAACTTCACAACAATTTTTTAAAAAGCAAAAAGATAAATAACTAGTAAGCACTCAAAAATTACTTCTACCAAGAGCTGGAGAATTTGTCCTGTCTCCGTTGTGGGGGACAAGGCTGACTCTTGGAAACCAGGTGACCTTCCGTGGGAAAAACACTGTGATGTGAGTTCGGGAGGAGGTGGGTCTGCGGCCTGACCCCTCGCATCGCCCTGTCCACCTACTCCACTACCCCAGTCATAGGGCCTTGCCTGGACAGGAAGATGCACTGTCCCAGAATGATGCATCCAGAAGCTCAGCCTTCTGCTGAGGGCAGCCCCCTCCCTACTCAGACCTGCTTGGGCTGTACAATAGAGCACGGGGAAGTGGCCAGGGGGTACCCCCTCCATCCCACGCTTGCCCGACTGGCCAGCTCTCCACACCACCCTCCTGTGGTTGGCTGAATAACGGCCTTTGAAGATGGCCACGTCATAATCCTGAGAGACTACAAATATGCTCCCTTCTATGGCACAAGAGGCTTTGCAGACGTGATCTGGAGATGGGGAGATAATCCCGGATGATCTGGTGGGCCCAGTGTCATCACGAGGGTCCTTACGACACTGGGACCATGAGGGTCAGAGAAGGCCATGTGATCTCGGAAGCAGAGGGAGAGTCAGACTTGAAGATGCCATGCTTTTGACAGTGGATGAAAGAACCAGGAGCCATGAGTGCAGGCAGCCTCTCGAAGCTGGAGAAGGTAGGAAAACAGACTCCCCTTGAGCCCCTGGAAAGAACCAGTCCTGCTCATCACTTCACTTTAGCCCAGTGAGACCGACTTCAGACTGCCGGCCTCCAGCACTGTGAGATCATAAACTTCTGTTGCTTTGAGCCACTAAGTTTGGGGTGATTTATAGTAGCTGCTGTAGTTTGGATGTGTGTACCCCAAACCTCATGTTGAAATCTGATCCTCATTGTTTGGGTCATGGGGGCAGAGCTCTCAGGAATAGCTTGGTGCCGTCCTGGGGGCAGTGAGTTCTTCTTCTGTTTGTTCCCACAAAAGCAGGTTGTTAAAAAGAGCCTGGCACCTCCCTCCCCCAGCCCTGCCCTCCCCTCTGTGACCTCTGTGCAGCCAGCCCTCTTCACTTCCCCCAGGAGTGAAGCAGCCTGAGGCTTTCACCTGATGCTCAATCCTTAGCCAGCAGAATTGTGAGCCAAACAAGCCTTTTTTCCTTTATAAATTTCCAGCCTCAGGTACTCCTTTACAGCAACACAAACTCACAAAGCTCCCAGGCTGCTCCAGCCAATGCGGCATCTGCCCCACGGGACCTATTCTGTCTCTGCTGCTCCACAGAGAACCCTGCCCAGTGAAGTACTGGGCAAACCCGATTCATCAGTGATGTTTTCCTATCAGTCCCCCTGGGATCCACCTCACCACAGGCCGCACAGCTGCCTGGAGGGTGAGATTTCTGGAGTAGCAGGAAAATAGCCACCCACACAATCCCTGTCTCCACACTCAGGGATCCTTGGAGTTCCTCCACCTGGAGCACAGCCTTTGCTTCAGTTCCCAAATAGGGTCATTTTGTGGGGAAGAGGCGTGCTCATCAGGATCCTTCCCGAGGGCTGGTTCTCGGTGGGGAGTGGGTGGCCTCACGGGAGAGGCTTTCAGAGGAAATCTGAAAGGGAGGGAAGTTGTGCCCTCAGCCCTCAAAGATGCACCCCAGCCATTCTGCTCCTGACTCCCACCTGTCCTCCATTCCCTGCTGGGTAAAGCCATTCCTGACCCTGGCAGGAAAAGATGGGGTCTTCCCTATTTCCACCTGGACACACCAGCCCCCAACCTCAACACACCACCGTGGGAGGCGGTGCTGGGGAGAAAGGGTCCCCCAGGAAGGTCTGCCCAGAACTGGGGGACCCACCAGGGTCCAGGCTGTGCTCAGGATGGCCCAGCTTCCAGAGCCCTAAGCCTGAGATGTCCTCTCTGTATGGGCTGAAAAGTGTGCCCCAAATTCATATGTTGAAGTCCCAATCTCGAGTACCTCAGAATGTGACTGCATTTGCAGACAAAGTTTTTAAAAGAGGTGATGAGGTTAAGATGAGGCTGTCAGAGCGCGCCTTCATCCCCTCCGACTGGTGTCCTTATAAGGAGAGGAAGAGGCAGCAGGGCTGTGTGTGTGGCCATACGAATACACAGAGAGCATCAGCCATCAGCAAGCCAAGGAGAGAGACCCCCAGAGAAACGAGCCCTGCGGCACCTTGATCTCAAGCCTTTGGTCTCTGGACTGAGAAAAACAGTTTCTGTCGTTTGTGATCTTTTGTCCTGGCTGCCCCAGCTGAGTGCACACCACCTCCTCCTGCGGGCTTGCCCTCAGCGATAAGGACATGTGCCACAGACACCAGGGGTCTCAAACTCACAGCTGCCAGGGACCAGGCAGGCCACCGGAATGAGGCCTGTGGTCACCTAATCTTCAAATTGGAAGGTCTGAAGACAATGCTAGGCCTGGCTGTGGGCTGGGCCGGACCTCCCACCCTGACTCACACCCCAACAGGACTCACACAGGGAGTCCCTGCTATCATCTGAATCCTTCTCTCTCTGGTCTTGAGTTTTCTTCTACCTGTCGCTAGCACCATCACACCTCATCTCTCAGCAGCCAGCACAGCTGTAACTCCCCTTTACACAGAGCCTGCGCAAGTCGAGCAGGTCCGACACTAAACCACTGTGATTCATTCGCGCCCCAGGGAGAGCCTGGCTGCAGAGGAAGCGCACCCGCTCCACAGGCGTCACTCATGTGGGTCCATCTTTAATTATGTTAAATATTAATAAAAGTACAGCGTAACTGCGATTCACTGAACATACCTTACAGGACTAAGGGAGTACAATTTAACACAGTCTGGTACACAGCTTTTGAGAACAAAAAGGAACTTCAATACCATGTTATGAGAAATGCTCCAATTCACTTTGGTTTTGAATGGCAGGCTCGAGAACCACCGCCCAGAACGGAACCTATTCTGTCAGCAAGAGCCGGGCCTCGAACGAGAGGAAGCAGAGGCAGCAGAAGTGCCCTCTGGAGAAAGGCCCCTGGAGGGAAAAACCATGTCTGGATGGCATTGATTGGCACAGAAGGGATGGGACTGCATATATAAAAAAGATCCGCATAATAAACCAAATAATATTGGAAATAATACCTTCAGTAATACTTCTGTAAGAAGCAGAATTACACCACATGTTATTCACATGCATAGGAGTGCATAAGAAAAATCCCTTGTTGTAATTATGGTTGGTGTGGAATAGTCAAATACGTACTGAAAATGACAAGTTAATTGGCAGAGAAATTAATCTATAAAAGGGTTGTGTCCAGACCGGAGGAGCCTCACTAGCAACTGGAACTGAACAGAACCCACTCAGAAGACGCACTCACCCACACGTGCGAGTACACACACACACACACACACACACGGAGTACTGCAGATAAATATACACACACACTGAAGTGATCTCTCCCTAAAGCATCCTTGTGCTCAGACCAGATTTCCCTGCTGGCGGCTGCTCCCAGTGCCGGCTATAGAGAAGGTGGCGACTGTCCCTGCAAGTGGGAGTTCGGGACACACAGCTCCTTCAGTAGCAGGAACAGCTCCCGACCATCCTGGCGCTCAGAGCCCTCTGCACACCTTCAAATGGGCTGTGTGTCCCTTCTCTGATGGCAGAAAGACAACAGCACCAGGAGGGGACGGCTGAGCGATTGCAGATCCTCCTACCCCTGAAGCCCGGTCTGTCTCACACATGCAAGTTAGAGCTGGGTAGACGGGTGCTTGCACTTTCTGGCTTTGGTGGACGAGACCTTGGCCTGAGAACTTTGGTTCACAGGAAGCTTCCCTTGACAACACTTGAGTGCAAAGCTTCATCCAGGTCCCACCTGGGCTGTTGCCAAGGATGCTCAAGTCTTCTCTTCAATCTTGCCTGTGACTGCCAAGAAATGGCAAGATCTCTTGCCCATCCATCGGTAAACCAAGCTGCCAAGTAGCCTGGAAAATTCCATGAGGAACACGACTCTTAGAAATCTCATCCCAAATCTCAACACGCCACGTTCAGCCCAAGTTCAGCTTATGCATTGTGTTTCGGAAATGGGACATGGGTATCTATAGTCCCTTGCTGGGTGAGGAACTTTGATCACACGTAGTGGAGAATGTGGAAATAAACGTTTTCCAACGGCAAGGTGGAGAAATGGAGCCTGTAGCTGGCCAGAACTAAAAATTAAAATCCTCTGTTTCTCTGATGATCTTGTAAACCTGATGAGGGCTTGAATTACCTAGATTTTCCATGAAGTGTTCAATTCCTTGAGGTTGCTCATTCTGGCATTAACAGCAAAAATTTCCCTTCCAATGATAAACTGAATTTCTTGACATGTATAGAGGCAGCAGAGAGAGAGCCAGGACTGGTTAAATGCAGAAAGTGGTTTTGTTTTAAATGTATTCATTTTCTATGTTAAACATAAGTAAAGTCCACAAGGACAGAAGAGGAGGAGGTCAGAGAGATGAAGGTGCTGCCAAAAACTGACTGATTTTTTTCCTTTTGGAGACAGTGACGTTAACAGGGTTTACCTCTGAAGAAACTAGAGGGCTGACTTTGGAGTAAAGGAGACGAAGAGCCTCCATTCTCGAAAGACTGCGGTTCTCTGTCCCAGTGAGGTTAGCGATCTCAACAAGCGTTTCAGAAGTGAATGTGGTACGATCACACCTGTGAAGATAGCCATGGAATATAGATAGCCTGCGCAACACGGCGAGACCCCATCTCTAGGGGGAAAAAAGGGAACGTGAAGTGTAAGTTCCAGCCAGCCCTGTGGCATGACCTCTGGCGTGCTGACTCAGAACCCAGACTGAGGCTCGCCAGAAGGCCGAGGTGGGCAGCGCTGGGCTGCCTTCCCTAGGTGTTCTCTCCACACCCAGTGCAGGGTCAGCTGGCTGCATCCCCAAGCTCCAGGATGCTCGGAGCAGCGCTGAATTCTTGAGAAATGGGGTCTCCACTGGCCTCAGACAGAGGAGCTCTGTGAGCGGTCCATTGCTGAGCTCTTAAACATCACAAAAGAAATTCCAAAATGGTTATAATTCATGTGTGCCTAGAGTGGCGGAGTCCTGGGGTTTTCCATACCACGAGTGAAACAGTTCCCTGCAAAGAGATGTGTACAATCCTGGTGATGACGGCATTGGCGGGCCCAGCACGTGCAGCAACAGTTCAGCTCTCACGTCGTCTTCCACGCAAACGCCTCATCCGCGAGGACCTGCGCCAGCCTAGCGTTGAAAGGCCTGTAGAAATCCCGCAGAATCTTCTGTGTGATGGGCCACATGGGCCCCAGGTTCCGGTCCTCGGGACGCCGTGCATTGGAGGCGGGGCTCTTGGTCATCAAAGCCTCCTGCTTCTCACTTAAGGGCCCTAGAATAAAAGAAGAGGAGTCCCGTAAGGCAGGAGGCATGGCAGGAAGTAAAAGGGACTTCGCAAAAATCCCAGCTATGCTTCGTATTCAGACAGGATTTTCCTTTAAGAAGAATGTATTTGGGGATTAAAATTCTTTGGCCGGATCCATTTTGGAAGCACTGAGGAAAGTGGAAATACCATTAGGAAATTGCAAAGAAATTCTGTGGCGGGTGCAGGATGCCCACCCACGGGGGAGCCCAGATGGCATTTAATGATGATACAGCGTCTGAGGCTGACCTCAAGGATTCCCTTCCAATTGCCCTTGGTGGGCTGCTCTCCATGGGTGTCAGCACATCCTTGGAGGAACGTGCGGCCTGCCGGGCACAGCCCATGGGCTTCAGTTTTCCTGCTCAGCCGCCCTCTGGAATTCCGCCATCATCGTTTCTATTTCAGGCTGCTCATGCCAAGGGCTCTGGGCCTGCAGTTTCACCCTGTGCGTCTTGCTGTGAAGTGGCCATAGGTTGGAGGGTGGGGAGGAGGCCACCTGTGCCCAGAGCCCCCATGGGCTGAACCGCCCCATCTGCAGCAAGGACATCAGTGAGGAGAGGCGTGCCGGCAGGGGCTGTCAGTCGCCCCCACGCCCCGCCCTCTGGAGTGAGGAGAGGCACTAGATCAGGCCGGCAGAGGTTGTCAGTCACCCTCATGCCCCGGCCTCTGGAGTGAGGAGAGGCCCTGGAACAGGCTGGCAGGTGCTGTCAGTCACCCCCACGCCCCGCCCTCTGGAGTGAGGAGAGGCCCTGGAACAGGCCGGCAGGGGCTGTCAGTCACCTCCACGCCCCGGCCTCTGGAGTGAGGAGAGGCCCTGGAATAGGTCGGCAGAGGTTGTCAGTCACCCCCACACCCAGCCCTCTGAGCCACAGCTTCTTGGTGTAACCCATCACTGCTCAAGCCTCTTTACCCAGGGCTCTTGGGCTCTGGCCAAAGTCCTTAGCCCATATACAGAAAAAGCATGTCCCAGCATCCTAGGGCCATATGAGATACAGAATTGGCCTTACTATCCATCTTGGGGACAAAAGACAAGCTCATTAATGGGACAGAGTCAACATGTGGTCAAATCAAAGAAAGATGAGTCTAAGCCTTGGAAGGGAAAGAACTCATCAAACTCCATCACATTACCAGCTCTCCAAAAAAAGGAGAAACAAAATCAAATGATCAAAGAGGCCCAAGTCCCAGTGGCAGGCAGATGTATTTCCAGAAACACTCAATTAACCAAGTTCCCGGGCAAGACCATTAGTCAGGGCTGCAGGAGGCGTTCTGGGAAGGAGGGCAGCTTGTTCCGAGCCTGTTCAGCCTTTCAAGCCATCCCTGGGTGCCCCGTCCACATGGGCAGCCCTCACTCTGCCAGCACATGCCTCTGCCAGCCATCACCATAGTCAGCAGTGTGGCCTGTCACCACAAAGTGACTCTCAGGCCCATGAGGGCGCTGGTATCCACAAGCTGAGGGCAGGCGCTCATGACCCAGGGGCCCAGCATCCATGACCAGCATCCAAAACTCAGCCACATGGCTGTGACTCCAGGAATTTCCAAGAATACCCGAGATGATGCAATGATATGTCTGTTCCCTCCTCCAAGCCCCATGTCCTCTGCTCCAGCTCCCCGGTGACATCCTGTTGGTCATACAAAGCTCAGCTCTCAGGCCCTTTCCTTCCATGAAGCCTTCCTCATCCCCACAGTAGCTGGGATCCCAAACCATCAGCACGTACCTTACATGACACTGCTGACCTTCCCTATGGCACCCTACCTGTCATTCAGTTAGGTGAGCTATGGCCTCCTCCTCTGCCTTCTCTAGACCATAAGTTCCCAGACGGGAAACTATCTCCTCCTCTCCAGAGAATCCCTCACCATACTGTGCACAATGACCTGTGTACAGCTAGTGCTCAATAAACGGTACTTAACAGGCCTCCTGGAGGGCATCCCCAGGCCTCCCAGCTCAGCCCATTCCTACCCAGCTGACCAGGTCTGCATTTGCCCCAGGGGACTCCCAGAACAGGTCCACAGAGCTCATGCTTTGCCCCGTCAGTCTAAGCACCACACTCATACCTAGATTCAGAAACTGGAAGACCTTGTGCATGGTGTACTTGACGTTGGATGCATGATCTTCCAGGCGAAGAATGAGAAACTGTTGTTTGTCAAAAACACTGAGCCAGTCCAGAAGGTACACAGCATAGAGCCCGACCTGGAGCCTCACCTAGGACCACAGAAGAAGGGCATTATTTCAGGAGCAGTTGCCCCAACACCATAGGGCACTTTTCCAAAAGTGGTATGGCATTTCACTGTACCACAAGAGTTATCCTAGCAAAGGTACTTTCAGAAGCTGGATTTTAACACAAGGTGTTCTTGCTTCTTTACAGGGGGTTTTGTGCTACATGTGCAAAGAATTCCTCTATTAGGGGTTGCATTTAATCCTCACAACACCCTGTGGGTAGCTCCATGCCTCCATTTCACAGGTAAGGACTGAAGTGCAGGGAAGAGGTCAAGGTTGTGGCCACCAATGGTGCGCATGTTCTTTGCACAATATCCTGTCTATTTCTCTGTTCCCAGTGTGACCTCTATGCCCAGCACACAATGGGCTGTGAAAAATCAACCACAGACACCCCAAAGACAACCTAGATGAGTGAAGAGCCAAATGCCTGATGCCAGAGGAACATCCTTGACTGTGAGGGTGTGTGTAAATCAGCATCTAATCAGCACTGAACCAAGTCCACAGGAGGATGTTCCTATTTAAGTCCTTTCTACTTTCTAGTACCCATTTCCCAGGTCTTCATCCTTCTGTTCCTTCTCTCGAGCCTTACTGCAAGCTGTGTGGTAAAGATTTCACTCTATTCAAAGAGAACTCTGGCCTTTCCCTCAGCTCCTGGGGGGTGATCTCTAGGCCCCTGGACATCCTACCGGACAGAAGTGTCCTGGTTGGCCTGGGGGTTTTGGTCATAGGCAGGCTAACACTGTGCTTTATGATGGGGCCTTGGGCCACATGGTATCAGTCCTGACTCTAGTAGGACTGGAGACTAAAGGTCAGCCACAGGAGCTGCATGTGATGGAGCCCCAGTAAAAGGCCTGGACCCCCAAGGCGTGGCCTGGCAACACTCCCCAAGGATTGTCACATACCATGGCCAGTGGCACTAACACCGTCCATGACTCCACAGGGAGAGAAGGACTCAGAGCTCTGCATTTGGGTCCCTCCTGGACTCTGCCCCCTGCACTTCCTCTCCCTTGGCTGATTTTAATCTTCATCCTTTCCCTGTAATAAATCATAACCAAGAGCGTAATAGCCTCTAGTGTGTTCTGAGAATCCTTCTAGAAAATTACAGAACCTGAAGGTGGGTTGGGGAATATCTCTCCTGAACTTGCAACTGGTGTCAGAAGTGACAGCAGTCTTGGGAACAGTTTCCTCTAACTCCACAGTTCACCCTAAACTCTTAGCAAAGCTCCCAGGAAAAACAAAAACAAAAACAAACAAAAAAACCAGCCTCTTTCCCTTTCGCTGAGGACCCCTTCTCCAGGACTTCTCCCCTTGCCCCTTCTCCAAGTGCCCAGGGACCCTGCTCTGCCTATCTGTGTCTGCGCAGAACTTCTCATCTCCCACCTGTCCCCAGTTCACACCACTCCCTTTGTTTGTGCCCCATCTACACCTGCCTGAAGCTGATACAGCCTCCTGGCTGGTCCTCCTTCCCCTGGTCTCTGCACTCCCATCTGCACCCTGCCACCAGCATGGGCTTTCCAAAGCAGTGAGCTAGCCACAGCCAGCCCTGCTTAAAGCCTCCATGGCTTTCTATGTATAGAAAGTTCTGGGCCTGGCTTAAACTTCCAGCTCATCCTCTCATATATGCAGCACTTCCCGGCTCCCCAGGCTCCTCTCTGGAGTCCCCAATTTTTAGGCAGACACTCTCATGTCACATTTCCTTTCCTGCCCAACTTGACCTGGACCTTGACCTTGAGGGCAGGGACTGTGGCTTCTCCACCATCTCATCCTTGCAAAGCCTGCACTCTGGCCCTCAACATGGTTTTTGGGTGCAATTGCTGAATACCGTGTTAACAATAAGACAATGAAAGATTGGGCAAAATATGTACAGATGCTAACTATTCTTTTCCCATTTCATTATTTTTCTAACCGTGCAGGAGGATGGGGAGGAAGAAAAGCAATTAGAGTGGATAAGTTGCCTTCAAAATTCATTAGCTGTTTCCAACCCACACTTTGTTGCTACCTCACATGCCAGCTCAGAAAAAAAGACCTCAAGCTGGGCCGAAGCTAAAGAGAAAATGAGAACGTGCCAGTCTCGGAAATAAACATGCGTGTCGCCTCCAACGCAGACGAATCATGACGAGACCATCTTGCTGTTAAGTCACCGGCCTCCCGGGGCTTTTCAATTCTCTCCCTGGCAGGCTTGTAGGCCGTCCCTTGTAGGGGAGACCAGTCTGATGAGGTTTTCCTTTTCCAGAGAACGTGCCTTTCAACAGGAGAACTTTCCAGAAGGAAAGCAGCCAGGTGTTTGTGGCAAGCTGGGGTGTTTTAGAGCAGCTGTGGCCTGCCAAGCACCTGGCTGGGCACCTGCACCTGACAGCTCTCTGAAACCTCGTTTGTGCCCATCCTCGTGAAAGCCCCCTGAGCGGTCTCAGGTGGACACAGGCCTGTACCGCAGCATGGTCCTCCTCAGCAGGCGGCGCTGAGCCAGGAAGGGGAGGGAAAGAGGAAACCGCAGGGGCTGCACGCGGGGAAGGCCTCCAGGCACTTGGCTGCTTCTCCGGGGGCTAGCTCCCCTCCCGCTTTGTGCCTTCCCTCTGATCCATCCACCCCAAAGTCCCCTCAATTCCCACCCCAACCCCCAGCCCCCTTGCCAGGGAGGGGGAGTGTGGTCACCTGAAGTGACAGTTTCTGGTGCAGGCAGTATCACTACTGCAACCATATGTACCATGAAGACAGGACAAAGACAGCCCGCAGCAGACTGTTTTCCCTCACCTTTTCCCAGTATAGGACAGAGAATCAAAATAGAACAAAAATAAAAAGGGTATTTAGGGCAAGTGCCCAATGTGCTTAAAATTAGAAAACATCAGAGCTGCGAGAAGCCTTTGAAGTTAACTGTGCCAGCTGATTCATCAAGAGAAACATGAAGGTGCAGGGCAGGGCAGGGGGCTACTCAGGGTCGGTGGCCAATACCCTTGAAGCCAGGACCTGAAGCCAGGTCACCTGTGCACATGGAACTTGTCCCTCATGCAGGGCCCCAGGGAAGAGCAATCGCCACCGAGATCCGAGGCTGAGCTGAGCAGAGTCCCAGTCCCCTCTTCGCCCCAGACAAGTACCTGGCCGAGCCTCTCCATTCCCTGCTAGGGATTTCAGTTGGGAGTTCCCACTCAGCCTCCCCACTGGTCCCCATTCATTCATTTGGCAAATAAGCTGAGCTCGTGCCACCATGTGCCAGGCACCCTGCTAGGCAGTGGTGATGTGCTGCTAAGAGAAGCGGCCTTGGCCTCAGGGAGGCTGCAATCTCGTGGAGACAGAGCTCAACTGGTAAAGAAACAGACTTCAGCGATCACCTTCTGATGCACGCAGTGGAGAAAAGGAGTGGGTAGAAAGAGAAGACCGTCAGAGTAAAGCAAGCCCTGGAGTAAGTCTCCCCGACCCCAGAGGGCGAGAAGGGGAGAGTGGTGACAAGAGCCCTGGTGGCTCTCCAACCGGAGCCCACAAACACCCACCTGGAGGGCCTGAGAAACAGACCATGGCCCTGTCCCCAGAGTTTCTGATTCAGGAGGTCTGGGGCTGGCAGAGCGTTTGCATTTCTGACAAGTTCCCAGGGGCTGTGGCTGCTGCTCATCCAGGCACCAGGCTTCTCAGGACCCTGCTCTGAGGCAGGCGCACTGGCCCCTCTGAGCATCCCCAGGGTAGGGTGTGCTGCAGAACAGTGGCGGGGGCCGGCCAGAGGCAGAGGGGTCTGTGCTGCTCCTGCATCCGGGTGCCACAGGAAGGTGGTGAATGACTCCAGTAGGGTGTGCCGGGGCCTGGGGTGCCTCACAAAGCTGCCCTCCCAGAGCTGTGGCCGGGCTGGGATTCACAGCTGGAGGGAAACTGGCTTCTCCTCCCAGAAATGAAAATTCACCTTTATGGGGAAGGTTTCTGATTGCGTGGCTCTTTCTCTGACGTGTGAGCTCTCCAGGGACTGAAGAGAAGATTAAGGGACAATCTGTTACTGCTACATCCCTCCTGTCCACTGAGCCTGCCCCTGGGGATCTCCTTTGACCAGAGGCACCCGCTAAGCTACTGTCTTGTCATCCTCAGCAAAACACAAAATTGATCATAAAAGCTCAGGCCTCCTGCCAGCAAAACCCTTTGCTTTTAGGAGCCAGCTAGGGAAGGCAAAAACTCCCTGAGTGTCAAAGGCCAGCAGACCCAGGACTGAACCTTGAGCCTGCCTGATAACAGCTATTGGTGGGAGGATTCACCTCTGTGGGCCTCAGTGTTCCCATCTGTAAAGCAGTGATGGATTTCAGGGAATCTCTAATGAGACGATGCATTGAAAGGACTTGGGACAGGGGCTGGCAGTAAAGAATAAAGGTTGGATCCCTTTCGCCTCTCACAGATGGAGTTTCAGAAACTTTTTATCAGAAAGATTCAAGCATACACAACACGGGGAGGACCACGATGGCGCCCATGAACTTATGGCTCAGGTTCAGCAGCGCTCTCAAGTTCACAGTCGGAGTACTGACCTGGAGCAGGAGGGCAGGGGCACACCCTCCCTTCTGTGTGGGAGAAAGTGTCCAAGTGCTTGGCCCCAGGGCACTGGATGGGGGTCAGCACGCTCTAAGTGGTACAAAGTGCCCGGCAGCATGCAGACTGCACATGCATATTAAATATCGCTCTTCTGCAGCAAGAAACACTATTTAAAGCTATTAAAATAAACTGTGCCTGGGGTCAGGAGTTCCCCCTGCCCTGCCTCTCCCTGCCCATCTAAACCCAGCCCAGCTTAAGCCGCTTCCTCCTAGGAGTCCCCAGTGCAAAGCCCACACTTTCCCCACTTTTCCCAGTCCTTTTCAGGCAGTCTCCTGCAGAGAGAACTCAGTGGTCCCAGGGCCTGCAGCGGAGGGCTCTGGCCCCTTCTGCGACCACATTAGCTGGATACCTTGCCCCTCGCTGTCCTCATCTGCTGACAGTCACATGGACTGACTCCTGCCTTCCCACCCACCCATCGGGTTTGTTATGAGAGTCACGCAGGATAATGAACAGGAGAAAGTTTCAAAAGGCACAATGTGGTAGAAATGCCAAGGTGGGGACGGACACATGCCTCATTCCAAGCACACAACTGGTCACAGCACGGTCCTGCACCTTCTCTCTTGGACCAGGGCCTGCCACGCCATGGGTGCTGAGTAGCAACCACTGAAGATCAGACTGTTGGGGAAATGTTGAGGCCAAACACACGTCTCAGGGAAGCTGGGTTAAAAGGCCTAGATTTGGGTCCTATATCCTCTGCTTACTGGCTGTGACTCCAGAGGAAGGCTGCCTCCCTGAGCCTCAGCTGTCCCAGTAGGAAGCCCCAGGCATGCAAGGGCCTGTGTTAAGGTTTAGTGCCAGGTTGATGCTGAGTCTGCACTAGCTGAATCCATCACTTCCCATCCTTACTCTGACGAGCACACATAGCCTCCTCGGCAGGCTCCACCTGGTGGCTCTTGTCTATCAGGAGGCACTTGGGCAGAGAAGGGGGCCAGGCAAACGGGGTCACCTGGCCGGATGGGGCCAGGAACCACCAATGCCTTCCTCCTTCTCATCCCTCCCTCAGTCAGGGTGCTGGCCTCAGACAAGCCTTGAAGGCCGTGCACCAAGCTCTTCCTTCCCTTAAATGAGGCCCCTATCAAAGACAGGACAACACTCCTATTTGGTTTCTCTTGGATTTTCCTTGGACTTTTCCCTCAAGATCCATTCCTGGAGGAGGCCTGCACCGGCTGACCCTCGGGAGACAAAGGTGCACCCTCACTTCCCACACTAAAGTAGGCGAATCCCCCCGAGCCATGCTTTAAATTCACCTGGAGACAGTCTCCTGACAACGTCACAAATTTTGTTCGTAATTACAGTTGTTTAGGATTTCAAATTGTATCATTTAATAATGCTGGGGAATTTCCTCTCTTTGCTTTGCATTTATAAATATTGGCTGATTAAGTCAGAGGGTGAGTGCCAGCCAAAGAAGTGAGCTCGGAGCCACGAACCCCTGTAAGGGGGAATTATCTTGTGGTCACGCAATGGGGGAGACACAACCAGGCCTGTCCGTTCAGATTCGCCTCTGTGCCCCCAGATCTTCAGAGATGAGGACATACAGGGAGGGCACCTCTGCTCTGAGCGTTTTACGGCCAGCTTCGGGGAGGAGGGGACAGGGAGGCAAGGGTGGCCTTCCTGTTTCTGCCGTTTTCTCAAATGCCAAGCTGTTATATTTTGGGGCAGTGTGCCCTGAACCCCATCAACAGTGATGGCAGTTCGGCATTTCAGAAAGATGCCCGGTGCAACGGACCGAGGTGAGAAGGGGTCTGGGGAGGGGCTGCCTCCCAGAGAGAGGGAAGTTGTGCAGGTGGGGGTTGCAATGAAAGGGCCAGTGGCTGAATCAGGGCAGTAGCAGAGGGTGGGAGAACAGTGGAGCTCTCTAGAAATAACTGGGAGAAAGAGGGAAAAGGACTTGTGGGTGGATTGAATCAGGCATGCTGGGATGACAGGCAAACGCAGTCCATGAGCATGTTCCCCGATTTGCATGCCACCTCGGCATTTGACCCATGATAGCCCTGGCTCTTAGCTGCTGCCATTACTGTTTATGCCAGGACTGAGGGTCCTCCATGTGGGGCCTGCAGGATGGAAGAGCCACCTGCAGCAGGAAAGTGTAGATGTGGCACGAAATGGGCCTGGCCTGAGTCACAGCTGCAACTTGATTTGTGTCTGTCAGCACACGCTAGGCACCCCTCTGTGCTCAGCATTGTGATCGTGCTGGAAGAAACCACAACCCCACCTTGAGGCGTCACGCCCAGCGCCACTTTCCTCCTGCTGGCGCCCCTTTCCTCCTGCCAGCCCCAGCCCTGAGATCGCCCTCAGGGAGCCACCTTGAGAGCCAGGCGGGCTGCCCTGCTTGTTCTCTCAGACTCACTCCATAGGGGTCCAGGGCCAAGAGTCACAGGTGAGAGCAGTTCTGGGTTACGAAGCTGGGTCGACAAGCTGTGCTGGCCAAGCCACACACAAATAAAGTTTCTCCAAGACCCTGTGTCCCCTGTGACGGTGGCTGCAGAGCCACTGGGTCATTCCCCCTTTGACCATCATAGCCCTGTGCCCGACTGCTCTCTTCATCAAACCCAAGCACAGACACACACAGGTTTCCCATTTCTCCGGGTCTCCGTTTCCTTATGAAGGCTCCCTCATGGGTTACATGAAACTTACGTTAAACAAGTACGTGTGCTTTCTTGCGTTAGTCTTTTATTATAGGTGCCTCAGCCATGAACATAGTAGTGAGATATTCCTTTTCCACTCCTGCACTATCCTCTGCTTAAAACCCTCCGGGTGGTCCCATCTCTCAGGGTAAAGTCTAAACTTCTTCTGAGGCTCACTAAGTCCCGGTGGTGTGGCCGCACCTGCCATGCACCCAAGCCCCCTCCCTCAGTGCCCCCCATCTCCCACACCACGCGGCTGGCTGTGTTCTGCATGGTAGGTGGTGCTGACCACTGGGCCTTTGCACACGCTGCTCTCAGTTCCCTGGCCAACTCTCCTTCAGGCCCCAGCACAAACATTCCCTCTCCTAAGAACCCGCCTGATGCCCTGTTCTCAGGTGGTTCTCTGGTGGCCAGAGCTCCCTGCCCAGCCTCCATCTTCTCTCCCTGCCAGCTGCACAGGAAGGCAAGGACCACACCTGTCCTGGCACTGCTGTGGCCCCAGGACTCAGCACCACGCAGGGGACATAGTGGCAAGAATGAATGCAGGAATGTAAGACAGACTCATCACTCTCTAATCCTTACAACAGCCTGGTAAAGCAGTATTATTACCCCATTGTGTGACAAAGCAACTGAGTCTCAGAGAGGCTGAGACAACTGCCTAGAGTCACACAGCCAGCAAATGGCCAAGCTAGAAACCTGATCCACACCAATGACTGGTTCCAAAGTGTACTCCTCCCACCTGGCACCAGAGCAGACTCTGGGGTACCTGTGTCCCTGTGGCATCTTCCTTGCCAAACTACAAAGTCCAACAGGGCAGGCTGGAATCCCACCCGCTGCCCCTGCATGCTGCCTCCCAGATCCGATGGCCTCTGTAATAAGAAAGAGGGGGCAGAGCCTCTAGGCCTGAAGTCCCACCACCCTGGGGCCTTCCGAGACTCCACAGCAGGCCTGTTCCTGCCTTGCCATGCGCGACGCTGAGCGAGCAAGGATTGTAAAGCCACTCACTCCGGAACAGGCAGCGGCATTAGCCTTGCTGCATAAGCCCTGCTGTTGAAGCACACAGCCAGCCCAGGGAGCCCAGCATGGAAAACTATCCCAGGGCTTAAAGGTGCTGAATTCACCATTAACAGCATTCGAAAAGGCTAGAAATTTACAGACATAGTTCTGAAGGAAGAACAAGAGATACGATTGAGGAATCAACCGAAAATATTTTTCAATTGAGACTCTGTCAAAGCAGCATTGAAAATCATTGGTGGGTAATTTTTTAAACCAACAAAACAATCCGCCGCTCGAGAGAATGCTCTTAAGACAATTTGAGAGTTGGGTGTCCTCGCGTCTGCCGATTCTAATTGCCGGGTGTCTTGCTAAATGGTAATCTTCCTAAACGCACCCTCATTCTCCTGCTGAGGGAGGAGGGGGAGGTGGCAGGTGACCAGCAGGGAAGAAGGCAGGGAGCCAGCCTAAGAGCCCATCAGTTTTCAGCTTTTACATCCATGAATAATGGGGAACAGCATTTGCACATTAAAACGCTTCTCTCTGTTCCTATGCTAAAACCCAAGCCCACAATGCCACTTGCATAATAACAACAAACCAGCTCCTTCTGCCGGGGGCCAGCTCGGGGGATACGCACAGGCATGGCGTTGTTGAGGGTGTTGTTGTAGACACAGGCGCGCAGTGAATAATCAAGCATGCAATTTTCAAACAGCTGCAGAGCTTCTGTCACTTTCTCATGGAAGTCGTCTGCGGATTTATTCGAACTTGCAAAGTAGAGATAGTCTGAGTACAACCTGTGAATAAAATAAATGTATATTTTTACCACCCATGAACGTGCAATCACACCATTTGGGTGACAATGAAAATCAATGTACAATTACATTATCCAGTTTTCCTGATTGAAACACAACCACCCCTCTTCCTTCCCTTGCAGATGAGCCACCTCCCTTGTCCCTTGGAGCTCCCACCCTTCTCGTGGTCACCTAAGCTCTTCCAGACGCAGACATGTCTACACTGGCCCCACACAAACCACCGGCCGCTTTTCTGTTGTTGCTCGTTCTAGTCATCTCAGGCAGCCTCTGTTTTCACAGTAACAGGGAGCTTCAAACAACACCACATTACAAAAATGGTACACTCGCAAAGAGAAGCCATGAAAATTTTATGCACCTTCTCATTCCTCTCTCCTCTGCTGAAGGGAACAAAAATAAGAGCATCTGTTGCTCTCGCAATATTACAATTTCACATGAAATTCCCAGTCCTTTGCATACACATTCCTGCCATTGAAAAAAGAAATGATGAAATGTGTCTTTCTAGGTTGGTAGGGACCTCGTTTTAACACGATATAAAAGCACCCCCACATATGCACGTGAATACCTGTGGACATGGATCTGTTCATAGACACGCCACACGCTATGGCAGATCGCTGCCGCACAGGAACTGGTCATCTTCCGTGATCTACTCCGGGCTCCTCTGTATCCTCCTCCCAAGTAAACCTCAACTTTTCTCCCTCCACGTCCATCTCTGCATCACCCTATGTTACCAAGAATCCTGCTGGTAAATAAACTTTATGAGAGGCTACTGTTCTGGACGGAGCTTCTGCACTAGGCCCCCACAGGCCAGAACAGTCATCTGTGCTAGGTGCCACGTCATTGAACTGAACTCAGAACGGGCCAGTTTCCAAAAACCAGGGGATTCACAGCAACCAGTCAGATGTCCCCTTTGCTTTAACCCTAGAAGGAAAGTCACTTTGAAGTGAACAATCCACTCTCTGTTCCCTGTTTTTGCTTCTTCAGCCCATTTCTGCCTATAAAGCCAGAACCTGGCTGGGCCCACAGGAGCACCTTCGTATTACAGGAATGGGATGCTGCCCTGTTCATGGACCGTGCTAATAAACACCAGGGAGATTTTTAAACTAAATGTGTCAAAATGTTGTTTGTTGACACGGCTACGCTGGTTTAGCCAGAATCCCCGACCCTTGGTAACTGATCACCCTTCTTATCCGAGCAGGTTCCTGGTCCACCACCTCCAGGAGGTGCCTGGCCACCTGGCCTGTCTCCAGCAAGAATCCCATCGGGTTGGTTTAGCTAGAATCCCCGCCCCTTCCCCCTTGATGTTTCCCCTTAGTAACTTTCCAGCCACCAACCCCCTCGCTCTGCTCCTGGCTTTTTTTTTTTTTTTTCTTTTGAGACGGAGTCTCAATCTGTCACCCAGGCTGGAGTGCAGCGGCCTGATCTTGGCTCACTGCAACCTCCGCCTCCCAGGTTCAAGCGATTCTCCTGCCTCAGCCCTCCCGAGTAGTTGGGACTACAGGCGCCTACCCACCAAACCTGGCTAATTTTTTTGTATTTTTCATAGAGATGGGGTTTCACCATGTTTGCCAGGCTGGTCTTGAACTCCTGACCTCAACTGATCCACCTGCCTTGGCTTTAAAATCCCTACTTTTCCTAGTTGTATTCAGAGTCTCTCTCCTCTACTGGAAAACTGTCATGGCAGTCCCTATACCTACTACCATGGTCCTGAAGAAGGCCCGCATTGCCATTTTAATAAATGTCAGGGCCAGGCACAGTGGCTCACGCCTGTAATCCGAGCACTTTAGGAGGCCGAGGTGAGAGGATCACTTAAACCTCAGAGCTCAAGGCCAGCCCAGGCAACATAGTGAAACCCTGTCTCTACTAAAAATACAAAAAATTAGCCAGGCATGGTGGTGTGTGCCTGTATTCCCAGCTATTCTGGAGACTGAGGTGGGAGAATCACCTGAGCCCAGGAAGTTGAGGCTGCAGTGAGCCGTGATTGTGCCATTGCACTCCAGCCTGGGCAATGGGAGTGAGACCCTGTCTCAAAAAAAAAAAAAAAAAAGTGTTTTTATCTTCAACAGAACTTTCAGGGTGTGAATTTCCTATTCTTTTTATTCCTCTCTCTCTCCTTGCAGCTCCTTTTGTCTGTTTTCAACCTTCCTGCCATATGTCCCACTCTCTTCTTGCATACACACCTCATCATGAGCCCCATGGCTCTTCCCAGAACCCTTCACACACTCATAGCCTTCGCTGTGTCACCTGCATCTCTGGGCCAAGGGTGAAACTGGGCTTATGAAAAATGTGGCCTACATGGCTCTGCGGGGCCAGGCTTCTCTCTCCTCAAAGCTCTATACTTTCTATTCCTTCAACTTCTCCAACCTGGCTTCCCCTCTTTCCAGGGACTCTCCATCTGCACCCATATCACAGGAAAGAAGGAGAGTCTTTCCTGTGACTCTTCTTCTGCACCCATGCATCCGGGTATCTGACATCCATACTTCCAAATACACCCAGACCTTCAGCCACACACTGTCCTGCAAAAACTGTGCTCCCTTATAGCAGGGTCTGTTGCAAATGTGCCTTCTCCACTACCCTCCCCTCTAACTGAGGTCATGATACAAGGATCAGCATTTCTCAGGGACAGGCCCAGAAGCTATCCACCTCCGCAGCCCGCCTTGGCACATGGGGTGCCTCTGACATAGCCCGCTAGAAATCATCCACGGCCAAGGTCCACAGAGGACGCCTCTTGGAAGTCTTGAGTGAGTGGTTTGAGATCTACCCACAGAGTTCCTAGAATCAAAACACCCACCAGAACAGGAGTGTTCCGTCTACCACAGCCTGGTCGGCCAAACTGTCCAAAGGGACCAGTCAGCAAAGGTACTCGGTGGTCAGAGTGGATTTCCCCAGATCCACACTCACCTGAGAATATTCCCCACGACAACACCACATCAGCTTATTACTGGTGTCCTCAACATCACCTGTGCTATTTTCCTTCTTCAGAATTAGGAGACACATCAAAACTGAAACACAGCATCTGCCACCATAGGGTCGCTCATAGTTACTATGACCTAAATGGCTGGTCAATAAATGCCAACATCAGATACACGTGAACCTTCAAGCAGGGTTTGGCTGTGCGCACTGAGGGGTGCCAGGTGGCAACGGGTCCGAGGGGTACCCTTCCTGGCTCACACATTTCCTACGAGTCTTGTCAATATTACGGCTCAGCCCAAGAAACTGCGTCAATGAAAAGTAACAGATGCTTCTGAAAATGTCATAAAATCTCATGTTAAATAAGAATTTGAAGCCCAGCTTTTACCAAAGATGCCCACAGAACTACCCAAATTGTTTGGTGGAACCGGAATTCCATCACACAAATTACCTCATACAAACCCAAACATTGGCTGAAGGTTTCCATACTGAGAATTTTCTTTGTGGTAATAACATTTCTTGCAGATATTTGGCTCATAAGTAAAACAAAAGCAACTAAGCCTGTCTTGATTTTAAATACAAAGTCACTTTATGAGGAATCTACTGATTCCATACAATTCTTCAGAGATCAAGAAGTAATCCCTGGGAAAAACTGGGACATACCTACTGTTCCAACCAGGCAAGCCCACCCCCAGCAGGTGAAACGGCTGATTTTCATCTGTTTGGGGTGGGTTAAAGTGAACCACTACCTCCCTTCCTGTGAGTCACATTTACAGCCTCTGAGAGCCCGGTCACGCTCCTTCCTGGGCTGGATGAAAAGAGACTCCTTTGGCCTCTCAGTCACCTCTGGATACTTTGGATCTGCTCGGAGAATTGGCAGTGGGCTTTGGGAGACCCTTGAACCCCACTGTGAGAACCTGCTCTGGGTCCCCGGCATCCTGCTGTGTCACAGACATCTGAACAGGGTCTAGATTCACCACAAGCCATGGCCACCATCTGGATTCTGTAGCTGGATGGATAGTGGACACCAAAGAATTATGTCCAAGTCTTAAGCCCAGCTCCTGTGAATGTGACCTTTCTTGGAAATAGGGTCTTTGCAGACGTCATTAAGTGCAGCATCTTCAGATGAGATCCTCCTGGATTTAAGGTGGTCTCAAATCCAATGGCAAGTGTCCTTATAAAAACAGGAGAGGACAGAGAGCACCACAGAAAGACGGAGGCAGAGCCTGGAGTGTGGCGTCTACGAGCCAAGGAACGCCAAGGACTGCTGGAGGCCACCAAGAGCTGGGAGCAGGGGACGGCTTTTATCCCTTAGGGCCACCAGAGGGAACCAACCCTGCAGACACCTTGATTTAGGACTTCTGGCCTCCAGAATCATAAGAGAATACATCTCTGTTGTTTTAAGAAGCCAAGTCTGTGGTGATTTACTCCGACTGCCCTAGGAAACCAGTACAGATTTTAAACCCCAATTCCAAGGAAGACCAGTAACTCCAAGGAGTTATTTTCGCTGACACCTCTCTGCCACCCTGAGACCCTGGAACAGTGGCCATGAGGGTAGCGGGGGACTGGAGCCATGTGGTCAGGTTCCCCACAAGGAAGCATGAAGGAAGGCAAATGCAGACAGGAGCACTTCCCTTCAAGGGAGCACTGGGACAGGGGAGCACTGTTTGGGTTCTCCCCAAAAATTAAAGGAATGCTTCCTAAGACTGTCTTCGAGTAACAAAGCTACCATTTCCCCCTCGACTACTCTCCAGGGGAAAGCAGTGAGTTAATAACCTTGGATGAGGGAAAGCCACTCGGGTGCGTTAAAGCCACTCAGAAAATGTCGAGAAGAACAGCAAACACATCAAGAATAAGTGTCCAGGGGACCTCAAAAGGTCGGACAGGTACACCATTGAACAAGATGAAACATACAGAGACAAACTGAAATGTCCACCTTTTAGTCTTCAAAATCCACTGTCCCATGAGGAAGAGGGGGAAGGAGACCAGCATGGAAAACACACAGCTCACGATGAATCATCACAGAACTGCAGGGGCACAGATGCAACCCCAGGAAGCATCAACAGAGGCGCGGCATCAGGAATGGGGGAGGGTGGAGCCAGGCAACAGGCAGCTCGCGGCCTCGGCGGACGCTTGCTTTCAGCTCTGGGCACCAAACCTGGCTGCTCTCCCTGGAGATGCAAAACCTCAGCAGAAAGGAGCCCAGCCCCGAACTCCTGAAAGACTGACCAGCAGGCAGAAGGTTTAGGAAGAAAACCTGGTTGCAGGCAAGGGGAAGTATCTCCAGTCAGGGCAGCCCGACACAATCAGATGGTCCTAGGAGGCAGAAGCAGCCTAGGCTGGAGGGAAGGAGGGCGCCAGGGTAGTGTGGGGGCCAGGGGACCTGATACCCTCCCAGCCCTGACTTTCAGGGCTGCCCAGCCCCCTCCAGCTGAGCCACCTCATTTTCTTACTCTCAAACCATCCTGAACAGATGGGTATTACATTTGGCCAGGACTGTTTCCAACGACAATTCCAAATATAAGTCCAAATGCATTCCAGGCCTTCTGTGCTGCGGTTATTTTAGAAGGCTGCCGGTGCGGCCCCTCACACTGGGCCTGTGCTCATGGGGTGCTGCTCAGTCCCTTTCCTGTGGAGCGCAGGGGTCCTGGGACCCCTGGAGGAGCAGTGGGATGGGAAATGTATGTTGGGAGCATAGGGCTCCATCAGTCCGGTGCCTCTGAAAGTGACCATGTCTCTCCCCAAGGGACAAAGGAGAGGCCAGCAGTGGGCAAGGCCCTACTATGTAAAATCTGGATGATCACCCCGAGACCACTGCTGAATTCATTCAGGGACACTTACAGGGTGCTGTTCTGAGCCAGCGTGAGCAAAGGTCAGTGAGCTGACCACTGTTAAAGCAGGAGCTGCTGCTACTCCTCCCGACAGGGCTCTGTGTGATTGCTTTCCGGGTTTAGCACCTGCAATGTTCTCAGTTTCCACTCCTGATGTGGATGCTGGGGGGTAGGGAGGGCCACCACCACCAGGCCCTGTGCAGGGTGCTGCAGGCCTGCTCTGCTTCTATCTTCACAACCCCACAATGAGATACAGGCCACTGCATTTTATGGAGGAGAAGGCTGACACTAGAGAGGTTAAGGAGTTTGCCCATGGTCACGTAGCCCAGGAAGCTCCAGGGCAGGACAGGGACCCAAAGCAACCCAGGCCTGCCTGACCCTAAAGCCCCTCACCCAGCAGGATGTGGCCCCTGCCCTCCGAGCTTAGGCAAGGAGACAAATCCATGGCTGACTAGAGTGGGTGCTGGCCGTCTGCACTGATAGTTCTCGGGTTTTGTTTGTTTAGATGTTTTTCTTATTTTGGGTGCACAGTGATTTGGAAGAAAAAGTCAATTCTATTCCAGAACTACTTAGTAAGTCACAGGAGACTGATAAACAATTACAAATGTAATAGAGCAGCAAACAAACACTTAGGATAAACATGAGGAACTCCAATGCCACGGTCGGGAACAGCAAATGTGTTTACGGAACATTAGGCCGGGCATCTAGAAAAGTGACAGCAACAGCAAAAGGGAATTCAGGCATCTATCATGAAGCCGGAACACACTGCAGGATCTTGTACCTCTTGGAAAAGCTAATATTCCTTGGTGATCGCAATAGCTCATTAGAGTTTAACGGATCCAGTTCCTAAGTGATGATGTGGTTGTTCATTGGCCTGCCCTCTACATGGAGAACTCCGCCAGGTCCTGGCTCCAATGCCACTAGTTTGGGAAAACCTCTCTCCACGGTGGGTTCCTCCTACTTTTGTAGTATTTTTGTTCATATCATTTTTATATTGAGAAATGATCCACATACCGTAGCATTCACCCATTTAATGTGAACAAGTCGCCAGTTTTTAGTATACACCACACAGCTGTGCGAACACACCACTCCCCAGTCCCAAGGTGTCTTCATCACCCTGATAAGTGACTGCTGGTTCTAACACAGCAGTTCCCAAAGGGACTCATGTCAGAAGTCACTAACATCACCCAGCTCAAAAGGCACCCAAACACACAAGCTTCAATCTCGGCTTCAGCTCAGACAAGGGCAGGTGCTCGGTGGCCTTGAGCTGTGACATTTCCTCCAGTTACTGCTCCATGCATGGGACTTCTCAGAGGGCTACTTTTGAGAAAAGATCCCAAGCTGGTGCTGCAGTTGCAGGCGGCGGGGAGCAGGTGACCATCCCGGGGCTGGCTCACCCCAGTGGCGCTGGCTCCACCTCCCGTACTCCTCAAACACCCCCCAGCTGGTTCCTCAATGACAGTTATGAGAACGGTCACATTTCCTCAGGCAGGAGGACCCGAGATGGGGACACGCTCATGTCCTCCAATTCACCCTCAACAACGTCTTGCAGTCCTGTGGCCACGTGAGGGTCGTAATGAGAGGCAGCCAGAGCACCTGGCCTCGTTATTCTCCATTTGCTGGAATCCGAATTGAAATCACTGATCAATAATTCCCAGCCTGTGATATGGTGCCATTAATAACGATTATATGTATTTTTCCTACCAGGAAAAAAAGGCCATTTAATGTAGCTGAGACGGAGCCCTTTTGTTCCACCAAATCACAAACTGTGACTGTCTCATCAGGAGGCTCAATGAGACAGGACTGGCCAGGCCAGCTGATCTGGAGGGACTGTCTAAGGTCACCTTAGACTGAACACAGGGGTGACACTGGGGAGGCTCATTTTCTGCCAGTTAAGAACATCCATGTTTGGTCCTAAAAACGCCCACATGAATGACAGGTGTCCTGTTTATTGGGGCCATTCTATTTCCTACCAGGCCCTAGGTTCCTTGTGCACAAGTGGGCTTCCCAGCCCCTCTTTGTTCCTTCCAGAGCATCCAATCACAGGGCCCCGGTAACTGTTCACAGACTGGGAGACAGCACTTCTCAGAGACCACACCAAGCATCCCTGACATCTCCCAGCCTGGTGTGGTTTACAGAGCACCTTCTCGTGATTCACCAGTGATCCTGATGGCAGATGTTTCTACAGGCAAGAAATCTGGGGTGCACTGAGGACTGCCCGGCTACCCTTGGTTACAAAGCCAGACCCAGGGTATGGGCCCCTCCCTGCAGGGCAATGCCACTACACACCAGGGGCTCCAGTATGTGACATGTGTGACCTCCTCCTTCAACAGCGTCAACCTCACTAAGCAGCCCAGAACTCTGGGCAAGACAGGTCCCTGAACTCTGGCTGCCCCAGGGTCGTTTCTAAGTGCCCTCCCTGATCCCAGCCCAGCGGGCAACATCTCACCTTAGGATCTCTATAGATACAGACACAACGGGGCTCTTTTTCCCTAGGGTGTGCCTCCTGCTCGGAACTGTCCTTTCTAAACAATCGTGTGGGAATACACAGGACTGCCAAGAACTTCGCAAACATTTCCCCAAAACATAAACATTGTTCAACACTTGGGAGTTTTCAGCTTGGTGGTTTTTCTCCCACCAATAACAAGATGTGGCGCCTCACCAGGCAGTCCCTCCTGAAGAGTCTTCAGAGAACTCCTTCACAAAGACCCGAGCTGTCCTTCTGGCCTGGGCGCTGCCAGCTCTCCCTCCCCTCTCTGTGGTCAAGGCCAACCCCCTTGACCTCGGCTGGCTCAACAGCTCAGTCCTATTAAAGTGACCTCGCATCACTTCCAGGGCCCATATCAAGGTGTGTCAACAGGCAGCTTCTGGGAAGCAAAGTGCCTGAACCCACCAGGAATCAATAGGCAGCGTCAATAAAGACACCGCACTACAGTAGTCCTCGCAAGGACCCATGTGATTCTTAATCTTCCAAAATCTTAGAGAAAAGGAAAGAGTGAGACCTGGAGGGAGGAGCGAGAAAGAGAAATCGGTCTGTGGCTGTTGCTGCAACCTCTACATCCCCACGGCTTTCTCCTCATTCCGTCTCTTCTGCACAGAGGCGTTCTCCTAATTTCCCTTTGAGATGGTTTAAATCAATAATGAATTCCTCAGTGCTAGGAACAGCCTGCGTTTTAATCCTTGTGCAAATCTGTTCTAGAGAAAACATCGCATGACATTCCCAATGCCAGGCTCTCTTCTGACTGAGAACGTATCCACGGCTTTCAATCAGTGCTTCTAGGGGCTGGGGGAAGTTCAGTTGTTTGGAGAAGGGCTTTTGGTGCTGCCTGAATAGCAAGAGAGATTCTCAAGTCAAAGTCCTGCTGCGGTTCAAAGGCATGAATCCTGCTCAGCTCCCTCCTGTGTGTGCTGGCTCTTGCCCTAGGGTGGGCATCCTGCTCCCTCTGATGTGGAAGTAGGTGAATGAGGTGTAGACAGAGGCTCCCTGAGAGCAAACGGGATGGATTTTCCTCTCGTATGTATGGCTTGCATCTAGCACATCAAGGGTGTTCAATAAATACAGCCAGGCGTCACTTAACAGCAGTGACATACATGTTCTGAGAAATGCGTCATTAGGCGATGTCATTATGTGAACGTCATAGAGTGCTCACACAAACCCAGATGGCACAGCCCCCTATACACCCAGGCGGCGAGGTACAGCCTACTGCTCCTATGCTATCAGCCTGTACAGCAGGAATCCTGTAGGCAGTTGTAACATAAGAGTTAGAATTTATGTACTGAAACACAGAAAAGGCACAGTGAAAACACGGGATTGTAACGTTATGGGGCCACCATCATACATGGGGTCCACTGTTGACCAAAACTTGGTTATGTGGTTTGCAACTCTATTTGGGGAATGAGTAAATGAGTGATCAGTTTATTGTTATTATTATTAGCTATTACTGATACCTAATAATAATAGCTAATGATTACATATTTTCCATTTGTCAAGCCCTGTTTAAACACATCACTACATATATTAAGTCATTTAACTCTCACTACCCCGGAGGTAGGACTATCTTCCCCCATTTTACCGATGAGAAAATGAGGCACAGAGAGGTTAAGTTTCTTGTCCCAGTTTACAGAGCAGTAAGTGACAGAGGTGGGGTTCCAATGCCTGTGTCCCTGCCACCAAGACCCCGGTACACCTCCCACTCAGCGGGTGAAAGCTGCACACCATCCTCACGCCCCTCACACACTCTGCAGACAGAGTGAAACGGATGCAGCCAGGATTCCTGTCCAAATGTTCAGCCCCGCTATTCCTCTGTGTCCCCATGAGTGACTGCCTATAACAGAATCCATTTTATTAAAAGCCTACTTCCTTTCCTAGTTTATCGTCATAACTGAATCATTTGCCCAGTCCAAGGGGTTGTTTAAAAACTCAGTTTCTATAAGCAGATGAAGAAAAGAATGAGCTAGGTTCCAAGACTCCAGGGGTTGGGTCAAAATCGAGTTCGAATTCTTCACTGAGCTGAGTTCTCCTTCCCTTTGGACTCGTCATCATAAAAAGGGAAAACAAACCATTCCTGTGGTGGGTCGTTTCTGGGCATTGCATTAAGACTACACACAGAATTAAACCCAGAATATGGACACTGCAAAATCCTTAACAGATGGTGCATGACCCCACTCCAAATGTCCCTTGAATAAAAGAGGAATGCGACTAGGTTGGAGGGGCCAGCACCTTCCATGCATTTTTCACATTTAATGGGGGCTAGAACTGCCTCTGAAGTAAGAGACAAACTCTATCAACTGTCTCACAAATGAAGAGGCAGGAGGCTAATGTGAGATGCATTTGAAAAGCATAGTCTTTACCACTTACGAATGGGATTAAATAAAGACAAATTCTGCTTGCAACTGGTGGCTTCTTTTTAATTAACTGGGCCAATTTAGCATAGGAATGCACGAAGCTAGTTTTAAATTGTCATGATCTCTTACAGAGAGAAAACTGGAACATGAATTCTTGGCTGGCTTCTTTGGCCATATGAACCATCCCGTCCACTTCTTTCCAGTATTCCTCTGTTCTTCTCCAGAAAAAAAAAAAAAAAAAAAAAACGACTTGCCACTTGAATCTTTCTCTGGAAATTTAAAAGTGATTTGACTTTGCTTAAAATTCCAACATTTTCAAACCCTCTACTTTGGATCAATTATAGAAGTAAAGGTTGAATGTGAACCTAAAGCTAAAAATAAAAGTAGCATTTCCCCTCTCCAAGCCAATTTATAGAAGGAAAAGAACAACTTGGGACCAATCCAACTTGCACCCAGCGACCCACAACATCTCCCGCGTACAGAAGTGCAAGGCCACAGAACAGGGCTAATGGCCCAGGATCCCGTTATGCTAATGGAACTTGGTCTCAGAGTGTTTCCTTCTTCAAGAGTGACCTAAACACGCAGCATTTATCATCCTCTCTGGCCGAGATGGGAAACGCGCCAGCCTTCGAAAAAGGAGAAATTCCTATTGTTACTTATTTTTATAAATGTTTAAGAAGAAATGAAATAGCTGCTATGTCAGTAACTTACACAGAAAATACGCACATAAACACAATTCCTCTGCCACTAGAGCTGGGATCAAGCTGGAAGCTACTCTCCTGGCTGCAAAGCCCAGGCCCCAGTTTCCTGAGGATCAGGTGCAGAATGGGAGATGGCTGACTCCTAGGATGGTCCTCAGTGATCCCCGGTTCTCGGTATTCACGCCCTGTAGTCTCTTCACATTGAGTGTGGCTAGACCTCACGACTTGCTTCTAACCAACAGAATATGGCAATGATGATGGGATTTCACACCCATGACTAGGTTAGAAAAAATCGTGACTTCTAATCTGCTAGCAGACGCTCTAGCTTGCTGGCTTGGATAAAGCCTGCAGCCATACTGGAGAGGCCCTTTGGCGAGGTACTGAGGGTAGCCTCTCGCCAAAAGCCAGCAAAGATCTGAAGCCCTCATTCCAACAGCTCCTGAGATGCTAAATTCTGCCCACAACCATGTCCAGTTGGGAGCAGGTCCTTCCGCAGTCAAGCGTATGGAAGAGCCCCAGGCTGGTGACAGCTGGATCACAGCCTTGAGAGAAACCTGAAGTAGAGGACCCAGTAAAGTTGCACCCAGGTTCCTGATCCCCAGAAACCATTTGAAGCTGCTAAGTTTTGGCGAACTTGTTCCCTAGCAGTACATAACTCGTACAGCAGGCAATGCAAGGCCTGGGTCAGCGTCCTAACACACGCTGCTGCCCTGGCATCCTGCCCTTCTCCTCAGCACCAGGACATGCACCACGACGAAGCCGCTGCCCACTTCTCTGATAAAGCACCAGCTCCCAGGGGGTAGGCACTGGGTGGCCACTGTTGTTCACCAGGGCACGTATGCTCAGTGCCCAGCACAGCACCCAGCCTGTGGCAGGGGCTGAATATGTGTTTGAATTGACCAACTATTTCTGTTAGGCTGAGGACCAGGGAGGCAAGAAGCTTTCACGTTCAATTCCTAGGATAAATAGAGTATTTGTTTTTTGTTTTGTTTTTTTTTTTTTTTTTTTTTTTTGAGACGGAGTCTGGCTCTGTCGCCCAGGCTGGAGTGCAGTGGCTGGATCTCAGCTCACTGCAAGCTCCGCCTCCCGGGTTTATGCCATTCTCCTGCCTCAGCCTCCGGAGTAGCTGGGACTACAGGCGCCCGCCACCTCGCCCGGCTAGTTTTTTTGTATTTTTTAGTAGAGACGGGGTTTCACCGGGTTAGCCAGGATGGTCTCGATCTCCTGACCTTGTGATCCGCCCGTCTCGGCCTCCCAAAGTGCTGGGATTACAGGCTTGAGCCACCGCGCCCGGCGAGTATTTGTTATTAAAAGAAGAAAACATGGTGGCTACTTGGGGGGACCATGCTGTGAACTGTGAGCCTCCTTCTAGCTGGCAGACTCGGGCTAGGGTATGAGAGAAGAGTTTGGCAGGTCTTGCTCCTGGCTGAGCCGCTTGCACCTGCACGGTGCTGCTGTCTTCTGTTCCAACGCTCACCTTTGTGGTGTTTGTGTCCTCAGAGGTGGGACCAGAACCCAGGAAAAAAGAAACATACTCAGGGACCCTGGCTCCACCCCTAACAAGGACCCTGGCTCCACCCCTAACAAGGACCCTGGCTCCACCCCTAACAGGGACCCTGGCTCCACCCCTAACA
>NC_045442.1:9752024-9760503 GCF_002776525.5 Piliocolobus tephrosceles | reverse complement strand
GGACCCTGGCTCCACCCCTAACAGGGACCCTGGCTCCACCCCTAACAGGGACCCTGGCTCCACCCCTAACAGGGACCCTGGCTCCACTGGACCCTGGCCCCACCCCAAACAGGAGAACACGTGGTCTTTTCCTTTGCACTTGGCCTTCTCTCTGCCTGGAAGGTTTCTTCATCTTAACCCACCTTCCTTCCTTGTTTACACAGCAAACTCTTACTCATCCTTCAGAGTCCAGTCTAGCATCAGTTTTCTACAGGTCAGTTCCTTCTGGATCTCCCCACTCAGGAGCCCACTCCCCCAGCCTCCTACTCTGCACTACTGCAACCAACCACAGCCATGCCCACGTTCCCACCGGGAGCTCCAGTCTCCCAGGGCCCAGAGCAGGGTCCACACACACCAAACCCAGTCCTGACAGATGGGCCCCCACCTCTCTGCGCCCAGAGAGCACACAAGGCTGCTGTGTGCACTCTCCGCCCCTGAGGTTAAGGCGTGGTCTGACCTTCCTCAGAATGAGGAACTAAGGAGCAGCGATAGGAAACCATTTGATGAGCACACCGAGCACTTGTGCCCTTCAGCTGGGGGCCGTGGCGGGGAGGGAGGCAGAGCAGCTGTGAAAACACCTCCAGGGACAGCGAAGGGGCAGCTCGAGGTGACAGTTATGTCACCATGAGAGCTCAGCCAGTGTGCGTCAGCCCTGCTGAACAGAGGGAGACCAGCCCGCTCAGCAAGGCCAATTTCTGCCTCCAAAACACGGGAACCAGCAGGTGGGACGGGACACGGCAAGCGACAGCAAGTCAGTGGCTGCCTCGGAACACAGTGGACGAAGTCCTGGGCTGGGAGATGCAGAGGGTAGGGAGCGAAACCACACCTGGCACCTGCCCGAAGGCATGGCACCAGGACAGCCACCAAGAGCTCAGGCTCAGGCGCTGGGGCTGAGGGGGGCGGATCCAGCCTCTCCCTAACCAGGTCATACTCAGAGTGGCGGGAGCCATGCAGTCTCCACAAGAGGGACATCAGCTCAGAAGTGTGACCAGGACAGACTTTAAAGCATGTTTTTTGGGGGCAAGAATGCAAAGTGAAAGAAGCAGGACATAAGGCTGTACCATCACACCCACGTGTATACACACACACACACCCCATCACACCCACATGTATACACACACACAAATCACACCCACGTGTATACACACACACACACACACACACACACATACCTATTTGCATAGAAAAAGTCTGGAAGAAAATACACCAAAACATAAATAGTGGTTATCTAGGTGAGAAATTATAGTTTGAAAAGAGTTTTCCAATATATGTTCTAAAATTTCCACAACAAACACACCTTATTGTTATAATTGGCAAATACGTGGGGCCACGAAAGTATGCCACCTGAGGAAGAGACCCCACAGGCCAGTTTCCTGGGGCTGCCAGGACAAATCACCATGAACTGGTGGTGCACAATGACAGGACTCTTCCCTCAGTGTCCTGGAAGCTGGAGTCTGAAACCCAGGTGTGGGCGGGGGGGCTCCTCTGGGGTGCGGGGGAGAATCTGTTCCACACCTCTCCTGGCTTCTGGTGTCTGCCGGCACTCCTTGGCACCCCTTGGCTGGTGGCGGCATCACTCCAGCCTCGTCATGAGGCGTGCTCCCTGTGTCTTAGGGTGGCTGAGGGTCTACCCTGATCCAGTATGACCTCATTTTAACCTGAGTGCATCTGCAAAGATCCTATTTCCAAATAAGGCCCCAGTCATACACACTGGGGGAGACAACTTTGGCACATCTTTTTGCGGGTCATAATTCAATCCATCAGAAGATACAGTTGGCCCAAAGGAAAATATGGCGCAAAGGGCTGTGGTCCCTGTCTTTAAATATCGCCAGCCTCTCCTGTTTTGGAAGGATTAGACTTGGTCTGTCTGACTGTATGGAGAAGAAACAGGACCAATGAGTGCATGTTCCCCCAGAACAGACCTGGTCTCAAAATAGGAACACAGCTGTCCTAAGCTACACTGGCCATCTTGCGTGGAGAATTCCCTGACTCAGAGGGCCTCGGATTAGACTGGGGCTCCCTCTGCTCTGATGTGGTGGTACTGGAGGGAGCGCTGAACTAAATACTTTTAAGGTCCTGGTAGCCCTGAGATTCTGTATTCACACAGGCAACAATGATGCAAGCAGCGCCCAGTGGCAGCTGGGCCGCCCCACAGTGGCTGTTCAATATCCCACTACCCTGGCCTTACCCACGCTGGGCAACCCTTGATCTTAAAGCAAAGCTGCTCTACTCATCATTGTTCTTCCTTTCGGTCTCTCAAGGAAAACTGGAAACTGTACATTCAATGCAGACAAGATAAAGGCATCGACGTCGAGAGACACAGAATTCTAGGAGTTAAACCACGTGGCGAAGCTGACGTCCCTGATTCTAAGGGTGTTTCCCAAGCCTTGACAGCACCAAGGAACCATCCTGTGTCCCTGGTCAGGCCCGCTGGGGCTGAAGACACGCAGACCAGGATCAGAATGGTTAAGAAAACAATCTACAATGTGTGTCAACTCAGTGACGACAACCCCAAGAATAACACTTACGTAAGAAACAGCAGTAACACTGCAAGTTCCATTGATTTTTATTTGTTTTTATTTATTTATTTTGAGATGGAGTCTCGCTCTGTTGCCCAGGCTGGAGTGCAGTTGCGCCATCTTGGCCCACTGCAGCCTCCACCTCCTGGATTCAAGCGATTCTCCTACCTCAGCCTCCCGAGTAGCTGGGACTACAGGAGTGTGCCACCACGCCTGGTAATTTTTGCATTTTTAGTAGAGACGGGGTTTCACCATGTTGGCCAGGCTGGTCTTGAACTCCTGACCTCAGGCTGGTGGGGTGATCCACCCACCCCAGCCTCCCAAAGTGCTGAGATTACAGGCATGAGCCACTGCACCTGGCCTGTTTAATTTTTTCTAAAGGAGACAAAATCTTAATTGTGATGACAGGAGAATACCTTTCTTCAAAAGTGCCTCTTCTTCTCACCCCAAATACAACACACAGAAACTGCTCACCTCTCCACAGGGTCCCTGAGCATGACAATCAGTTTGGCATTCGGCTGAAAGGCGTGGATGAAGTCCTGGGTCAGAAACGGTGGCTCGCCGTCCGTGCTGTTGTCGTAAAAGAACGTCCAAGCATTGTTATCCCACATAGTGGAAGCACTGGCCTCCCCTGGAAACAGAAAACACTCCAAGTGAGCAGGGGTGGGATTCAGGCTCCCACGAAGTGGCCCTGGGTGCCAGAGGCCAAACCTGGCCCCGATGCCCTCCTCTTAAGCAGCAGGAGAGGCCAAGCTGTCAGCCTTTGTGGGCAAACAGGACTCCAAAGAGAGAAGATTGGATGTCCACCCCTGCCACGGTCACACCCCACCTCCACCCCAAAAACCTCTGTCTGGAAGTCCAGGCAATCCATGCAACACTGAGTGTCCCCACTCCTGAGCCCCCTTTCCAAGGGGAGCAAAAAAGAAAACCTTCAGCCGCATCTGGGCCCCCAGTTTCACAGTATTTAACTTTGCTCATGGTGCACAGCTCTGTGGCATTTTAAGGGCCCACTGAGAATGCAGTCTGTGGGAAAATATACCAAAACATAAATAGCAGTTCTCTAGGTGGGAAATGATAGGTGGTTCTGAAAATGGTTTTCCTGTATAGTTTTCCAATATATGTTCTATATAGTAGATGGTTCTAGTAATAATAGATGGAGTTCTCTCTGAACTGGGGGCCCAAGATGGCGAAAGGCCTTGCCATTTCTGCCCCGGATCTAACAAAGAGAAAGAGCTGGGGCAGAGCCGAACCGCATTTCAGAGCTGGGAGGAGCCGAGAACTGGTCTAACAGACCAGGAGCCTGGAGCTGGTACTGGATGGATTCCTTCCAAAGCATCAGGAGAAAGCAGGAGGGTGGGAACGCTAACCCTTACGAGGAATTCGAGTGAGATTTCCTTCCTTGAAGCTGTAACTGTTCATCTCAGGGCATACTTTAAGACTAAAAGAGAGAGGGGCTTTGCCACAGGGCTCACACACGCTGCCTCCTGTTTGAGGTCACTGCTCTGCACGCAGCTGGTACCTACTCAGTGCAGACTGGGTGAACGGGAACTGGGTCCCAGCCAGCTTCACATTTCATCATGGTCCTCACGAGTGAAGGATGTAAATGGCAAACACACATCCCAGCACAGAGGTAATGCCAAGACATAGGCAGGCATTCTAACAGCACAGACTCTCCCAGAGGATGAAGCCAATTTCCTGAGGGTTTGAGGGGTGTGTGTGTGTGTGTGTGTGTGTGTGTGTGTGTGTGTGTATGTGCTTGGGAAAGTCTTCAGAGATTTAAAAAGGAAGGCAAATCCATCAATCAGCTCTACACTTGATTTCCTGACAGTTTGCCAAGGACCACAGGACACATCTGAAAGTTACTTATCCAGGGAAAGACTGAGCCAGATGACTGAGTGTCTTTGGTCAGTGACAAGTGTATCACATCCCTGCAGGCCCCTATCAGTTCTGTCGGATGCATAATCACATCCAGGTGAACAGCTCTGTTCTGGCCTTTTTTTCTTTCTTTTTTTAAAGAGATAATACCCTAGGACACAGAAAAAACAAGTCAATCCGAAGTCCCTTGAAAATTCTACTCACAACGAATGAGAATATAAAGGACAAATGAACTCTCTAGCTAAATTGGCACAAATTCTGTCAGATCTCAAAACTGAACTGGTTCTAGAGCCATGGAAGCATTTCTCCATCCACCTGACTGTCTTCCTTCCATCCGGCCACCATCCATCCTTCATCCATCCAGGAAGCATTCATTTGGTGTCTAATCTGTGCTCAGCATTGTGCTTGGCACCAGGGACAGATCAAGGGAGGAAAGCACAGCCCCTCCTCTCTCAGACCTTAAGAAATAAGAGGGACAACAGGCAATTCAAGAAACAAAGAGTACCACGTTGGGTACCTGGGAGTAGAGGCAGGAGCCTTTCAACATGTCTAAAGCCCTAGCCCCAAGTTCAGCCATGATGTTCAGGCCACTTGCATCCTGAAGCTCTTGTGTGACTCTAGCTGTCAACAATGACAGCAGAAGAAAGGTCCTCTCTGCCCTAGGAGCCCAAGATGAGGAAAGATCCTGCTGTTTCTGCCCAGAATCTAACACAGAGGAAGAGCTGGGGCAGAGCTGAGTCACATTTCAGCGCTGGAAGGAGTCTAGAACTGACCTGGTCCAACAATTCCACTTTGCAGAGGTGCAGACAGAGTCCAGGAACAGGAAAAATGACCGGCTGCATGGCACAGAGCTGGCTGCTGGCCCAGGCAGGGCTAGATACCTGTCACACCACAGACTACCATAAAACTCACCAAACTCTGCTTTAAGTAAGTATCAGCACAGTGATTTTATTTTTTGTTCTTTTTAAAATCTAGGAGCAAGCAAAATTAGGAGACCAAACAGAGGCTTTCCTTTTTCATTCATTATCTTAGTCTCTGTTTCCTGGCCCAAGGATACATATTTTTAGCACTTTCATAAAAACATGTGATTTTCCCAGAGGCATATGGTATAGGAGTCACAATGAAATGTAAGTCAGACTTGAGATTTGGGGAGTTTGGACCCCCAAGTTTGCAAAAAACTAGCTAACAGCCAAATCATACTGGAGGTGACTCCCAGTGACTTAATTTCTTTGAGTTTAAAAGAAAAAAAAAAAGAATAAGTCAAGACTTTGGCACATAAGCCTGTCCCCTTGGATAGGAGAGTCTTAAGTTAAAAAGTCATCTTCCAAAGGGTTGATTACAATTCCTCTTAGTAGCTAATAGATTTATTTAATTTGGAGATTGCAAATATAACAGATCTAGGGAAATTAAAAAATAGATCACTGTCTACGGTAAACAATTTAAGCAAAACATGATTCAATTTCTCTTTTAGAAGGCATCAGTGGATAAACGCCTTCTAAGCTGAATCCAATAAAAAGAATTATGTCAGACAAATAACAACTCTAGAGATCTAAGGTAGAGCATGTGCACTGTAGTTATTAATCCTATTAATCCTGTATTGCATGCCGGAAATTTTCCAGGACAGTATATTTCAGGTGCTTTTACCACACACGTGCCCCCCTCCCCACACACAAAGGTAACTGTGAAAAAAAAAATGGCTACGTTAATTTGCTTTACTGTATTAATCATTTCATTGTCTCTGTTTCCAACAAAACATCACATTATGCTGCACACCTTAAATTATACAATAAAAAATAAATTTTAAAAAGAGTAAACATATATGCTTACTTATAAAATATTCTTGTGAATATTTAAAACAAATTATTATTAATCAACCTCACTTTGAATGCCCAAAGGCATTAGGTTGACAGAGGCTAGGCTTTTTAAACAGCAATTAGTTATAGGCGACGTGTCAGAGTGGAGTCTATTTCAGAAGAAGTTGCCTGCGTCTTATATGGTCCCAGTGGCTAGGGATTACAAAAGCCCCAAGCAGCAAATCAATGACTAACCAGTTAACTGCATTTATAATTCCCCATCCAAACTTATCAGATCAGTACATCACGAAAAGAAGTCAATATCCCTGCTTAATTTCTTAAAAACAAAGAAATGGCAACTTCTCACGAAAGCCGTCAGCTGTCCTTACGTCTCCACAGAATTAGAAAGTCAACATTTCTGCTTTATAGTAACTGTTCAAGTGATGTGAACATTTTATGTAGTGGTAAAAGCGACGGCCAGGTGGAGAAGTGGAGGCTCAAAAGAAGTCTGCTGCCACCATGCAAATGTTCTGCAGGTGAAGCAGAACTGGGCCAGGCCTGGAGCCTGAGCCAGGACCTCAGGGAGGGTGCTAGCCCTGCCAGAGTAACACAGAAGCCTTACCGATAATGATTGTATTCATCTTGCTCTGCTCCTTTGCAGAGTTGGCCTGTAGTCCTTGATGGATCTGGTGTGCGGCCAGGTCAAATAGGTCCAGATAATCTTCCACAGGATAGCGGTCTCGCAGCCCATCTCTTAGGCGGACAATTCCTACAAGAACCAAGCAGCAGGAGATACTGAGGACAAAGTTGCTACTGCTGGAGTGATGGCCTCCCAGACAGCGACCAAAGGGAGATGGAACGGCCTAAAGGGCCTGGCTACAGCGGCAAGAGGCTCAGCCCGGGTAGCTTCAGAAAGGGTCACTGGGGATGGGGGTGGGGGTCTATGGGGCCTGGCTACCCACTTTCAATCCATCCATGCTTCAAGGGCTGGAAGATACCACCACTAAGCTGGACAGTGGCAGATTAAAGACTGGAACACCTATTTAAGAACTAGAGACATGTCTGCTTGGAGGGACTGAGTTAACTTGTGCACAGGTGGGACTCTTAAGTGGCCGGGCAGCAATGACACCCGGGATGCATATGTTGTGTGAAACAGGGAGAGAGGACCAAGGGCAGCCCACGGGGGAGAGGAGGGCAGTATCCTATAAACTCCATGATGCCTTCCTCATGGGGGCCAGCCAGCACCTGCCTGATGTTCTCTCTCCTGCCGTGTTCAATCAAATACCCTGCCCTTTGTCCAAACAATAAGGGGAACTGATCATACTCTAGACAGACATGGATTCTGGCATCGGCCACATAGAGCTCAAATTCACCCGCTGCCTGAAAAATAAATAAATTTCACTTGCAAACATTTAAAAATCCACTTCCCAACACCACAACTCCTGAAGTCAATGGAAATTGGAAGAGAATATCCGTGGCCAAAGCAACAAGAGGTTCAAGGTGACATTGAAGACGAGATTCCAGAGGCCTGCCTCTGTTCTTCCTCCTTTCCTGCCAGTGGGAAGCTGGTTTTCATTAAGGGGAAATCACTGTGAGCCTCGGGGGAGCACCCTACGGCAGGGGAGTGTGTTCAGACACACCAGCAAATGCATAGGGATGTGAAACCCTGGCTCCTAGCGGCCGCTGCTAAACCACAGAAGAAACATTTACACTTTAGCTCACTGTAGGACCAACATCAAAAGGATGAAAGCAAACGTTTCAGGAAACACATTAAGAGTTGGTCTAAGGAAAACTTTGAAGATTCCCTTCTAGGCAACCTGAGTCCATTACTGGAAAACACCCTCATGGCCTGCCCGGACTCTGGTTGACAATAGGCACGTATCACCCCTCAGCTCCAGTGACCGAACCTCTCCTGGCACAAGGAAAAGGTTACAGAAAGGAAACAGTGATCTGAGGACCACAGGGTGCCTGGGGCTGGGCTGGAGCAGAAAGGGATGGGCAGTGATCATGGTCAGCCTGCGGCAAAGGGCTGAGAGCAGGGCCTCCAGAATGATCTCCATGTGGTTATCATATGGAACCCATAAGGCAGATGGGGCAGGTCAGAGAAGCTGAGGCCTGAAGCAACTCAGTATGCCCCAGGTGCAGTGACTGCAGCTGGAACAGCACACAGCTAGGAACAGCACAGAGGAGGGACAGCACAGAGCAGGGAACAGCACAGAGCAGGGGAACAGCACAGAGCAGAGAAATAGCACA
>NC_045442.1:9734742-9752014 GCF_002776525.5 Piliocolobus tephrosceles | reverse complement strand
GGGAACAGCACAGAGCAGAGAAATAGCACAGAGCGTGGAACAGCACAGAGGAGGGAACAGCACAGAGCAGGGAACAGCACAGAGCAGAGGAACAGCAGGGAGCAGAGAAATAGCACAGAGCGTGGAACAGCACAGAGCAGGAAGCAGCATAGAGGAGGCAACAGCACAGAGCAGAGGAACAGCACAGAGCAGAGAAGTAGCACAGAGCGTGGAACAGCACAGAGCAGGAAGCAGCACAGAGCAGGGAACAGCACAGAGCAGGGAGCAGCACAGAGCAGAGGAACAGCACAGAGCAGGGAACAGCACAGAGCAGGGAGCAGCACAGAGCAGGGAACAGCAGGGAATGGCACAGAGCAGAGTAATGGCACAGAGCTTGGCAGCAGCACAAGAGCAGAGGAACAGCACAGAGCAGAGAAATAGCACAGAGCGTGGAACAGCACAGAGCAGGAAGCAGCACAGAGGAGGCAACAGCACAGAGTAGGGAACAGCACAGAGCAGAGAAATAGCACAGAGCGTGGAACAGCACAGAGCAGGGAGCAACACAGAGCAGGGAACAGCACAGAGCAGGGAGCAGCACAGAGCAGGGAACAGCAGGGAATGGCACAGAGCAGAGGAATGGCACAGAGCTTGGCAGCAGCACAGAGCTGGGAGACAAGAGTCCCGATCACACCTTCCTTGCAAGCCCTTACTAGCCACTGGCACTTACTGCTCACTGCTCGGGTCATGTGCCCAGGCTTTCGGAACAAGAAGAGCTGCCAGTTCTGACTCGTCCCCCTGTCCTGCACACAGCTGGCAATCAATGCTCACTGCATGGCTCACTGGAACCGGGTTCCAGTGCTGGGTCCTTGCCTGGGAACAGCCTCCTAACAAGGGAATTGTGCAATCTCTTTCTGTGGCCCTTGCCCCCCAACCCCAGCGCTAACGTTGTGGGAGGAATGAACGAATGATGGAACGAGACCAGACAGGAGCCCTGGGACCCGGCACTCACCAAACCGCTTCCGGGTCCACCAGTGTGGCTCCTTGATGGCGGAGAACTTGACCTCAGGGTGCAGCCGCAGGCGGTCATAGAGGTCTGTGGTCCCGCACTTAGGCTGCCCTATGATGTAGAAGTGCGGAAGGCAGCGCAGGCGGAAGTGCTTCCCCTGCGCGTGCGCCAGGTGGCCCCAGAAGGCCTTTCGCAGCGCGTCGAAGGTGGAGCGGAAGCGCTTGGAGTAGAGCACGTAGGAGTTGGTGAGGTACGGGTCTGTGGTGTTCCGCCCCGAGAACTCCTCGTACCAACAGGGGCTCTTACTGTTTGGAAGGAATTTATTGGGGATGACTGAAAACATCTGCAAGGAAACAGAGGAGGAGAGACACCGAGGAGGGGAAAGTGAGCAAAGACACAATCTAACCGCAATGGGAACATGCCGTGAGACTGACGACCGTGTTCAAATTTGAACTAATGTTTGACAGTGACTAACAAATAAAGCAAAACTTGGTAGACGGTCAATGACTGTGCTTTCCTCACCCCCGCCCCTCCCCCCACACAAAAAACTTGGATTAAAGATAATCCAAAATAAAGATTATTTTGATTAAAGTTGAAGAATAAAAGTTTAATCAAAATCCATTCTACCATAATTTACCTTTCTGACACACAACACACACGCACACATGGTAATTAAACAATCTTTTTACTAGTTGTATATTTAAATTGCCGTTAGAGATTAAAATATAGAATAGAAGCAGAAAATCAAATTTAACGCAGCTTTAAAATCCCAAATGATGGTGATCTGCAAAAGCAACTTTTAACTACCACGATCACATGTCAAGCAAGAAGTTCTGGAATGAAATAATGAGAGCCGGCGACCCTTGAACATGCCTAACCCAGCGTTCAGGACAGCAGATTCCCTTCCTCACACTCCATAGCGTAAGCAAACATCACTCTTTCAGTGCATTCAAATCCATAAGGCTGTCAAATGATCCTTGCTACATCTGAGACATTTTTTAGTCATTTTCCTTCTGTGTTCCCAAAGATGGTGATAGAAAGAAAAGCACTCATTTCTAAAAATCAACCAATCAGTCAAGATTAGCACAAAGCTACTCACATGCAACTCCTGCTTCTTAAGGTCTTCTAAGTCTGGGAGTTGTCTGGTTGTGAACTCAATCCTAGCTGTGATGCTGTTGATAATTAATTTAATGCTTGGATAGTCCTTCACGTATGAAATATTATTTACAGAGGATTGATGATGATGTTCTTTTGTGTCGCTTGGGTTTTCGCTGTCCATCAAGCTGGGGTTGCTGGGGAAGCCTCCGTAATGGAAAGGTGATGAGATCAGAAGCTCTTGGTGGGCCCCAGAAAGGATGTAAGAAGCCATTACCAAGGTCATTATTATCAGTCCAAAAACGAGGCTACATCGCTTCCCCTTCTTGAAGCGCAAAAACCCACCCCAGTTCTCGTTCCCTTCAGTCCTCACTTCGAGAACAGCAAGCAAGTTCATCTGCTTACTGTCCACACGAAACAGAATTTTGTTTTCTCCTTTGCACGTGGGGCACACCTGGTGACCGTGGTGGGGGCCCCCTCGGCAGTTGACCTGGTGCTTGTGTGCACCGTCGGGTAACAGCTGTATGCAGCAATTAATGCAGTGCCTCATGGTAGTGCCAGTGCCCTGGGCTGCTGGCTTACCGAGCCATGGGTGGTGGTCCCCCCAGGAGTCTGGATGTCCACAAATTGTGCCGGAAAACCTTAAGGATGCCTTGTGATTACATAAGATGGATGGAAAGCACAAATACAAAAATAAGCACACACCACAGCACTAGAGAAAGAGGATGCACATTCTTTGGTTCAGCTCCGAAAGAAAACAAAAGGAAGTGATGTCCCAGAGTCATGTTCTACAAGAGCCGCCGCAACCTTGGAGAAGGTCACTAGTTCGGGAGCAGCTCTGCCTGCCCTTCAGGTTTTTCCCATGGCACAAAAAAAGGTGGAAGAATTCTCACTGGGGAATGTGGAAACACACAAAAAATTAAAAGAAATCATGGTCTTCTCGCTGATGGATGGATTGCCATGCCATCCACGGAGGCATCTCTGAAGATCTCCACTTTTACATCCTGAGTACCTTTGGAATATTTCCTCTTTGTGAGGCGCAAACTTTAAAAAATGCCAGATTTCCTACACAAAAAGACAAGAGGCTTTATTACATTGTGTGGTAATAGCAATAACCCAAAGCTCATCCTCTGAGACAGATGCTCACTCTCTTTTCCACCTCTAAGTCCAGCCAAGCCAGCCTGGTTCTAAGCAAGTCATAGAAAATCATGAGGATAAAGGAAGAGGTTTCAGGTCCTTGCAGTTGGCTTTGGGGCTCAATTTCTGCCACCAAACATGGTCCCAATCCCAGCACCACCAGTGCCACATCAAACATCTCACATTGTGCATGGTTCACATCTCCCCTAATCCCTCTGCCTTGATACATCTCAGTTACAGGATCTCTGAATCCCAGGATGTTGTGATCATTCTCAGATTCATGCACAGTCAATGACTACAAATTTGAGGGATGAATTGAAATATCAGTGCTTTTCAGTCAATGAAAAATCTCAAGAATACTAAGGAGTATGGTTAGAATGGGAGCAGGCAGAGAAAATGTGTTTTTTCCCTCTCGCTGGCATCAGCAGTCTCTTTCTTAGAGTTAACCTTTATTATCAGATTAGGAAGCAAAAGTTAATGAAAATTTAGAAAAAATGAAATGAGTCTCTCCTTCAGTAGAATGTATCATATTAAAAAACCACTTGACTTTACGTTATTAAGCAATTAAATCCAATGTATAGTATTCCCTGGAGTGACACAGAGCTTCAGACCCTGACATAATTTTTCATTTTCATCATCTCAAGTAAGATATGATTCTTAAAAACCCATTAATAGAATCCTGTGGTTATAAAATATATTGTTGCCCAAATGACACTTCTTTGTAGATGTCATAAAAAGAGCCACGGATAAGCAAAAAAGGAGACCTACTTAGTTTCTGGCAGTGGTAGATAACCACTGATTGGCTCTGTGACCCTGAGCAAGCCACATAACCTCTCTGAGCTTTGGTTTCCTCAATAGCAAAATTAGGAAAATAGGGCACCTTAACAGGTACTAAATTAGCTGTTACATGTAAAGAGTTTGAATAATGCCTGACACATACTTAGCATACCATAAAAGGTAGATAGCATTGATAATAATAGCATCATCAACTACTACTATGATTTTTCATTGTCAGTGAATGCCAAAAACATTTGAAATGGGATCAAAGATGAGAGATCCTATACCACATGATTATTCTTTAGCAATTGAAAATTACCCAAGAGTAGTAGACTCATCTCCAACTCTACACACGCCACGCCTCAAACAACCCTCACTGTCTCCATAGAGGCGGCATTAACTAACCCCGCATCAAGATCTCCATGTACTGGCTGAAGGATTAAACAATCAGAACTCAACAGAAGAAATGTTCATGCCCCTTGGACTGAAAACCTCGTGTTTTCTCAAAATATGGTGGCCAAGAAATAGCCAAGCTGTGTTTCCCAAAACGTCTTCCTCCCACAGAATGTTCTGCTTGCCGTTGGTGAGTGTTCTATGCTTAAATTATTTGGAGAAAATGTGGAATGGACAAAATTACACAGAATTCTTTACAGCTGAACTTTTCAGGGCCTTTGATATGCTAATAAGCCCTGTGAATTCACAAGAGAGGAATATAATACACAAAGTTGTAAGGACATAATTGGCCAAGGAATCTCACTAGGGTATCAAGGAGCCAGTTTGAGAAAGGCTGGTCAGTAGAGGCTGAGACCTGAGTCCTGCAGAGGCGCCGGGGCGGGGATGCAGAAGGAGCCAGTTCTGGGAAGCCAGGCCGGACATCTCAGGCCCTACCCCCATCTCTTATCCCTGAGGGCAGCTGGAGGGACATGAGGGCAGCTGAAAGGACATGTCAGAAACCTCGAGACTCAACCTCTGCTTCAAACTTGCTCAACCACCCCTGACCCATCACTTGCTACAAACAATTCTTCCAAACTAAAGAAACAAAAGGGCAAGATCCCCTACTTGGAAACTCCATCATTAGAGCCAAGAAAACATTTTTTCACATGTCCAAGACAAGGCCAAGCCGGGGTTAAAAATGAGACTCCAACCAGCAGCTCAGCAGGGAGGGAATTCACACCCTCCGGTCTTTCTGCTGCAGAAGATCGAACTAGATTCTTTAAAAAGCAAACAAAACACGGACTTTGAAGCTCCAAGACAGGAATGTACATAATCTGGACCCAAACGAATGGGCAAAACAGTCCTAAACAAGGGCAGGGGAAGCTCATTTCAAGCAAAGTGAAAACATGAGCAGCTGACAGTCTCAACAGAGAGGAGAGAAGATGGGGTGCCCGGACCGGGTCCACAGAGCATGTCTGCCGGGCAGCCGCCCCCTCCAACCAGCCCAGCTTCTGCAAGTCGTGCTTCCTAAACAGAAAGAACTGAGGAGGCAATTTGAGAGGCTGCAAGAACCTTAGCAAAACACTCAGATACAGTGTTTTCTCAGCTCCTAGCATTCTTTCATTCGTTCATTCATCTGTTCAACAAATAGCTTTTGAAGAACGGCTGAGTGTTGCACATGTCCAGTTAGGGGGAGGCCAGCCAAAAGCCAAAAGATGAGGGATGTGATGTGGAAATAAAGAGATGAGTATTTGGTCTCTATCCTCGGGTACTGGTACACAGGTGCTAAAATCCTTGGAATTTTTCTGAGTGATGGGGTGAGAGAAGCACCTGTCGTCATTCATGACAAGCCCCTTTCAGCCATACCTGAGTGTATCCTGATGCGGTGACCCTTTGCAGGCCAGGATAGCTCCAGGATGAGGGCTGGTCACCAGAAAGACCAAGCCTCAGTGAGCAGCTTTCAGCAAACCCCCCAAACTCCAGGTAGGGAGGAAGGACTGCGGATTAAGTCAATCACCAGTAGCCAATGATTTAACCAATCATGCCTTTGTAATGAAACTGCCATCAAAACCCCTAAACCACTGGGCTCAGGCAGCTTCCAGGTTGGTGGACCCTTCGAGGTGCGGGGAGGGTGGAGTGGAGGGAGAGGGCACGGAAGCTCCACACACCTTCCTCCAACATACCTCACCCCATGCGTCTCATCTGCTGGCTGTTTCTGCATTGTATCCTATAATAGACTGATGATGAGCCAAGCACTCTCCTGAGTTCTGTGAGTCATTCTAGAGAATTACTGAACCTGAGGAGGTTGTGGGACTCTCTTGCCTTTGTAGCCAATTTGGACAGAAGCATGGGTAACCTGGGGACCCAGTACTTGGGACTGGCATCTGAAGTGGAGCAGTCTGGTGGGACCAAGCCCTCAAGCCTGTAGAGTCAGCCTCTGGTAGGGGCAGACTTGAATTGAATGGTAGGATAATCAGTTAGGCTCTGGACTTGGAGGATTTGCTGGTGTTGGAAAACACCCCTGGGCTGGGGTGGGAAGGGGGATCCTCTCTGAGAAAGAACATAAAACTACCTCACATTTACAAGTTTTTACCAAAATCAATAGCCACTGTATAGTACGTCAAACATGCAGGAAGATGGACAAGCAATCTGAAGGCCAGGTGAATCCCTTGTAAATGAAGGCCCTAGAGCCCGGCAGCTTCCACACAAGCCCTCCCCTGACGGGTGCGAGCGGTGCAAGGCTCACCCAGAGAGGAGTTCTGTTCCCAAGTGGAGCTTCTGTCCCACCACGGGTAGGGGTTACAGGGCACAGGCTATAAAGAAGTCCCAAATGAATAAGATAATCCCAGATGCTGCTAGATAAAGGCTATGCAGAAAAGAATAAAGAAAAAGGGGAGAGAACAATAAAACCATTGGAACAGGGTTTTGGAATTCTTTGTGCCATCCTAGGATGGCCCATTCTTTGTTGTCAGGGCTGTCCCGCGTACCGTAGGATGCTTAGCAGCACCCTGGCCTCTACCCACTGGATGCCACAGCACCCGTTCCCCTGAGATGTCACAACCAAAAACGTCTCCAGGCATCATCAATGTCCCCTGGGGTGCATAATCACCCCTGGGTTAGAGTTACTGCCTTAGAGGAGTGGGAGGTATGAAACACAGGGTGACAGGGAAGACCTGATTTCACAGGGGACATTGGAGGAGAAACCTGAACGACAAGAAGGAAGCCAGTCACGTGGAGACCAGGGGAAGCAAAGGCCCTGTAGAGAGACGCTGTGGGGAGTCCCAACCCATGAGGGCTACTGGCAGGATAGGCCCTGGGGCACAGGCTGGTGGGGGTGGAAACCCAATGGGAGAGGAGGCAGGGACCAGGCTCTGTAGAGTCTTGAAGGCCAAAGTCAGGGGTGGGATTTGCTCAAGTGCAAAAAGGGAGGCACACTACATATTCTTTTTTTTTTTTTTTTTTTTTTTTTTGAGATGGAGTCTCACTCTGTGGCCCAGGCTGGAGTGTAGTGGCACAATCTTGACTCACTTCAACCTCTGCCTCCCAGGTTCAAGCGATTCTCCTGTCTCGGCCTCCTATGTACTGAGATTACAGGCACGCACCACCGCGCCTGGCTAATTTTTGCATTTTTAGTAGAGACGGAGTTAAACCACGTTGGCCAGGCTAGTCTCGAACTCCTCGCCTCAAGTGATCCAGCCCGCCTTGGCCTCCCAAAGTGCTGGGATAACAGGCATGAGGCACCATGCCTGGCCTCAAAAGAATTTTTACACTATGTATAACTATTAAAGAGCATAACTCAGGGAAGAAAAATCCAAGTAATGGGGTGGTATTGAAAGGAAAATGGATTGCTGTTATGTTCCTTATCTGGCCTTTTCCATAGGCCACAAATTATCCCAAGCACAGTCATTCAGAAACCTAACACTCAAGTGGTTCCTCCTTCAGAAAGGAGTCATGTATGCCCCCTGCACTTCACCTGTCTGGAATGTCCACATTTGGTGCCGGTCGACTCAGACAAGACGGGGCCCTTGGCACTTCCGTTCATGTATTAAACCAAAGGATTCAGGTGTACATTTCAGTGAGATTACTTCCCACCTGGGCTCAATTCTGAGCCTGATGGATGCAGACCATCACTGTGGGAACCTGGCACCAGGAGAGAAATCAGATAACGGGTCCCAAAATAGAAAGTGTTCAATTATCCAGCCCTTGCTTGGACACCCCCTATTAACCTATGCACCCAAGCATCATTAGCAAGCCATTTATAACAAAATTGTAATTGAGAGACCCAGAAATACCACTTTAGATTAAGTAATTGAATGCCCCCTCAGTGTAAGATCGATAAAGGGCATCCAATTTCACCCTAGGAAAAACTTATTAAATTATTGTAGCTATAAGCTGATATAGCAGAGAAAAGATGTATGAAACTTCAGAAGAAATCTGGATGGATTTAAATAAATAGCTTCATTTCGGTAGAACATTTACATCTGCCCTCTGGGGAGAGAGAGGGAAAAAAATAGCTAATTACATTATTTTACTTTTATGTTTTAAGGAAAAAAATTCAATGGCTCTTAATTAACCTTTACTAAAACACAAAGCCTTCTTCTGATTAGTATGTCTAACTGCTGACATTCCTCTTTAGGCTATATATATGGAAATACATTTTTTCAAGGAATATTAATCAACAAGTAGGAGAAGGAACATTTTTCACATGTAACTCGAAGATAGAAGGTTGTTGCTGAGACTGAGAAGAAAGCCAACAAGACTGAAGAGTTCTGTACAAATTGTAAATCATCAGATTCAGTCTTCTACCTGGACGTTGACAGTTTTGATCACATCCAGTCAATAAGCAGAATAAAGCCACACCACAACATTCACTGGCCCATAGCACAGTGGAGAGAACACAGCAGTCACATGGGTTAGGATTCCAAGTCCATATCCACCCAGTGGCTTTGGGTAAATCGCTTAAGGTTTCTGGGCCTCTGTATTTTCAAAAGAAGTCCCTGCTAGCAACAGATCACGTACAGCATTGGAGTTCAGAGCCCACGTGCTAGAGCCAGGCTGCCCAGGTTTGATCTTGAACAAGACATTAAACATCTCTTCTCCCCATTTCCTTGGATACAACCTAGGAATAATCACAGGACCTGTGTCACGGAAGTGGTGTAAGCACCTAGTGAACTCATTCATGCAAGGTGCTTAAAAGAGTATCTGGCCCGGCTGAGCGCGGTGGCTCACGCCTGTAATCCTAGCACTTTGGGAGGCCGAGGTGGGCGGATCACAAGGTCAGGAGTTCGACACCAGACTGACCAACATGGTGAAACCCCATCTCGACTAAAAATACAAAAATTAGGGAGTGGTGGCGCACGCCTGTAATCCAAACTACTCAGGAGGCTGAGGCAGGAGAATCATTTGAATCTGGGAGGCAGAGGTTGCAGTGAGCGAAGATTGTGCCACTGCACTCCAGCCTGGGCAACACAGCAAGAGTCCGCCAAAAAAAAAAAAAAAAAAAAGGTGTCTGGCCCATAGTTAGTGTTCAATAAATGTTAGCTGGTATTACAGATGCACAGTGCTGGCCCACGGTGGGAATTTGATAAATAGTTATTTATTACTCTTTACCATAGATTGCATTATTGGTCTCAAGTTTCTCTTCTTCCCCTTGTTCACATTCTTTGCCACTTTGGAGGGCCTTCAGCTACAGCAGTGATGTATTTCTCCACCCTTCGGTTTGAGTTGGGTGGCTTGCTTTGGCCAGCAGAATGAGGCAGAAGTGGGCTTAGGGCTGGCACATGCCAGGCCCTAAGATATGTCCTGTGTACTCATTTGTCCTCTTGCACCCTTGCTTGGCCAGGAGGAAGGGAGACAGGTGGAGCAGGGCCACCTGGCTGAGCCCACCCAGAGCAGCCAACACCCACTGGATCTCAGCCAATTTCTAAAGACAGCAGAGATATAATAAAGGGTTGATTTTTCTTTTCCTTTTTTTTTTTTCGAGACAGTCTCACTCTGTCGCCCAGGCTGGAGTGCAGTGGTGTGATCTCAGCTCACTTCAACCTCTGCCTCCTGGAGGCTGGCTACCACCAGCAGCAGATATGCCAAAGTGATGATGGAAACTCAGAGGGGAGCCTGGGCGCAGTGGCTCACACCTGTCATCCCAGCACTAGGCAGTCGGATGACTCAAGCCCGGGGGTTCTAGACCAGCTTGGGCAACATGGTAAAACCCCGTCTCTATAAAAAATACAAAAATTAGCTGGGTGTGGTGGTGCACACCTGTAGTCCCAGCTACTCGGGAGGCTGAGGTGGGAGGATTGCTTGAGCCTGGGGAGGCTGTGGCTGCAGTGAGTCGTGATCACACCACTGCACCACCTGTGCAACAGAGTAAGACCCACTCCCAAAAACAAACAAACAAAAAGGAACTCAGAAGGTAGCTGTTCCTGAATCAAGACACAATGGCTGAAACATCGGAAAATAACACACCAGGTTATTTTCTGACAAAATGTGTGTGTATGACAACCGCAGCTGTTTTGTTTTAGTTGTCCAAACAACCGGCCCACACTCCCCCACCTCCTGATGAAGAGCCCTTCCTCCTTGCCTCTTTTCAGTTACTAATTTCTTCCTTGCTTCCTTCCTTTCCCTGAGCAAGCCTTTCCTGTAATCTGATCCTTATGGTTTCCTTGCCAGATTTCATCTTTCCTGATGCCTAGGATGCATCACTCGTGCTTTGTCTGAAACAGGTATTCTCAAACCACGATCTGGGGGATCTTCCTGGCTGGCCCAAAATCTGTGCATACAAAACCCAGGCAGTTTTTAAGCTTATTTTTAAAGCACACTTGACTGTCTTTTAAGTTTATCATCAATATTAGTTTTGGTTAATCACGACCACCTTACATGCATACGAAGTACATTCAATGCTATTATTTTAGTCTGTAAGCCATATCCATAATAAACAGGCATTTCCCCAAGATCAGATCTCTATAATATGCAGCCAGCGCCTTCCCCGTATCCTGAGCTCACTGATTCTCAACTTGGTAGTGTCATGTACAGCCGTGTGAAGAGACCGCCAAACAGGTTTTGTGTGAGCAATAAAGCTTTTTAATCACCTGGGTGCAGGCGGGCTGAGTCCAAGAAGAGAGTCAGTGAAGGGAGATAAGGGTGGGTCTGTTTTATAGGAGTTGGGTAGATAAAGGAAAATTACAGTCCAAGGGGATTTGTTCTCTGGCAGGCAGGAGTGGGGGGTCGCAAGGTGCTCAGTGGGGGAGCTTTCTGAGCCAGGATGAGCCAGGAAAAGGAAATTCACAAGGTAATGTCATCAGTTAAGGCAAGGACCAGCCATTTTCACTTCTTTTGTGGTGGAATGTCATCAGTTAAGGCAAGGACCGGCCATTTTCACTTCTTTTGTGGTAGAATGTCATCAGTTAAGGTAGGGGCAAGGCATTTTCACTTCTTTTGTGATTCTTCAGTTACTTCAGGCCATCTGGGCCTATACGTGCAAGTCACAGGGGATGCAATGGCTTGGCTTGGGCTCAGAGGCCTGACAGGTAGAAAGATGGGATGTAGGAAAAACGGTTTCCAAGCAGTCAAAAATAAGACACTATGCCAGGCTTGGGAGTCAGGGAGACCTGCATTTCAACCCGAATCAAGTCTAAGGCTGCTCTAATGATCTCAGGCAACGAATTTAACCATTCTGTGACTAGGTTTCATCTGTAAAATGGGAATCAAATGATCTGTCTCCTAGTGTGAATGTGAGGAATAAATGAGGTCATATACACAAAATGCGTAACCCAGAGTCTAGTACCCTGCAAGCCTTGGAAGGATGAGCCATCCCAAAATATGCCAAATTGATATGTTGATTATTTTGAGTCAAAAACACTGGAGGAATTATAGTTTCAGACAGGGCCAGCTGACCTGTCTCTTCCTGCATACTCCAAGCTGTAGACTCCTCTGGGAGGAGTACCCTTCCTCTGCCAGGCTGAGAAAATGGCCCTCCTCAGCAGAGCCTGGGAACTGGGGGCTGCAATGGACTAGGATAAATACACTTCACAAAGGAACCATTCTCTTCCACTGGTTTTACACACCCCATATATCTCCCAGAATCTCCCCTAGAAATGTATATTGCTCCACCAGATCCCTTGTGTTCCATCTCTTCTGAAATTGATTGTTCTTTGGCTAAAAGGTCTAAAACCTTCAACTCCACTCTCTTGTGAAGATTCCCAGGTCCATGTAAAACTAACAAAGTGTGTTTGCTTTCCTTTTGTTTGTCTGCCTGGTGTCAAGTTGGCTTCTGGACGTAGTTGAGGAGCCCGCAAAATAGTTAACGAGGAGGGGGCTGGAGGTGATCTCTGGCTCTCCTGCATCTCAATACATGACCTGGATTCCTTGCATTATTACTGGAGAGACCCTTGGGTCCTCGCTCCAGGATTACTTGCTTTCAGTGTGCATATATTATAATTCCAGACACGAGTGTCCAATTTTCTTGTCTGCCACTCATCTGAGGTGATGCCCTGGAAGAGGCAGGTAGCCACACAGATGCAGGAAGTAACACCCAAGTTCTACAGTAGAACAACATAAGAAGCTGAGCTGGCCGGTATCATTTGGGCACCCCTGTCACCAGGGCCCATAGCTCTGGCGAGCCGGGCACAGCTGTGGGGAAAATTCTGGAAAAGCTCACCCCCCTCCAATGACTGTGGCCATCCAGAACTTGTTTCAGTGCTCAACAGCAAGGACCAACTTTCCAGAAACGCACCCATCCCCAAAGATCTAGGGTAAACCAGCCACTGCTGTACAGATGGGAAATGAGAGACAGTGAAGCTCCTGGGATCCCTGAGGATTCTACTGCAGTCATTCACAATAAGAAACACCCAGAACCCCTCAACAGTGATGGTGAACACACTCAGACCCAGGGCAAAACCCAGGTGGCCTCCAGCAAATCAACTTGCAAGTATAAACCTACGGGTACCTGTCACCCAGCCTGCCTTTTACAGAGAAACTAAGGCCGGTGTGGTCTGTACTTCCCCAAGGACATGCAGCCCATGATAGAAAGGTGGGGCAAGAGGCCCCAGGGGCCTGACACTCAGTCTTCCAGCATCCCTCAAGAGAGGAGCCTATCCTAACCTCTACCCCTACCACCCAGGCTGGCCTCAGATAGTCCAGCGGCTTCTCCAGGCCCCTGGTGTTCTTCTCCCTTCCAATCTTCTGAGGAATCCCTTCCGAGAAAACAGATTTGCAGTCTCACCCAGAGACACAGGACAGGAAGGCAAGGGAAGTATCCCAGGAGGAAGCTGATGGGATGAAACTCCCCTACCTCCTTCAATCTCCTTTGAGCGCCTTGTCAGCCTGGGGCATTGAGTCTTAAACTATCTCAATTCAGACTCTAGTCATCACTCAGGCTTGTCTCCTGCAGCCAGGGAAGAGCCTGCTAGGACTGGGTACAGCCCCAGGACAGAGACAAGGGATGGGGGAACAGAGATGTGCTGAGGCTGGCCTGGTGCCAAGTGTGGGGACAGGGGAAGGAAGGACAGAAAGCAAGGCAGGCAGGGGCAGGGGCAGGAGAGGAGGGAAAGGCGGCGCTGTTCCTTGTCAGTTACCCTTGCAGCTGAGTCAATGGATAGGAATGGAACTAGCCCCATGCACAGGAGGCAGGCCCCGGTGCACAGCCCCCAAATCCTATTTTGTCCCTGTACATCAAAGAAGCCTGGGCTGTGTACAACTGGACACTCTGCAGCCCAGGCCTGTACGACCGGACACTCTGCGGCCCAGGCCTGTACGACCGGACACGCTGCGGCCCAGGCCTGTACGACCGGACACGCTGCGGCCCAGGCCGTACGACCAGACGCTCTGTGGCCCAGGCCTATAGGACCGGACACTCTCAGGCCCAGGCCTGTATGACCGGACACGCTGCGGCCCAGGTGGTGGCTTCCATGATGATTTGCATTTTAAAACTTCAGAGCAGCAAGGGAGGGACCTCCCAGCAAGGCAGGGAGCTGCTTGGTGTCCTGATCGCTAACCTGGCTGGTGACCCTGAGCATCACTTCATCTCTCAGGGCCTCTGTTTATCCATATATAAGATATGGATTTGGGACTACTCCTTTTGGCCCTAACACTCATAGGTGTATGATTTGAAGTTAATTTCTCCTTAATAAAAACTCATTATCTTCATCTGTTATGTCTTTCAGGGCTGCTCAGAGGCCAGTGATTTTGCAATGAGCGTGGACTAGTCGGCACAGCGCTTGCTTTATTAGCCAGATAATTAATCCAACAGAGACACAGAGTTTTCTCCAGATTAGTGGTCTACACACTTTTGTACATGTTTATTTCAACACCTACTATGTGCAGGGCTTGCATTTGCTGGGGCTCCAAAGACAAAGACTGCAGCATGTCCAGTCGTACAGGCCTGGGCCGCAGAGTGTCCAGTCATACAGACAAAAAAATGTACAGCCTGAATCCTCTGGGAACATCCCATCTAACTCCAGAACAAAGACTCCAGAGGCTCCAGAAAAATGCCACATTCGGGACTGTATATCCCATTTCAAAGACAGCCGTGAAGCCCACCCAGCCTCAGGGAATCTGCAGAAGAACTAGCTCTGCTCCAGGAAGCCGAAAAAGCATGGTAACAACAGCCGTGATTCAGTGAACCAGGGCCTCTGGCCATGGCAGGCAGGAGGGAGAATGGGGTCTTTTTCCTATTCTCTGTGATAGCTTGGTCTCTAATAAGGCAATCAGCTCCAGCTCCCTTGTACAACCACCAGAGATATAGGCCAAACACAGCAGATGTCCCAGTCTCTCTGAAATGCACAAAATAATCAGGTTTTCTCAGCAAAGGGGCAGGGTGGACCACAGACTTCAAATATGTTCATGCTGCATTTCTCCCCCAGTGATTTCAATGTGCACCAAAGACTCTAAAGGTCTTTGTGACACAATCAATAATTTTTTCTGAAACCAAGTGAGGAGAAAAACTATTTCAGAGCGCTCATTTTATTATTTCCAGTAGTAAATCACACCAGTGTAGGGACTAGATTTTCTCATGCTTGTGTATCTACCGACTCCGGTTTTCCAATAAGGCAGAGGCCACTCAAGAGGAGCTTGCGGGGTGTGCCGTGAAACGCGTCTACCGAAATGGCTCTAGGGAACAAAGCGAGGACGGTCATAAAGCTGCAAAGCATCTTAGCAGCACGTGGAGTCAGTTTAGGGTTTTCAGTGACCCCAGGGATGGCGGCAAAAGAAGAAGGAAATGCTGATAGTCCAGTATCTGCCACCTGCAGAGGACCGTGCTAGGTCCCTTCTTGAAGGCACTCTCCGAGGTCAGCACTGAGATTCCCCAAGTCGTGTGTGGGAAACTGAGGCACAGCAGGGTTAAACACATGCCTAGAGTCACAGGGCTCCCCATTGGTGGGGCCAAAATCCAACCGCAGGTCTGTGTGGCTGCAAAGCCCGTGATCTTTCTCCTGCAGCAGGCGAACCAAGCTGTCATTGGCAGCTGTAGGGGAACCTGCTCAGAACTCAAGGCTCACAGAGGAGCATGGTCAGCCATCACTCAGCCCACCGGCCACCTGTCTCCCTTGTAAGGAGGTGAGGCTGGACTACAAGCTCCATAAAAGGCCAGGGTCAGTGGTGCTCAACCCTGAATAGCACAGAGTAAGTGCTCAATAAACACTTTTAAATTAAAGAGTCAGGGAACAAGCTCCAGAAAGCATGGCAAATATCCAGCAAATATCCAGCAAATATCCAGAACAGAGTCATTATTGCTGAGTCACAACAACAATGATGCCAGCTAACATGTGTTGAGGGCTTCCTTGTGTCCAGACACCAAGCTGGGGTTGATAGGGATTATTCTATTTAAATGTCATAATCGGCTGGGCACGGTGGCTCAAGCCTGTAATCCCAGCACTGTGGGAGGCCGAGACGGGCGGATCACAAGGTCAGGAGATCGAGACCATTCTGGCTAACATGGTGAAACCCCATCTCTACTAAAAAATACAAAAAAACTAGCCAGGCGAGGTGGCGGGCGCCTGTAGTCCCAGCTACTCGGGAGGCTGAGGCAGGAGAATGGCGTGAACCCGGGAGGCAGAGCTTCCAGTGAGCTGAGATCCGGCCACTGCACTCCAGCCCAGGCGACAGAGCGAGACCCCGTCTCAAAAAAAATAAAAAATAAAAAAAAAAGTCATAATCTAAGAGAAAAGTACAATTACTACTTACATTTTACAGATAGGGAAACTGTGGCCCAGAGAATTTAATACTATACACTTCCTCCCCAAATGACTTACAGAATACAGGAGAGCGAGCTGGCCTAGAGAAGAGCTGGAGACCCAAGGCCTAGGCTGAACACTGGCCACACGGTTTAACCTGCCACATGACCGTAGGCAAACCCCTTCACCAGTTCGACCCTCATTCTCTTCATCTCAAAGTCGACGTGGAAGGCTCAGCATTGTTACATGGGTGCAGTGATCTCAGGAGCCCAGGATGTTTAACACACGTTATAATTATTCTTTTTGCACATTTTCGGGGTTCAAACACCTGCAACATCAAACCTTAACTACCAGGAAAAAGGGACCCATTTTCAGACTAGGGCTTATTCTGGCTGTCGTGTATTCAGACTACAAAGATAAGTGGTACCTTCTAGTTGCTGTCCAGCAATTTTTCCTTGACACAAATAGAGAAATGAATGAAAAGAAGCAGCCCAGAGTATAATGCGCAGAGACTATAGATAGGGACAGAAGGAGCAGGGTGACTCTGTCCACCCTCAGGTCCCCAGAGTCCCCCTGCCCACTTTGACCTGACTTCATGAAGAGCAAAAAGGTTGCAGGATAGTGGAAGATGCCCAGCCCAGATGTCCTTCAGGATGGGCAGAGGAGAAAGGTCTTGCGTGGACACATAGCTCACACGTTCAAAACCAACTGCAAATCATGATTCTGCAGATGCACAACGCACCCTAGAATGAATTCATTACAGGCAGCGCGACTGAAAGGGGAGCAGCTGCACACTCCCCACCAGATGGCCTTGCTGATCCGGGTAGTTCTAAACATTGTTTTATTTCCAAAGATGAGCAAAATAAGAATCTGGTTAACCCTTCAATGAGAAGAACTGCCTGAAAACACTTCATTGGAATTTCCTTCTTTTTGATGGAAAGACCAAGCAACCCAAATAAATGAGGAGGTCCTCTGGAGGGTTTTAGAGCCAGGCGAGGGGAGTTTCTCCAGGGGGTCACCTGAAGTCAGCTGACATCCACTGTCTGCCCCCAGATGGACCCAGCCCTTACTAAGCATGCCAAGAGGTGAGGAAAACAGCTCCAGTACCAGCCCAGCTTGGCTATAGGGACCTCAGGAGTATGCAGAGGTGTGCCAGCCCCCATGCAGTGTGTGC
>NC_045442.1:9676248-9734732 GCF_002776525.5 Piliocolobus tephrosceles | reverse complement strand
GTGTGTGCCCAGGTGTGCCAGCCCCCATGCAGTGTGTGCCCAGGTGTTCCAAACCCCCCCGTGTGTGCTGGTCCCCAGGAGTGTCTGATGTGCCAGCCCCGCCCCCAGGAGTGTGCAGAAGTGGACCTCCCCCAGGAGTGAGTGTGAAGAGGTGTGTCTGCCCTCCCCAGAAATGCGTGTTGTGCCAGGCTCCTCCAGGAGTGTGCAAAGGTGTGTCCCCCCCCAGGGTGTGCGAAGGTGTGCCAGCCCCACCAGAAGTGTGTGGAGGTGTGCCAGGCCCCCCAGGGGTGTGTGGAGGTGTGCCAGGCCCCCAGGGATGTGTGGAATTGTGCCAGACTCCCAGGGGTATGTGAAGGGGTGCCAGCCCCACCAGGAGTGCGCAAAGGTGTGCCTCCCCCAGGGGCATGTGGGCATGTGGAGGTGTGCCAGCCCTTCTACCTCCAGTGTGCAGAGGTTAGCCAGGAGCTGTATGAAGCCGCAAGACAAACTGAAGCTTCCATGTTTAAAATACTTGAAATTTTCAACATTGAAAACATCGTTTTCAAATAAGTTATACCCACGTATATTACTAACTGACAAAATTCGCAGAGATCCAGCTCGCCTTGCTGGCTGCAAGCTGTCGGGACCAGCCTGGAGGACCCCAGGGAGCCCTCACTGTCTTTCACCTTTGAGTACTGAAGAGGAAATTTTGAGAAGCACTGGTGTAGGGACAGGGGGAAAGGAACCAGGAAGACCTGCTGTTTTATGGCAGGCATCAAGCTGGGAACCTGCTTCCTCTCATCTCTTTCTGACTTTTAGACAACACTAAAGGTAGGTGTAATCGCTCCATTGTGCAGATAAGAAAATGGAGGCTCTGGGTGAAGTGGCTTGCCCTAAATCATGCTGTAAGTAAATGGCAGAACTGGATTTAAACACAAGCTGAAGCCTCTCACTTCATAGAGGATGGGGACATGCACATTCACATTCACTCCCTGATACGGTTTGGCTGTGTCCCCACCTAAATCTCAACTTGAATTGTAGCTCCCAGAATTCCCACGTGTTGTGGGAGGGACCCGGGGGAGGTCATTGAATCATGGGGCCAGTCTTTCCCGTGCTATTCTTGCGATAGTAAATAAGCACGCGATCTGATGGGTTTATCGGGGGTTTCCACTTTTGCTTCTTTCTCATTTTCTCTTGCCACCACCGTGTAAGAAGTGCCTTTTGCCTCCCACCATGATTTTGAGACCTTCCCAGCCAAGTGGAACTTTAAGTCCAATTAAACCTCTTATTCTTCCCAGTCTTGGGCATGTCTTTGTCAGCAGCATGAAAACGGACTAATATACTCCCCAAACAGTTCCCCATTGTTGACTGTGGGTAGCATTTGGGGGGTTTTGCTTTCTATTTACACATTTCCATCTTGCTTCCAATTTTACTGACATAGAGCAAGCATCACTTTTGTAACTACAAAGATAACAAAGAAGAAATAATAAATGTTGCACAAAAAAAAGATGTGGCAAATAGAAAACGGACTGGGCCCAAGCCTCCAGGACGTGAGTTCACGTCCAGTAAGACAGGTTTCTGAGATTCCGTTTCCTTATCTATTGAAAATGCATGCACTCCTTGCCTCCCTCGTCAGATCAGGTGGAATAGGGAATTGAAATGAGGCCACAGGCCACAAACGTAAGGCAGAGGTGGGCTAAAGGCTTTGTGCAAAGCACCAGTGGAAAGCTCTGTCCAAGCTGCACTGTGTCCCCTCCTTTCTCAAGTTATCTTCAAATTAATAACATCTTTCCTTTAGACATACTATAAATCATTAAAAAAACAAAAACAAAAACCCTCCCATTACCATTCAACTCCCAATGACAGGCCTGGGAGTGCAGCCGGGAAGGACATTTTTCCTTGTCTTCTCTGCCACTGCAATGGAAAACCCCAAGCAGACCACAGAATTCCCCGGAGTGAGCATGCACTTTTATACACACGCACAAACCAAAAGAACTCCAGGCCCAAGAGCAAAAGGGACAATGTGACCCCGGAGGATGCTGTTTTATGAACGTTCACCAATGCCCAAAGAGTATTCGACAGAAGCGGCCGAAGATCTCATTCCATTCAGCTACTGGGCACATAGGAACGGGCACATACCCTTGTGGAAAGAGAAATGTGGTGGGGAAGAAAGACAAAAAGCCAAAACCCAGAGGCAGGTAAACATCCACACAGGCCATCTGGTTTGTATCAACCCCTTACTGGCTATGTGCTCTCGGGCAAACTGCTTTGCACTTCGGTGCCTCCCTTCGCTGATCTGTAGCAGGGAGATAATGGCAGTATCGACCATTTGGACAGGCGTGGAGATTAGATGGGAGAATCCCCACAAAAATACGCCCATGGTACCTGCCAACTCTAACTGCTCAACAAACGGCAGGCACCACCACCACCAGCCTCATTTCTTTTTCTTTCCTCCCTCCCGTTTCTGCAAACAGGATCTCAGCTCAACAGTAAGGACTTTGGCCTGGTGTATAAAGACCCAGCTGAGCCAGAATCAGTGGCCGAATACTTTTAAAAACGATGAAGGGAGCCCGAGGCTCTGGCAGTGAAGTGGCTTGCCGTAAATCACACTACAAGTAAGAGGCAGCGCTGGACTTCAAGGCGAGCTGAAGCCCGCCCACCTCATGGAGGATGGGGACATGCACATTCACATTCACTCATCAGGCAGTTTCCCATTGTCAAGAGTTGGGGGGCTTGGTTAAAGCTGCATGCAGACCAGCAATGTCTGAACAAAACTGCTTTGGAGAGGCTGGGAGAGAGCCCTTCTCCACCGTGACGTGGCCATGAAAACACTGATCCCACCAAGACACCAGGAGGTAAAAGCTGTTTTTTGGAGGGAGAGAGAGATCCAGAGAAGAATCTAATTAAAAAATGGTCATTTCAGGCTGGGTGCAGTGGCTCATGCTTGGAATCCCAGCAATTTAGGAGGCCGAGGCAGGTGGATCACCTGAGATCAGCAGTTTGAGACCAGCCTGACCAACATGGTGAAACCCTATATCTACTAAAAATACAAAAATTAGCTGGGTATGGTGGCAGGCATCTGTAATCCCAGCTACTAGGGAGGCTGAGGCAGGAGAATTGCTTGAACTCAGGAGGCGGAGGTTGCAGTAAGCTGAGATCGCATCACTGCGCTCCAGCCTGGGGGACAGAGCGGGACTCTGTCTCAAAAAAAAAAAAAAAAAAAAAAAAAGGTCATTTCAGACCCTCCTTCTCCTTGTCAACTTCCTCTTGCCTTTTAGATAATAGACCTAGTTTCTGATAGTTCCACTCAGATCTAGAATCTAGATTTCCAACCTCTGTAAAATAGGTCAAACAAGTATTTATTTATAGACCTATCGCCCAAGACACTGAACTTAGATATGCCCAGTCTATCAAAAAGGAATCTTTTTCTTTTCTCTTTTCCATTAGAGACAACCTAAAAGTGTTGATGGGGCATGGCTTTAAAAAAATATATCTCTAAGTTTCAGTATTCAGAGCTGGAAAATTGAACATTCAATAAATATTATAACAAAGGCATGTTCCCCCAGAATACCCACGTCTCTCCAGAGCATAGTGAAGACCCTGCTGAAACTGCTGCTGTCTTGCTCATCCTGTCAAGAAACAGGGGCAGCTGCCAGCTCTGGAGGGAAAGCCTTCTTTTGCAGAGAGGTAGAGTAGAGAGGGGAAGTGAGAAGTGAGAGGCAGCAATACAGCGTATGAATCAGACAGCTGAGCTTCAAGCGTTGTGTTGTGTCCTCAGTGCTATGTAAACATGATAATAATAAAAAAAAAAAACTTGTTCAAAAAATAATAAGTGGATCTTGGCTGAGGCACAGTTGTCTCCCACAAAGCAAATGATCTATGGTATGAGAAATTAGTAACCTCTCTGAATTAACCGCAGAAGAGTGGAATCTTTCTCATAAAGATCTGGAAAGCATTCAGGCCTCATTATGAAGGCCAGGACTTTTTTGCAGATAGCAGATTTCCTCCTGGGCTAAAAAGAAGTCTCCCTCAGAAAAAAAAAAAAAGAACTTAAGAAAAGTCATTGTAGCTGACTGGTTCAAGCTGACTGGTGCAATCAAAAACTGCTCTGGTTTCTGTTTCAGAAAAATAAATATTTGATCAAACCACACAGTTGTTCAGACCTGAAGTCATTTCAGAGTAAGTAAGAATTTTGCTCCACACAATCGAAGTGCCTATGTGATGGCCTCCCCATCCCCAAGGCCTTCCCCATCCTTGCAAAGGTACAGCAGCGGCCACAGAGCAGAACGCAAGCCCCTGAGTTGGAGTCCATGGGGATTCAGAGTGTGCAGCGTAGACACAGCCCTAGCTTTGTGGGGCTTGCAGCCCAGGAGACACCACACGATCATGAAACAGCCACACCCACTCTGTGACTCTGGGCAGGTCCCCCAACCTCTGAGGCCCTCCTTCGTTGCTGGGCTGTACTTGGAAACATTCAAGCCCCCTTGCAGCACTGCATCCCCCAAACCCACCCCCGACCCCTGACCCCTGACCCCTGCTGGCTGCCTTTATCTCGCTGTCTCTGTGTGTCCATCTCCACCTCTCCCAGCCTCCTTAGCCAGATCCCATTTTCCTCAACACCACTGGCCCTGCTAGACACTTTCACTCTTGTTCACCCTTCAGATCTCAGGCAAGGACCCCTTCCCTGAAACCCCAGACCACACTGGCCCTGCCCTGATCTCTCCAACCCTTCCCACTTCCCTTTTTTGTGTGTGTGCTTGTCTTACTAGCATCTGCCTTAACCAGCTGATAGTCTTAGCAGCTCTGTGAAGGCAAGAGAGTCTCTTGTTTTGTTCACTTTTACAAAAAAAGTCCTGGAGGAAATTCTAAAGGTAGGCAAGCAACACATATAAAAACAGCCCAGTCATAAAGCGAGAATGCCCAATGCATGTTGGGGTGGGGGGTCGGGGGTTGAATTTAAAATTTGGGCTGAGCGCGGTGGCTCTTGCCTGTAATTCCAACATGCTGGGAGGCCGAGGTGGGAGGATGGCTTGAGCCCAGGAGTTCAAGACCAGCCTGGGCAACATGGCAAAACTCCATCTCTACAAAAAATTTAAAAATGTGCCAGGCATAGTGGTGGTGCCTATAGTCCCAGCTACTTGGGAGGCTGAGGTGGGGGGATCTCTTGAACCCAGGATATCCAGGCTGCAGTCAGCCGTGATCATGCCACTTGCACTGCAGCCTGGGTGACAGAGCAAGACCCTACCTCAAAAAGAAGAAAAAAGTAAATAAATAATAAAACTTGCCTCTAGGCTTAGTCTCCATGTCACCGAAAACCTGTTTCTCCACGACTTTCAGGGGAATTGTTGTCACCCAATACTGCTGTGGGACTGCTGGGGGTTGGCCCCAGGCTTCACTGGCCCTGGGGTTCCCGACACCCACAGAGACCTGCTCCCTGCACCTCCCCACCCAGTCCTGCTGGAAGCAGACACAAGGGTGATTCTGAGGGCCCCATTACAGCATCTCATTCCTACCAACCTCAAGAGCCCCTTCCTGCCTCTTCCAAATTAGCTTTCACCCTTAACAAAACATGCCAAAATGATATGTCTCAGTAAATTATATGATTCTTATCTGTGGCCAGAAGTTTTATTTTTTCCGTTTTGTTTTGTTTTGACCCATTCTCAGTTTCCTATAACCCTTTCAGGCAAATTTCTGCACCCAGAAGATATAATTTTTCAGCACATGCCACAAAATCCCAGGTACTGAGCTCAGGACAAAAGAAGGGGAAAAAAAATCCCACCTCCCCTTGTGGATCATTTTCATTCCTTTCCCGTAAAGGAAACTTGGAAACGTTTCAAAAGCACCAACTAAAAACCCAAATTCTTCTGTCTTTTTGTCTTGTTTGGTCCCCTCAGTCACTTTTTCCCTCTTCTACCCTCCAGAAAAGACAAAATACCAGTTACCTACTAATTAAATGAGTGCCTCCATTTAATCAATTTGAGAGATTCCCTGGGTTTTATGGGAGGACTAGATTTGGGGGTTAAAAAATTGTTCATCAAGTTACAGATGAATTAGGCTAGGAGAGCTTTTGGTGTCGCCCAGCTAGGAGAAGGGGAAGGAGGCTGAAATGGGAAGAAAGAGACAGGTGTTTCTCAAACTTCTTTAGCTAACACACTGCGGGTCTGGGACTCGAACCCAGGGCTGTCTTTCTCCACCACCACCAAGACATGTTCTGTCACTGCTTCTGCATCTATTTCTGGGACTGACCCACACCTCCTCTTATGTAACTGGCTGGGGAAAAAAAAAAAAAAGTTTACATGGTCACAAAGCAATTTGCAATTATCTTCTTTCTAAATATTCATTAGCCGGGATTATTTTCCCCTTTGGATGACAACACAGTCGGTGACATCGCTGGAAAGCCTTTGGTTGACTTAGTTTTTCTAAGGTTTTCACACCCAAAACCTTGAGCAAAAATGAAGGATGATGAACAAACCCCAAGGGGCTTTTCCTTAGAAATGGCCAAAAGCGTTCACCTTACAATTTAAACAAGAGGTGGAGACCTTTCATCTTAGCGTGGGGGCACCCCCACCTGAGCTGCCATGGGGAGGTGGGCTCCAGCCCAGCTGCAGCTCATTTCCTGGGCTGCGTCTCCCTGTTTCCCTGACCAACCAAGCCCAACCCAGCCACAGCTTTCTGAGACAAAGCCGGGATTTTGGTGACAGCACACGCCTTGGGCTCAGCCTCCTCCTTTTGTCCCATTCTTCCTGCCCCCACTAGGACCTGAGCTACCCCAAAGGGGCTCTGCAGCTGGGGCAGAGGGTCCATTTGCACACACCAGAGTAACTGGCTGCACTTAGCACTGTGCCGGGCATACAGCCTCCCATCTGAGTGACAAGACAACCGCGCCCCACACTCCACATCCTGCACTTAACACTGTGAACACCAGGACTTCTGCAAGGGGCACACTTCCAACTCCCTTAAAAATCTCTTTGAGGATCACAAAGAAGAGATTAGGAACGTTTTTCAGGAGGTAGCATGAAGCCCGGATATTTATCGTCCATGGGTATTTTCTGGCCAGTGATTCACATTCACATCATTCGTGGAAATCTCTGGCATCTACTGCACTTATTCAGACCAATTTGCTTAGTAATCAGTGTAGGCGCACTTCTGTCCTGCTTCCTAAGACGTGCAATCCAGTTGGGCATGGAAGCCGCTAGAACAGAAGCTCAGATCCAAGCTGAGGCACTTGAGAGATCATGCTGTTGAAACCTCTCATCTCCCAGATAAGGACCAGGAGCAGGCCATCTGCCCCAAACCAAGGCTGGCTTTCAAGTCTGATAAACAAGGCAGTTGGAGACTTCTTCTGCATGTTGGGCAATTAAGCTTATAACTGGAAGTCCGAGCCCTCAACTACTTTCAGAAACAGATTTAGAAATAGACGGTTTTTGTTGTTTTGTTTTTTTGAGACGGAGTGTTGCTCTGTTGCCCAGGCTGGAGTGTAGTGGCGTGATCTCAGCTCACTGCAACCTCCGCCTCCTGGGTTCAAGCAATTCTCCTGCCTCAGTCTCCCGAATGGCTGGGATTACAGGCGCCCATCACCATGCCCGGCTAATTTTTGTATTTTTAGTAGAGACGGGGTTTCACCAGGTTGGCCAGGCTGGTCTCGAACACATGACCTTGTGATCTGCTGGCCTCGGCCTCCCAAAGTGTTGGGATTACAGGTGTGAGCCACCGTACCTGGCCTAGAAACAGAAGTTAATATTATTTTCCCCAAGTAGAGTTGGGTTTTCAAGTTTCATTAAAGGTTGTGTCTGAGGGTGCAAAGTGAAAATGATACATTGAGGCAATTATCCAGATACTTAATGTCAAACTACCAGAACCTTTGCCTCAATTAGTGAAATAACTGAAGCAAAAAATGAGCATATGGCTAATTCCGGGAATAGCCGGCTCAAGCTCTCCACCTGCTCCAGGGGTCAGAGGCAGAGCCAAGGGGATGGTGAAACCAGTCCCCATCCCGCAGTGGTTTATGTGCTGACCACTTGGGAGCAGAGTGGCGGTTACCAGGACATGGGTTGTCTAGACAGCTGGTGTTCTCATCCTGGCTCCATGGCCTGACACTTAGCCCACCTCAGTTCCTTATCTGAAAAATGGGGATGATGTGACAATACGTAGTCTAATGGAACCACAGGGAGGACTGAGATAATCCATGGGAAGCATCAAGCAAGGACTGCGCACCTGGGAAGTGCTGGAATCGTTGGCAGTGCTCCTCATTATGGTAACCATCATTGTCACTATTATTCCTGTTTCCACCTGCTCTTTGACTTTTTAGCTGATGGGCCGGGTACATGTCTGGTCTGGTCTGTGTCACACACTTCCGTATTTTATTCCAGTGTCTCCTAGAGGGCTGCCTTGCTGAAATGCATCCGAAAGGAATTACTTTACTGTCTGTTACAATAACTAGTCCTTCATATTCAAATCCAGAAAAAGATCAAAACGCATACATTTTAATGTCTTCTACGTCCGTTGTGAAAAGCATCACTATGCTCTTATTAAAAATTCTGCTTTCATCACCTGCCTTAATATCCCCGTTCTTGAATGTAAAAAAGAAGTCAGAAAGACAGAGGAAAACAGTTATTTTTAAAGTAAGACCTTATCTTGTGACTAACCGTAAAATGTTCTATTTTAATAAGACACACAAATTCAAGCAATAAAAAGGGGATCATTTTTACTTTAGAATGTTCGGCCTTATGGCATTTTGGGCCCTGAGTATACAAAGAAAGCATACAAGGAGATAATCCAAGCTAGAAAGTATCAGAACATCCTGTAGCACGTCTCTCTCTGGGCTGAGCTGGGGTCAGATGTGAATCAGACGGGACCAGGCAGGATGAGAACTGCCCCTCAGGTGAAGAGGACAGTCCCTTGTCTCTGCACAGACATCCATCAGCTTAGCATTCCTCCCCAGAGGCCTCTCCCAAGGATGCAGGTCTGTGCTGCTAGGCAAAGTTGCAAACTCCCACAAATCAACATCCCGTTTGAGTTCCTACATCCTGTAGTCCTCCTAATATAGAGAGGTCGGGTTCAACTGATTTCTGCAGGCTCCGCTCTAGTACAAATCAGTGCCATACAGATCATAAATATAGCCAGGAAATTCAAGTTAGTTTGCAAAGTTCAAGTTAGTCCCTGTTGTTTGGGGGATCCCCCCACCATTGGTGATATGGCACAGATGAAAATGGGGCAGAGGCACCATGAACAGAGTAACATGGCAAGAATCATCGGGGCCAGGCTCGGGGAATTGGGACAGGGAGTCCAGGGTCTCTGGCAAGTCTCTGAGTCATCAAGATGAGTGAGCTTCAAAAGCAACACAGAGGAGAACCACGAACAAGCAGTGCCGCGCGCAGAACCCATGGCCTGGGGAAGGCTGAACAGGGATGGAGAGTTTACGGTTTCACAGTTTCAAAAGTTTGAGTCACTGACTTGAAACGGGTGAGGCAGAGCAGGGGACCCAGAAAACAGGAACAGTGCTCCTCCACGAGCCCCTGCCATAGGACATCTGGGCAGAGGCCAGCCTGAGCATGGACCTTCCCAGTCAGCCAGCTCATCCCTCAAGGAAGGATGAAGATTTCTCCTCATTGCCCGCCTTTAACACTTCTGTATTCCAGGCCTGACCAAACCAGATTTATCCTTAGGTTCCATGACATGTGGAATATAATGAGGGCAAAGAAGTCACCCCAAGATGGGAGTTCCCCTGAATCTAAGGTACAACTGTGCCTCCCTTTAGCCGTAGGACTTTGGACAAGTGGGGACATGTAGAAAATGGTGATGTCCCCCCCAGCATGTTGTCAGGAGCAAATGACATAGTCTGGCTGTGTGAGTGCTTTGTAGAGAGCACACAAAGGACAGGATTTTTCTTTGCAATGGAAAGTAGTTGCAGTGTTGTCCAAGAAACAGTTTCTGGAGAAAAAAAGAGGAAAAATCTGCACTTACAGATCTAGAGTAAAAACACAATGTAGGTCTGAGGTTCCTAGCCACTCCCAAGCCAGAGGCCCCTCTGGGAATCTCTCCCAAGGAAAATGCATATGCCCACCTACGGGGGTGTCACTTCAGGGAGGTCAACATGAAGGCCATATTTGATCGGCAGATTTAGGGGGCATGCTCCAAATGAACCCATTCAATAAAGTTTTGTGGGTTTTTTTGTTGTTGTTTTCGTTTTGACACTGAGTCTCGCTGTGTCGCCCAGGCTGGAGTGCAGCGGCTCGATCTCGGCTCACTGCAACCTCTGCCTCCCAGGTTCAAGCAATTCTCCTGCCTCAGCCTCCTGAGTGGCTGGGACTAGAAGTGTGCGCCACCATGCCCAGCTAATTTTTGTGAGGTTTTTTTGTTTTGTTATTGTTGTTGTTTTAGTAGAGACGGGGTTTCACCATGTTGGCCAGGATGGTCTTGATCTCTTGACCTTGTGATCTGCCTGGCTCAGGCCTCCCAAAGTGCTGGGATTACAGGAGTGAGCCATCGTGCCTGGCCCTCAATAAAGATTATTAAAGCCCTACTCTGTGTTAGGCCCAAGTGTAGAGCCCTGGGATGCAGCAGTAAACAAAATAAGTCCATGTTCAGCTGCACCTCGCAGGCTGGTGGGGAGGCTTCCAGAATCCAATGAAGAAGAGGGCAGATGATCTCAGATGGGTTGAGCGCCTTGGATGAGAACCTGCCACCCACTACTCGGCTCACCTGCGAGTCCCTGCCAGCCGCAGCCTCTGTAGGCTGCCCTTCATGGCACTGTCTGGGGGGTCTCCTCCAGAAACAGTGGGGCAAAGGCAGGAGGCAGAAATAAAACCTAATTTGCTTTCTGGGCCACATTCCTGTAGCTTAGTATTTGGTGGTGCTCTCTACCCCACTGGGGTAAAGAATTCAATTTGATTTGATTTGATTTGATTTGATTCTAATTTAAAGGCAGAGTTCTCACCCTGACCAGCGGCAGGCCATGTCCCACTTGTGTGAGACGCAGTGCAGCCCAGGGTGAGACGTGCTCAGCTCTCTCATCCCAGCCTACAGTATTAGAGAAGATTCTCATTTTCTAAAGGCACTTCCTGGAGGGAACTGGCAGTTTCCCTCTTTGGACAAGGTACACAAGGAGATGGACAGGCCAGCCAGAGCCCAACGGACCCATCACAGGTGGCCTTGTGGCCATCTGTAGGGCCAGGTGTGCTATCAGCCTGAAACCCTGCTCCCACGTGAGCCAAACAAGGGGCCACAGCGGGGGCTTCTCTCTTCTCCTCCAACTCCCTGGCACTCTGAGTCGAATTCCAGCAAGTGCCTCAGAGCATCACTGCCCAACAAAAATGGAGTGTGAGCCCGTACCTAGGTTAAATGTTATACAGGTGAAGTTAACTTTCATATAGTTCAACCCAAATAGACCCAAAATAACCACTTCAACATGTAGTCAGTATAAAAGTCATTAATAAAAAATTTGAATTTTTTTCATACTAAGTCTTCAAATTCCAGTGTGTATTTTACATTTAGGGCCATCTCAATTTGGATGCTACATTTTCATCTAAAGTACCTGAGCTGTATCTCGATTTCATAAGACTTAGAGTTGGAAAAGGAATTATGGACCCAAGCTGCTCCAAACATTCTTAAAAGTTTTCTAATAACTGAATTAAGTATCTGCTTTTAAATTTAAAATAGTTAAAATTAAATGAAATCTAAAATTTCCATTCTTCCACCGTCCTAGTCACATTTCGAGCATGAGCATGACCCTGTGGAGCAGCAGACACAGAGCTTGTCCAGCTCCGCAGAGAGCTTCCTGCACGAGACTGCTCAGGCAGGGAGCTCCTGGAGCGCGACATCTGTTTCTTATTTCCTTCATTCCTCTCCTTACCCAGCCTCCCAACAAAAGGCCCTGGGAAGTCACTGTTTCCCCAAATTCAGTAAAACTCACCTAAGGCATTTGTTACAAACAGCTTCCAAGCCCTGCCCCAGATTTACTGAATCTACTTGGGGTAGGGAAGACAGCCGGGCAATCACCCCAGCTAATGGCCACAAGTTTTCCTTCCTTCCAAGTCTCTTTTATCCCCCCACTGCCACTGTTGTGGGTTACAAATGTGACAGAGCCGGGGCAGGATACACACCCCAGCTGGGGCTCTGCTGCTCAGGGACAGTGCAGAGTCCTCTCTTCTTCCACTTCCTGTGTGGTTGGGGAGACCAGCACACCTGCACTCAGAGTTCTCATGAGCACGCAGGAGGCTCAGTAAATGTCAGTTGCCTCTTCCCACTGCTCTGGATCCTCCATCACACCAAACAACAGCTTTTGGCACAAGGAAAGCTCTTTCTCCAACTAGAACACCGGGTGGGAAGTGCAGGGGCTGGGTGCAGAACCAGTTGGTTCTGAGACTAGACTGATCTACAAATAAAAACCTTTCTTGACTGAGCCATTAAATGGTGGCAGCTCTCAAGCCCTCCCAAGAGAATACCCCAACCAGCTACCAGGCCAGCCACTTTCCTCTCAAAGATGAGCCTGGAGGCTTTGCTTCATTGCATGCAGACACCCAAAGCATGGAGACTAAAATGCCGAATTCTGGGTTCTTCTCAAAGACCAACCAATCCCATCCCCAAGTTCAGACACAGATTGGCTTCCAGTGAAACGTGACCACGTGGGCAGAACCCCAGGAGGGACAGGGGCATCTTTCTGGGGCATCCCAGAAGCCTTCCCTCTTCCAGTGCACCCATCCAACGCAAAACGGGCCAGCCGTTACCCCCCGGGGTTTTTCGTTTTTGGGAACTTGGGCAGAGGACAAAAGGGAGTCAGTCTCACCTTACATTTTTTCCAGGCTCTTATTTCATCTTTCCAGAGACCCATACGCTGCTGATCGCTGCTGATGGGAAAGGTAAATGGGTACAATCTCTTGGAACACTGGTATTATCTACTGAAGCTGGGCATACTCATTCCCAAAGACCAATTCCACTCTTAGTTACATACCCAACAGAAAGGCATCCACATGCTGATCAAAAGACGTGAACTAGAACGCTCATTGTACTATTTGCAGGGCCAAAAACTGGAAATCACACAGTGTCTACCCACAGTAGAACAGATAAATACAATTCAACTGCGAAAATGAACAAGCTACACCTGGGAAGAATCTCACCGATGAAGTACTAAGCAAAAGAACCCAGATACAAAGGAGAACAATGCATGATTCCAGTTAGAGACAGCATAAAACAGGCCAAAAACCCAGGTTGTGGAAGTCAGGATAGCAGCTTGCCTTGCATGGGGACTGAGAGGTGGTTAATGACTGGAACGGAGCCCAGCGGTCCTGGGGTGCTGCCTGTATACCTGATCTAGGTACTCGTTGCACAGGTGAGTTCTGTTTGTGAAAATCCATCAAGCAGCACGCTTAGGATAGAAGCTCTTTAATGCATGAAGGTTATACTCCAATTCCTTAAAAGTTCACCGAAAAAGAAAACCAGATAGATGGTGGGAAGTTTCTGCCCCATCAGAAGCCAAGGGAGACGCAAAGGGCACAGCAGCCATTCGACAGGCGCATGAATGAGCCAATGCAGGCCGGTCCTTGCACCTTGACCATGAAGGCAAATGTTCTCCCATCAGACGACGCCCATTTCCTTTTAGAGGCGCCAAACCAAAGCTCCTCTGTTCGTGCATTTTAAAATGGTTAACAGAGCTCGTAACCACTTAGGGCTTATTTTACGACCCGGCTCTTAGTCAGACGGCTAATGACCTCCAGTTGCCAGGTTTGATGGGTTTCCAGGGTCTTAAATGGCTCCTCCCGGGTGGACTCGGCCAGGAGGCTGTAGATCCCCCTCGGCCATATCCCGGGCCGCTCAGCCTGGCAGCCACCTACAGGCTACGCCCACACAGGGCAGGGGAGAGGTCTCAGGTGGGGGCTTTAAAAGAGATGCTCTCCACATAGTCTTTTTAGCCTCTTTGCATAGAAGACTTTCTCAGGGCAGAAGTGGGTGCGATCAGCGCAAGCTCAGGTCATTCCTGCTGCACCCCCAGGGAAGGCAGCTTGCTCTCCCTCCCGGGATCTTTCCACTTCATCTCTGCAGGGCCAGTGCCCTCCGGCCACGAAAGACACCAAATCCTTGCACTGCTGCCATTAGACAGTTTCTACTTGGCAAGTTGCTTCAAGAATTTCTCGAATCTCTCAGTAGAGACAGAAAGTCAGCAAGTCCCTGGAAGCCTGGAGGCAGGGGGTAGGAGACACTAAACAGAGTATGCCACCCAATTGCAGAGGGCACAATTCGGGTGGCAGGTCGGGGCCGGGGCCTGGGTGGGAGCATCGCCCAGTTGTGATCATCAATCCAGTCTCTAGAAACAAGGATTCTAGCACATTCTAAACCTTAAAATGAGAACTCTGGGTCCAGGCACCTCACTGGGGACTTACGTAACTTCCCCCTGCACGCCCAACACCATCGCCAGGTCTGCAATCTCTGCCTCCACTCCCTCCCCACAGAGCTTCCTCCATTATGACCTGGAGCTCTCCAATGCACCCTGCACCTCTGCTAGACTGGGCTCACAGCATCGGCATGCTCGCTCATAGACCACTTCCCATCCCTGTCCCCAGCTCATCACAACTGAAATTAAATGATCCTTTGCCTAAGTGTTTCCACCTCATTCACCTCCTAGACTCTAACCTCCATGAGGACAGGACCTGGGCATGTCTCACTCACCACTGCCTCCCAGCAGCCAGGGCTGACTTTCCTTCTGAATGCGGCTGTGCTAGGCAAGGGGGTGCAATGTGTGGACAAGACAGACAGGCTTCCAGCCCCCGCGGAGTTAATGATGTTTTGCAGGGAGGATTGTTCCGGCACATTCCTCTTGTCATGTTTCTGTTTCTCTTTTGTGTATCAAGATTTTTCCCCCCAATACTTTTAAGCCAGACTTATTATTCAAGTTCTCTCAGACTCCCACATCAGGTAATACAAATATTGTGAAGTTTTTTCCTATTATTTTGCCTCTGAAAGTGAAAACAATGACTGTAGATAGCTTAATGGGGAAATAAATAAAGTCAGCTTTTGCTTGAACGTGAAGGTGCTATGTTTGTTATTTGCCAAATAAGTTAAGAATAGGCTGCGCGTCCCCATGGTGGGGAGGATGCAATCCCAGACACCCAGGAACAGCACAGACCTCCCTCCACACATCTGAGGCTCCACGGGAGAAGCTTTGGCCTCCAGCACTGCAGGCTTCCTGCCCTGCTCTCTCTCCCCAGCCAGGAGGTATAAAGGATGGTTTCTTTCTTTCTTCAAGTGTCACAGCCCATTCAGGCCCACCGACTTGTGACAATGAGAGAAGAGCACAGCGGCCTGGCTCCCTTTGAGCTCACATCTCCAGTGACCTCTGTACAAACCGAGGACAAAGGGAGGAAAATCTAGCAGCGGTGCAGTCACTCCCCCGAGACGCTGCTCGGAAGAGATCTGACTTGGGCAGTTCTCTCCTGATGTATTCTGAGCACAGCATCCACCCCGCACACTCCCTTCCAATAAAAAACTAACTTTAATGCTCATTCAAGAACCCCTCTCCCAATTTAAAACCTGAAAAGTCCGGGCTCTCCTTGGCTGGAACCTCCCCTGTCTTTGGCAGCCGGCCCTGGATGCTCCTCTCTCCCTCTCCACTGGCAAAGGGGAAAGGGCACCTCTGAGGCTAGGCCAGCCTGCAGGGAGGGAACAAAGAGTCAGCACAAAGGAGTCCCGGGCCCTTCCAAGCCTCTCGCTCCAGGGAGAGATGCTTCCTGGGCGGGATTTTATTTCCTTACCAAGATGCACTATGTCCCCCTCAACTTTGCAAGGTGGCATTCTCTGGGATCCAAAATGACAAGGATGACCTACAGCGGCCCCTAAAATCGTAGACTGTCTCCAGGAGCTTTTTACTCCACTGGGAGGGGCAGAGCTTACACAGAGGACATCAAGGATGAAAAGCCAGGGGAGATGGGCTGCCCCTCTCTTGGGACTGAGCCACAGAGTCACGACAGACACCCACGTTAACCACACATAGGTACTGGAGAGACACTGTGTGTCAATTTTTTCCATTTTACAGTGAAAAATCACCAGGACTAGAGGCTTATACACACACATAGTGTAGATGGGTTTTGTATTCAGGTTTTCTCTTCTCAAAGCTGAGCTGTCAAGTCAGTGAGTTTCATTAGAGAATGTTGGTCCTTGTCCCTGTCTGTTCTGAAGAGCCTAGCAGTAGACTGTCCCAGATTCCTGACGCGTGGAGGCTGAGAAAGCCACATGAAATTTCCCCAGCAGACCATGCTGTTGGCTCCATGAGTTAGTTGATTCAGCGGGCATCTCCTAAGCGAGTGCTTGGGTCAGGCCTCCAGCCAGACCCCTCCCAGCACACCAAGGTGATTCAGCTGCAGCCCGTGCCCCCCGTGAGGTCACAATTCACAGGAGTTGCTACAAATCACACTGGTCTAGGATCAGCATCCTACAAGATCCCAGAGCCAACTCCGAGGGCAGAGACCCATGGGCAATCACACAGGGCCCTTTGCTCAGAAACGCCCCATATGGGATGTATTGTTCCGCTTTCCCTAGTTTTAAATTCTTAATAATGTTTAATATGCATTTCATGTTGTGTTGCATCTTGCAAATTATATAGCCGGTCCTGGAGATACTTAAAAATTTATCTTATCAGGATTAAAGGAGAGTGAGAACACACCCAGAGTGCTGTTCTCATTCCTGGTATATGTTAGAGCCAAAGAACAGATACTTAGAGAATGGCATTCCACCTCGGGTTTAAGCTCATCTTGGGTTTGAGCAGAGACCTTTCCTGGGGTGTGTCAGAATGAGAATCAGAATCTTCCATTCTATACCAGGAGTGAGGATCGTAAAGGCTGCTTCCACGAGCCTGTTTATCATGTCTCATCTCAAACGGTATGTTCTCTAATGCAGCTCTGCCTGATGATTTAAAAATATGGAACCCTTTAATTCATCATGCTAATGTGATTACACATTCATCCCAGAGTCCAGGCCATCCCTGAGGCACTCAAGCAGAGTCCTTGTCTGTGAAATTTACGAGCCGAGGCTTACACTCTTTCAGCCCCTTTAAATGGGAAAATCTTTACCTTAGTTGAGTGATGTGCTCCGTCCACCATCTAAAGAGAAAATTAAGCCCTCCAAGCAGTGCCCTGCTCTGTTAGTTTCTGCAACTCATCCCCAAGCCTGCGCAGTTTAAATACCATTTACAAACAAGCTTAATTTTAACCTTCCTTTGTGGAGAATGCAAAATCAATTAAGTATATACTGATAATGCCCTCGCATCTCGTTCCGGTGGCATCTCACAATTAACGCTGCCCATGAGGCCGAGCATGAGCAGCTCACACGGTCCTCTGGTTATTACAAGCATCAGTCGGCTCCGGAGTTGAGCGCAGAGGGAGGCAGGCACAGCTCGCTACATGGGCACTCTGCCTCTTTGTAAAAGCAGCTTGTAGATGGTTTAACTAAAATACCCCGGAGCATAATTCAGTTGGAATTGACGCTCCCATCAAACCAAACTAGGCTGCAGAAATTTTACCAACCTTAAAAGCACCTACAAGGGGCAAGGTACACATTTCGTTTGGATGTCGCTTGGGTGTTTCTAGCTCTACAGGTAGAATTGTTTTCACCACTAAAACCAACTGCACTCAGAAATGGAAGGGACATGGCAGATCTCACATAAGCCTCTTGCACGGCAGGTAAAGAAACAGAGACTCAGAGAAGTCAGGACAACCCCAGCGCACAGAGCAGTCACTCTGCAGGCCTGAGCCAAGGAGAGAGCCCTGCAAGGTAAGAACAAGCAGTCTCTGACTTCACACTGCCTACATTCCAGGCCCAACTCTACCATCCAGCTGCAGGAAAGTGGGCAGGGTGAACGCCTCCGAACTCAGTTCTTACATCTGTAAAATGGGATGTTAACTGTATCTACCTCAAAGGTTGCTGAGTGTGTGAAATAAAATAAAGTAGATAAAGCCTAAAGCATACTAAGTACTCAATGCAGTTTGGTTTCCATTATCAGAACTCCAGCTCCCCTGGTCTGTCCTATGAACCAAACTACTGTCTAAGGTTCTTTATCTCTGAGAATCTCTCAGATCTGCGGAAGAAGGTTACCTGTGTGCACGCATCAGAGACAATGCACCCACAGAGCACTATGTGGACCCCTGGAACCTGTGAAATTCATCCTCCAGTATTTGTTGAACTTATGGAAACGGATTTTAATTGATTGTCAATTGGAAGGAATTGAAACATCCTCTAAAAGACAAACAGCAATGCTAAAGCTTATGAAATTCTAAAACGCTTCTAAAATGCTATAGATCCCTAGACTTAATAAGAAGAATAAGGTCTGCACCTCAGTTAATGGTATTTTACCAGTGTCAATTTCCTGGCTTTGATCATGTCTGAGGGTTGCATAAAAAATCAAGCCAGGCGCCCAACAAATAAAGTCATAATTCTCCCTGTGGGAAGCTGGGTGAAGGGTACACAGGGACTCTGTACTATTTTTGCAACTTCTTGTGAGTCTGAAATTATTTCAAAATAAGAAGTTAAAATAAGAGTATGAGGCAGCATATAGGAGTGACAAGAGATTATGGGGACTCTGAGCAAGCATTCAGCATGTCAATACAGCCACAGCTTCCTGGTGTGGCCTCACGTGACTTGGGAAGAGAGGCTGAATGAACAACTGGAATGATTCTAAACCAAACTATTCATAAAAAAGATTTCTTTTATCTTTCCATTTGTTAAATTGCAAAGAAATTTATGTTTTGTCCACCATTTAAAAAATTAGTCAACAACATAAAACGGAGATGTATATTACTGCCACAACTACTGATAAATATTTATCGGGAAAACTTTGCAATGTGACAAAGGATCACTCTTAATGACATTGTCTGGGAAGACCAGAAAGAGATTTCAAGTTTATGAAAATAACTGATAGACACCATCTGTTGACGCCCTACTGTGTGTCAGGTTGACCAGCTGGTGCCTTGGGTGTGGTTTCCACAAGAAAGCCTGGCATTAACACGTCATTAACAAGAACGGACTCCGTGCGGTATGGAGCAGTTCAGGAGTGGACAAGGTTCAGAGTGTCCTGATGGAGGACCTGGGAGGCCAGAGTGCTGCCCCATGGAGACCACGGTTACTCAGGTTAACGGCAGGACCTGGGACGAAGAGGCAGCCTGGGGTCCGCTCCTTCGCAGGTAGGGAGGTGGCTGCAACAAGAGGACAACCAACAGCAGGGCCCTTGAGAAACTGAGGTTCTTACTGACGAGGGTACAGACACAGCTGGAGGCAGCACCAGGAGGGAGGAAGAACTGCCTGAGAGGGCCCAAGTCCCGGGCAAGGGCCGGATCTCTGTTACAGCCAGGGCCGGAAAGCAATGCTTAAAGAAGAGGCCAAACCAGCAAACAGTTTTCTATGCCTCATCCCCCTCCAAAGGATTCCTGCTCCAGGACCTAGGCTGCATGGAACTGTCCCCAAATTCAAGCTAACGGCCTGTGTTCACCTTTGGGAATTCGCAGTTCTATTTCAGTCTTGTTTTTATGAGTGTGGTTTCAGCTGCCCACCCCAAGATGTCCCCCCTCAAGCATGTGCTTACATAAAAATAACTCTGCCTCCCCAGCCAAGCCCTAAGTGAGAGGACAGGGACGTTGGGGTTTTGCTTTGTTTTTTGCTAGCCCTGTTTTCTGAAACTGCAGCAGCTGCAGGCCAGCGAGCATCAGACAGGTGTTCTTTACCCAGAGATGGGACGGGGTGAAGACAGAGTGGCAAATGTCAGTGCAGAGGATGCAGAAGAGAAGAAAATCAAGCCAGGCGCCCAACAAACAAAGTCTCTTTCTCCCGAGCATAACTGAATCCCATCCCATCAACAGGTTCTCCCCTTGGGGTTCTGGCACTGACTGTCCCCTCCTTCCAAGCATCAGACAGCAGCACCCTCAGACCACTCAAGAATCAACTGAGATGTCACCTCCGTGAAAAGGCCTTCCTCGCCCACCAGCCAGTCACTCCAGCACATGGCCCTTATGCCTGTCTGTTCTCTTATATTTGCGACCTTGCCTGCTGCCTGTCTCTCTCCATGAGAATATGCCCTCTGTAAGCGCTAGGACCCTGTGTGTCTAACTCACGGCTAGCTCCCCAGCTCCTAGGACAGCATGGGGTACACAGCAGGGCCTCAATAAAGATTTCTTTTCACTGGAGGGTGACTCTCAAGAGGATGTGCAGAGCTTGAGTCAGAAGAGTTGAAGACATCGAAGGGCCAGGCTCCCACATGTTCTTCTTGATCAAAGCTGAAGGACTGGGGCAAGTCACTGACTTCTGCAGGCCTCCATTTCCCCAGCTATAAACAGACGATCTGAAAGACGCTCACCATCCCCGCACTACGGGTCAAAGTTTCCAATTATTCACTGTACTCTTGCCTGCTTTCCTTTCACCCATCTGTCTGTCCATCCGTCCAATCATTCTTTCCCATGGACTAGGCCCGGGGGATGCCACCTTGAATAAGACACATTTCCTGTTCTGAAGGGACAGATAACCTTCCAGTGGCAGAAACACAAAGGAGGCAATTCTGCACTGACCAGCTATCTGTCAAAGGAGACTCCTGGGCCTCCAGCCCAGGCTACTGTGGGGATGAGAATGGGGTCCTTCCCCAAGAGAAAAACAGATCTAAAATTCCACCACTGCTACTGAGTGATGAACAGTGTGTGTTACTTATAACCAGGGAATCTGAACATGAAACTCAAAGACAGCCACAAAGTCTCATTGTGAGGCTGTCTTTGAGTGAGGACAAATGAGGCTAATTCCTGAGACCACTGTGCTAATTATCTGTCCCTTATCTTTGCCACAGGAGAACTGGAAATTCTCATTAGAAGAATGATTACAATCACCGCTAAGTTCCATCAGTGTTTCTTAGCTAAAGAGCTTAACAAATGCAGGTCCACGCATGCACACACATACACGCATGCACACACACACACGCCCAGCATCCATCCCCGGAGATCTGATGCAACAGAGCTGATGTAGGACTAAAGCATGTGCATTTCTTTCAATAAGCTCCGTGGGGGTTGCAAAGCGGCACCCCTGATTTACAGCCACGGAGTTTCTGCCAAGTTTACTTCTTATTACAGCTGTAAAGGTGTGTTAGAATGTCAGTGATAACAACGAGAATTATATCCATGAGGATTTTAACGGGAGAACTTTCCTAAGCACAGAGAACACTCCAGCCGCAAAACACTTTTATCTACCTCATCAGAGCTACATGGTGCCTGGAAACATAAACGCTGGAAGGACCAGCCTGAGGACACAGCTGCCCCTGGGACCACACCCCCAGGCCATGCAAGAAACCCGGCCTAGGGAGATCTCCCAACCTGGCGTCCACATATTTCTTTCAATGCTTTCACCCAGTGTACTATTGAAAAAACAACTTCCTAATGTATCCTGGAGTCACAATCACAGCCCCTTGCTTATGGGCTTGGCCAGATCAGATAAAATTTCATTCTCTGAATTGGTTCCTAATTTAATCATTCCCCGGATAAGCAGCCGGGCCTCCCATCACTGCAGGGGAGAAAGAACTAGAAAGACGTTGGCGCCACAAGTTGTAGTTCTTATTTGGCCACTGGTGGATGGGGAGATGTTCTGGGCCTTAGACATCAGGTGCACATCAGATGGACAGAGAGATGGGTGAAAGGAAAACAGGCAAAAGTCCACTGGATAACTGAAAACCTTGACCCATAGTCACATAAAAGAGGGCAAGCTAACCACCGTCTGTTCACCCAGCCCACCTTAATCTGCTGCCCCAGGCCAGTCAAGAAGGCAACCTGGGGTTTTAGTAAGAGTTTAGGGAGAACATTTGGAGTAATTGGATTGTCACTCCAAAAACCTGGATTCAATCCTGTCTCTTTATGTGTGGCTTCTCTGGCCCTCAGTTTCCCCATATATAAAAAGGGGCTGAACCGTGTTTGCCCGAAGGCCTTTCCAGCTCCAGAATTCAGACAATTCAGTGTCTCAGCCAGGATCACTGACAGGGAGATCAGGATCCCATCTAAGAACAAATCCTTTTCTAGGGTCAAGGAAAGAGCATTTGTTAAAAAATGAATCTTATTATTAGAGGAAAGTGAAAACATCTCATAAAACATAACCCTAGAAATGGAAACACATGTCCACACCCAAAGAAGCTTGTACACAAATGTTTGTGGCCGCCTCATTCATAACAGCCAAAGGTGGAGACGATCCAAGTGTCTGTCAATGGACAAATGGATCCATGAAACTGTGGGCTATCCATACAATGGAATATTATTCAGCCATGAAAAGGAATGAAGTGCTGACGCATGCCACAGCATGGATGAACCATGAAAGTTACGGCGTACAAGAAGCCAGTCACGAAAGACCTCATTCTATGTGATTCTGCTCATACAAAAGTCCACAATAGAGGAATTGGAATGGACAGAGCCAGGAAGTAGATTTGTAGTTGCTCAGGGCTGAAGGGTACACGTGGGGGAGTGGGGAGATAAAGGGGTGATAGCTAAAGGGTACAAGATTTCTTTTTGAGATAAAAAAAGTTTTCAAATTAGCTACGGTAGTAGTTGCACATATCTGTCAATATACTAAAAAACATGGAATTGTATACTTTGGGTGAATTGTATGCTGCATGAATTATATTTCAATAAAGCTGTTAAAGAAGAATAGATTGAACAGGTTTTTCAAAAGTCTGTTTTATGTTTTTTTTTTAATAAATCTGTTGAGAACTTTGAAAGATACACATGCCTACCCTTCAATGCTTCTGCAGCTTCCTAAGTGATCCAACGGGTGATTTTCAGTGAGCAAGTCTTCTCACCCTTCCATAAACCAAAAAAACTGCTGACTCAAAAGTGGGCAGGCCTGCATTTTTTCTATTGACTTGTTTCCATTTTTATGGCCAAAAGCAAATTTATTTTCTACCACTGAAATGGCAACTGAAGCTTCATCTTCTTTTCAATACATCATTTTTCTTCTCTGAGCCAAATTTTATACAATGCAAAAGATCCCTGGATTTTCAATTGTCAATAGGTGAGCAAATGATTTTTTCTTTTTTTTTTTTTCTTTTTTTGCCTGGAAGATGTTTCTGAGGAGGAGCTCACAGTCACCCAGCTCCCACTCTTCTCTTCTGTACATCTCCTCATATCTAATTTCTCATAGAAACTGCTATCAAGTGGGTATAAATAGCTTTTCAAAGTTAGGACGACACAAAATGTCAGGCTTATACTGTTCTCATTAGTCGGAGCGTGCTTTCTTCCCCCTCATTTATTCCCACTGATAACTTTCTTAGGCAAGTTCAGCATGTCCTAAAAGCAGCTATTTCCTCTGACTTTCACTATAATGACTTGGATCACTGACCTGATGCGGCATGGCACTCAGCCTTTCTGGAACATATTTTCTTCATTAAAAACTGTGACGGATGATGAGAGAGGATCGCGCCACCGTGGGTCAGGCTGGAGATAACCACAGGCAAGGAAGTGGTAAGCCTTCGCAGTTCAGCACACCCAGGGCTCGGAGGAAGATGGTCCTCCCCAAGGCTCACGGTTTCTAAGCCCACACAATGTTTCAGTTGGGGTCCCCAGGCAGAGAGATGTCAGACACTCTGAGGCTCAGGAGGCTGCACCTTTGCAAGGCAGAGCTAGGGAAGGAAAGATGGAAGGGTCCCTGCTGCCCCAAGGAGTCCAGTCCTGAGGCATCAGTGTTCAGTGGGACGGAGGAGGAGCTGACCCTCCCAAGGGCGGGGCCACGCACTGGCTAGGAAGCAAGGACAAAGGAGGCCCTTGGTACCTGCCTCTCGGGGAGTCACAGCTGAGGGCCCAGGACCCTCCTGGCTGTCTTCTCATCTGCCCTTCATCCTGTGATGAGAGAAGAGGGAGGTTGCCAGTTGGGTGCCCACCTGCATTCGGCCCTCCTCTCCAGGCGAGCTGACCTCCACGGCCCAGCCTTCTCCGTTAGAGCCTCTGGGCCAGCTGGGTCAGAAGGTGTTCATCAAAGGCGGCCCAGAGAGCCTTAGAAATAAGCTCCCCTATACCAGGGACAAATGGCCTGCCCAGCTCCTGCTGCCCCACCAAGCTCCCCCCCCCACTACCAAGAACAGGCCAAGGCCAGACCAGAGATGACATCCCACTCACAGTAAGGGATTAACAAAATCATCTGGGTTGTCCTTCATAGAAAAATTAAATCTGAACAGCCCCCAGGAATCCAGTGGAGGAAGATACCACACAGAGGCCCTCACAGTTCCCCTCTGAACTGGACATGAGAACTTCCTGCTCCCTCCACCAGACCACAGAAAGGGCACTAAAACTCCCGAACATCTGCCTAGAGCAACAGCAACTCCGAAGTCAAGCGTCTGGTTACGTGACACAGAGGTCAGCCAGCTGCAGCCAAATCCCCACCTGGATGTCCAGGAAACCGAGGACAGAGAAGCCAGGCCCCTGATGACCCACAAGATCTCAGCCAAAACTCCTCCACCCCACCGCCCTGGGCTGCTGCAGCTACCAGGCAGAACCATCAGAAGTGTGTGGAGAGAAACGCAAGCCTTTGGCCCACACTTACCGGGACAACCCTGCTTTCTTGTAATCCTGGCGGTCCCTTCCGTGCATGAAGCAAACAGGATTTGGTGTGTACATTTGGAAGACTCTTTACATACACAGGTTCACAAAGCAGAGAAAATTAATCCTCAGTAGACCCATAGTCTGATTTGGGGGTTGGAAATTATAGTCCCTAAAAATACACACCAGGACATACTTTATATTTTTAATGCAAATATTTACATTCCAAACAAAGGAGCATGGAACTTGAAGCCGAGCTATTTATACCAGCTATAAGAAACACCAGCAGCCTCCACATTTCTCGCCTGAGTAGATGGCTCCGCTTATATTCCTGAAACAACAACCAAATTTCCATAACATTTTCCCCTAAGGCCCTCAAGACACAAAAAAACTGTGGTTACTACGTTTTAACAGCCCCAAAACCTAATGCCAGGAAATCCAAGGTTATTCCATTAGGCTCTCGACTCCTTGGGAAATTGAGTGACAAGTGTGAGCTCTCCTGTGCCACACTATCAAACTTAGGGTTCACATAAAACCTCCAGGATAAACTAGCCTTTGGAAGAATCATTTTTAATTGATGCATTAATGCAACACGTGGCGGTCACTGGCCACTAAGTGAGAGTCCAGCTACACAGATGTGCCGTGAGTCCCAGACACCCTCGTCCTGAAGAGTCTCGTCAGGCTGGGAGAGCAGACTACACCCAGGAAACTGGAGCCCAGCACAGTGTGGAACAGGGTCAAGGTTGAGAAATACCATAGAGGAAAACTGCAGAAGCTCAGAGGAGGAAGGCTCCACCTGGATGCGGGAGGGAGGTACGGGGAAGAGATGGCAAGAATGACAGGCAAATGCTTCCTGAAGGCAGTGGGGGTGGGAGAGCTCAATGACGAAGTAGGCAGATGTGGGAGCTCCCCCTCTCCAGTGGCTGGAGGACCCAAGTGCAGCCAAGCCCAGGCCTGGCTGGCCAGACAGACAGAGCCAGGTCTGGTAGAAGCAGAGGCCCTTTAGGGGCCTGGGACCAAGAGAGAGGAGGCAAAGAAGCTTCTCCAAGCCCAGGCTAGGAGTCAACCACTACCTCAGCTCCCTGTGAATTGCGTTCAAGTTAGAATGCGACCTTGAGATCCATGGCTCACCATTATCTCAATCATGCTCTGCCAACAAGTAGGAAAGAGATTTCTTGAATTTAAAGCCAGATTATTTCCTGGAGCAGACAACACCACCTACTTGACACACTGTGGCCACCTCTACCAAGTACGTACCTAACAGATGCCATTGACCACCCTCCCACCGTGGGCCAGGCACGGAGCCCAGCAAGTCATATTCCTTGCCACGGGGCGACTCTTCTCCACCACTCCAGATGTTTCCTTCCATGAGCAGGACGCTCTCCCTGTGTAACTTTCCTGTTGTCTATACCTGGTGGTGTCTACACCATCCCAGGAATATGGAAGGAGGGCCTGCACATGAAAGCCCAGCCCTGCCTTTCCCCATGGCAAGAAGGCCCTTCACCCTGCTGGGAGAGGCTTCTCCAGCTCCACAGGCGATGGGGTGGGCAGGTCTGCCTGACTGCCCCAGTCCCCCACTTCCTTGCCCACTGGTTCAGCCACATTCTCCAACAACAGCTGCAGTCGGGACGGCCATCGCATGCGGATTTCCACCTGCCTTCCTCCTCCTGTATCTCTCCATAGGTTTAGACCTTGCCCAGAAAAGAGTGGTTCCACGTGGGGAGCTCCCCTGAACCCTAAATTGTACTATTTCAAATACTCAAGCCATCCAACCAGGTAGAGATCATTAACCCCAGTTTACAGATGAGGAAACCGAGATGCAAGGTAAGCCACTTGACCAGAGTCACAGGAATGGGACGAAGCAGTACTGCATGAACTTGAACCTGAGTCTGCGTGGATCCCAGGCTCAACCCACTACCTGCCCTGCCCCACCCAGTGCCTATGGCATCTAACACTTGCGCTAAAAGAGCATCCTTGTCACGGGGACCAAACATCTGGCTGACAAGAAATGTGAAGGTACAGGTGAACTTACCGCCATCAGCATGAGTGAGCTGCCAGGGCTTACAAAAGGGAACACAGCTGCCCAGACCACTTTCATGGAAGGATAAGATAATACATCTTACACCTCTCTTGACCTCTTAGACTCTGAAATGCAGGCTCTGGCCTCCTAGTAAAGGTGCCATGGGCCCAGTCCCTCGGGACAGCTACCTACAGGGACACAGAAGAGCAAAAGCAGGACAGAACCTCCCTAAGATAGATCCAGGGCCACCCCAGGAGGGATGGCATTGCCGCTTCTCCTTGTATGCCCTCCCCCTTGGTGGCCACACCACTATCTTTTTGACCACAGGGAGCAAAAGAGTCTGGCAGGGGCATATTCCGTTTCAAGAGAAAATGCTAAGCCGCCAAGTTCCAGCCTATTGTCAGAAAAACATAATTGTGCCTGGCCTGTATCTAATTATTTGCCCATGTTGGGGTATTTTCCAGGCACCTGGGTGCCTGGGCTGTCTGTTTCAATTTTTACCACAAATGCAATTCTGGAAAGTGTCCAAGTTTCCATTATAATGATACCCTCTGCTTTTGAGGATCTGCCAGCCTTACTTTCTTCAGAGATCTAAAAGGCCTGGGCCATGATGAGTTCTAGAAATGTAAAATAGGCATCAGGGAGAGCCTGCTGAAGCCAGGAGGCCCCCCTCAGACCCCCTCTGGGCTCTTTTAAGCTGGGAGTGGGGCGAGATGTAACATTCAAGTGAGCTACACCAGCACAGTTCCAACTAGAGCCGCGCGGTCTCCTCTCTCTGGTTAATTGCGTCAAATATGGGCACAGCCGAGCTGCTCCACAGCCTGGCTGCAAGGTCAGCTGAAGGGTCTTGAAGGGTGGCTGTTTACCAGTGTTCTCCTCGCACAGATGAGGAGACAGAGTCCAGAGAGTGAAGCCACCACCCTAAGAAAACCTAGCTGGAGCCAAGGCTTGCAGGGGCTCCCGCCTATACCCTTTGAGGTAGAATATACTGGAATCAAATATGGAGACATGCATGGTTAGGAGCTCCAGGGCTAAAGAATACCACCCGAGCCAGTGCTTACTGAGCACTTACTGGATGCCAGGCACTGTGTCAAGCACCGGCAGGTATTAACTCTTTGAAAAGACACCCGTCCTCAGGCCGGGGCGAAGTCTTCCTGAACACTCCAATCCCAAAGTCGCTACCCCGGGCTCCCGCTGCACTTTGCCAAACCCTGTGAGGTGCCTGTCAACGGCGTTATGTAACTCTGACTTGCACAAGCTCCACCTCGCCCATTGATCTGAGTGCTGTGCTGTGTGCTGAGCACTGACTCTCTGCCCCCATGCACCTGGCCCAGGACTGCAGGGCAGAAACGCCGCAAGTCCTGCTGCAAACGGTCTCCTTTCCTCCCCATCCCTTTGGAAATCAGCAAAGATGAGAAACTGCTTCCCACTTGCCACCTCCCCACAACTTAACCACTTGCTGATTCACGCCGCCTCCTCCTTCTGGAGCCACAGTTGCTCTTCTCCCCTCACCCCCTTATTTCCCTCCTGCCTCCACCGTCATTCCCAATCCCTCCTCCTGCACATCCGGATGGCTGAGAGCTTGGTGTGTGTCATCTCCAACAGCCTCCCAGCCCTCTAAAGGACACAAAGGGATACACCTGTGTGACCTGCCTAGCAGAGGGCCAGCATCAAACCTGTAGGGACACAGCACGTGATAGCTCTTGCAATGAACTGCCTTCCCATACTTACAATTTAAAAAATCTATATTGGCCCAAATGGACACAAAACCTTTCTCCTCCTTCCTGGACACTCCTAACTAGACACCTAGACTGGACACACTAATTAGATAACTGTTCCCTTTATGCTCCATCTCCTGCTGTGGAGACACAGGTCTACACATAAATCATTTTGTCCCAGTGCTTTATTTGAAAGGAGAAACCATCTCAGTAAAGAAATCAGACCCTCATACTGGAAGCCAATAAAGAAATGCCTTGTGCAGTGGAAACACTCAGTCTCCCAACACTTAGCCAGCTAAGTGCAAACACGATCTCCTCATTCACAGCACAGGAACAGAATGACCCTTTGAAGTAACTTAATCTCATACCTGAGCGTCCCCTTTACAAACCAGAAGGGGAGGGAGGCTGCATGATTCTCACCAGTGACTGAGTCACTCCCAAATCACAAGCTGCTAAAGAGACGTCCGCTGGCTGATTGCTCAGATCAATGACACTCCCAAGTCAGCTACCACTTTTAAAAACAGTCTCTGCTTTTAGAATTTAGACGACTCCTCTTTCATACAAATGCACTCCAAACAGCATCTCTGCAATCCTGGGCCTGCTGAGGCCCCAGGAAGGGGGACAGTGCCAGAATGTGTAGATGGGAAAAATGAGAGCTGCCAATTATAGGGAACGTCCACTCCTCTGGGAATTTCTAAGAGGCCTCAGCCCAGCACAGCAGAGATGCAGGAGCTGGCCAAGAGCTGGAGATCAGAGACCCCCTGACTTCCCACTTACTGGCTATGTGACCTTGGGCAAGTCACTCCCAACTTAATATCATACCTGAGCATCCGCTGCTCACGGGGTGGGTGACTCCCACCCACTGCTCTGAAACTCAATGTCCACACCTGGAAAGGGAGGCTCCTCACACTCTCCCGAGTCCACCCTCCACTCCCCCACTCCTGCTCCCAAGCCTTGCTTTGCATCACTGCCCTTCCGGGCTCTTTCGGCAGCTTCTAGACCATTTGTCTGTCTACACAGCCAATTCCGCTTGTCCCCCTCCCATGAGGACTGGGATCCTGTCTGTCCTATCCTCACCAAATCATCCCACAGGCTCAACTGCAGGATCTATTTGGTGAAAGGAATTATATGAAAAGGTTCATGCAGATGACTTTCCATATCATGGGAATTCATTCAACAGCTGCTGAATGAACGGATGGCACACGAGTACGTGAAGGAGCTCTGCCCGCCTCACCTCCAGCCTAGGGACCTGGCCACAGGCATGATGGGCAGCCATCAGTTCTTAGTCTCTGGGCCCACGATGGGTATGGCTCCTGTGCCCTGCTCTCTGATGCAGTGACACCCTTCCCAGTAGATAAGCACTGGGCCAGATGGCAAGCTTCAGACCTCCTGGAAGGGCACTCACCCCGAACCCTCTACCATACTTCTGGAATTTGAGCCCACATTTAAATACCCAGGCCGGAGAATCCTCTCAAAAACTCACAAGACCTGTCAACTCTGTGTTCCCCCACAACTGGCCGAAACTGAGTCGAGGCTGTCCCCTGTACTTGGGCATGTGCTTACCTGTTCAGGACAGCCCTGGGGTCTCCCTCTTCTCCCCAGCCCCCTCCACTAGCAGGGCACCTTCCAGCCGAACTAGAAACGGCTTCGACCACCACAACCCAGCACTAATCCACAGCTTCCCCTACTGCAGACTCTTGGCGCCCAGCCAGTTAACTTGGAGTTTCTTTTCTCCTGTTTCTCAAGATGCCAAATAAGTAGAATCCGCTTCTCACTTTACCAACCTTTCCCCAAACACTTCTTCTTGACGCAGGAATTAATCTTCTCTCTTCCAGGCATGTGAAAAATCAAATGCTTCTGACATCTCACCTTTCCTGGCCAGGGGCAGCAGCAACCAGGGATGACAAAGGTGTGGAATGAAACTGCAGCCCTCACAGCAGCCACAGTGACCCGGCTGGGTCCCTGGCCAGGTCAGTGGCTCAGACATGGCAAGCTTTGATCATCCAAGAAAAGCAAGACACACATGTGATGACCATTGTGGGCCAACCTGCCTGCCACCCACCGGACAATACCCTGGATGAATTACCCCTGCGTGCTTCACCTACAAGCCAGCTCACTGCAATCATCCACTGTCCAGAGGAGAGAGGCGCAGAGACAGGGTTGGACTTCTGCAGAGGGTCCCTGAGCTGGCTCTCCTGGGGAGCTGGACTTTGGCGGTAAGCCCAGACCTGCAGCTCCACCTCCAGCTCACCTATGTGCCCACAGGAAGGCCATGACAAGCCACTTTACCTCGCCACCTCAGTGTGCCCATCCAGGAGGTGGCAAGAAAGAAAATCTTCTGACAGTTTCTCGGGAATTTGGGGAGAAAAATTTGTTTGGTAAAAACTACCTACTTAGAAGGCATTTTTATTCCTGTGCTACTTTGAATAAAATCATATATGATCTATGTATGTACTTATGTATCAATCAAGAGATCCTAGTTCAACATTCAGTTTATAAAATTAGTAAGTGCCACGTTCTGGAAGGGAGGGTTCCTGATTTTGCAAGCTTGGGGGTGGTGGGAGGAGGAGCAGGAAAGCAGCGGATGGATAATGGTCCAGGAAGGTCCAAGGAGGGTCCAGGAGAAACGCTAGACAAAACTCTAGGCCTCAGTTTACTTCAGGGCCCCTCAGGGGGGTGCAGATGCCCTCTGAGGCCTTTCTGCCCCAACACTGGGTGGCTACCCTAACCCACCGAGGCATCCCACAACACTCAGGAATTGCAGCTGATAAAGTGGGGCTGGGGGCACTGCCAGGGCGCCCAGAGGCAAGGTGAGTCCCTCTGCTCAGTCTCACTGACCGGCTTGTCACATCCCTCTGCGGGGCATCCCGGAGCCATACTTCATTCCCGAGAACTCGGTACCATTAACTTACCCAACGTGAACAAGGCGAAGGCGCCCAGCTGTCACAGCGGCTCCGCGCACGCCAGCAGACGAAGAAGGGCCCCCGTCCCCATGAGCTGGTCCCAGCCCCCAGCCTGGCAGCCTCCTTCGCGGACTTCCCTACACCCGGCGCGGACCTCCAGCCGCCAGCAGCCGGCAACCCAGCCCCAGCCTTCCTCGCCTATACCCGCCGTCCCAGCCGCGCTGGCCGGCCCCGGGCGCAGGGCGGGCAGGCAACGTGGGCACCCGGACCACGACGGCAGTCAAGCAGCTGTGCCCAGGACCCCGGCGGCTCCGAAGCCTCAACACGTACACACTCGAGCGCACGCCGGCCAATCCGTTGCCTGGAGGAGTCGGAAAGGCGCTTCCACGGCTCTTTATTCATTCATTCTCCCAAACGCAAGGTTCCCTTCGCCCCGGCGCCTCCATCCTGCCATCTGAAGGGGCCAATTGCGCCACAGCCCGCCACCCAGCCACCCACAGCCACCGCGTCCTATCCCCCGGCACACACAACCCAAGAGACTCGCATTTCATCTCCACTGCCAGAGTCGCCTCCGCGCCCGGGCCGCTGCCACCTGGCTCCCCAGCTTCGCCGCCCCGCAGCCCTGGATCCCCCCGCCTCCGGCCCCACCGCGCGACTCAGACCTGCCTCGCCCGGGTCGCCGCACCCAGGCCGGCCAGGGACGCCGCCGCCACAGCCGGGAAGCGCCGGCAACTCCCGAGTCACGCCGCCTCCCGAGACGCGGCGGGGCGCAGGGAGGGGACAGCAGTGGGGGCGGGGCGGCGAGGAGGGAGAAGGAGGGGGCGGGGAGCAAAAGTTCACACCGCTCGGGGCTCAGCCGCGCCCCCATCTCTTCCCAGGCCCGCCCCCGCCATCTCCCTCCCTGAACCGGGTCCCACGGGCGTAGGCGCCGGAGAGCTCTGGCCGGAACGGCCGCAAGGCTACAGCCGGGGTTCTGGAAGCGTATCCGAGCTGGAGACCGGGGAGAGAGTGGCTGATGCCCACTTACCTCCCCCGGGCCGCGTCTGGAAACTTCCCCAAAGTGCAATAGGGGTGTGGGGGCGGAGCGCAAGGCAGAGGGGAATCCCCGACCCCTACTACCAAACGACGCGCGCTCACACCGCGAAAGCACTGGTCTGTCCGTCGGTCGGTCCCCCGCCTGCGGCTCGCAGAGCTGGGCGGTGCAGGGGCGCCCCGATTCCGACTACTGGGCTCCTTCTCCCGGACAGCCCGCCCGTGCGTTCCCCGCGGCGTGCGCCACCCGCGGGCCTCCGGCTATCCACGGCGCCACCACGCCACTGCTCGGTCCCCTGTCCCCTCGCTCCGACCTCGTCCTCTCTGGGAGGGAAGGGGCGTGCGTCGCCGCTGGGCAACCCTTCCTGCGGGGTCCTCAAGCGCGCAGGGCTCCCGGAGCGCCGCCAGGACCAATGGGGAAGGGACACCTCCCGCTGGGGATCGCTGAAGCCTCGGGGAGGCCGAGCCAAGGGGCGCGGGGCCCAAACCTGCCTCGGCTCGTCTCACTCGCTCGCAAGTTCATTGTCTGCCTGGGCCGCCGCGGCCACCGCCACCACCACCACCGCGCTGTGAGCGCCGCGGGGAGTGAGGCTGCGCGCAGCCTCCGCCGGTCCGGACTCCCTACGCCCAGCCCCGGCAGCTGCCGGCGCTGCCTGGCCAGAACCCGCGGAGCAGCGCCGGAGCCCCGAGCCCAGAGCCAGACCTCCTACCGCCGCTCCTCGCCGCCCCCACCTCGGCATCTGGCGCCTAACTTGTACCTGAGAAGCCTGAGTCCAGCCCGAGAGCCTCTGCGGCTCCGGCTCCGCGGGAGCGCGCTCAGCTCCCGAGGCTCTAGCCCCGCATCCAGGGCGCGTCAACCTGACTCCCCGAGCGCAGGGAGGAAAAGTTTGGGAGTGACGTGCAGACGGCGAATGAAACATCCAAAGAGAACCCTCCCCCCGCCCCATGTCGCGCTGACACACATCAGCTCGAGTCTGGAATGCGAGATCAAGGCGTGTGCGCCGAGCGGTGGGTTTGGCCCCCGCCCCCTCCCCCTCCGAGTCAACACTGCTTGTGTGTTGCAGTGATTCCAAATAAAAGCACATCGAAACCCCTGAAGTCTGACAGTGACACCTTGCCAGAGACTTTTTTTTTTCTTTTTTTTTTTAAAGACGGAGTTTCGCTCTTGTTGCCCAGGCTGGAATGCAATGGCGTGATCTCGGATCACTGCAACTTCCGCCTCCCGGGTTCAAGCGATTCTCCTGCCTCAGCCTCCTGAGTAGCCGGGATTATAGGCGTGCACCACCACGCCCGGCTAATTTTGTATTTTTAGTACAGACGGGTTTCTCCATGTTGATCAGGCTGGTCTCGAACTCCCCACCTCAGATGATCCGCCCGCCTCCGCCACCCGAAGTGCTGGGATTACAGGCGTGAGCCACCGCGCCTGGCCGCCAGAGATATCTTTAAGGAACCTGGTGGTCTGGAGCCAGCCCATAGATTAATATTCAAGGCCACAGCGCTGGTGAGTTAGGCGCCCTCTGTTGTATTTGCATCCCGGGAAGGCTGGCCCGGCTCTTTGGCCCGGAGTGTTTGCTTCTGCCGGGAGGTAAAGCTCAAGCTCTGCAGGACCCCGAGCGCCACTGCCTGCCGCAGTGGCCTGGAGTCTGCCCCAGGGAACTACCTGGACAGAGCGAGGGCAAGAAAGTGGCACCAGTGGCCAACTCCACTGACTCTAGGCTGAAGATGTCATCAGTTAAAGAAAAGACACATGAAATTCTGGCAGATTCGCTCAGAGGGCCTTGCAGCACCAAGCCCAGCCTCTCAAGAAACTGAGGTCCAAGAGGCAAAAAGGATTTGCAGTTTTTTGCCGGCCTGTGTTCCCGTGGCCCGAGTCCAGCACCCTCTTCCTCCAAGCAACCAGCAGTTGAAATGAAAGTGCTCCCTTAACTATAGACTGCATGCCACCGAAGGGTCATTCCTGACAGTGCCTTCTCCCCATTATCTCTTTATTGCTGGAGGCTTCATCTCACCCCCCTGAAGCTACAGTCCACCCTGAGGTCATAAACTTCTGCTCAGCATCCATGGCAACTAATTCAGAGGTCACCATCAGAGGATTATAACTGCAGATGGGAAACCAGGATGAGAGGGGAGTTCTTTAAAATCCTGTCTTGTTTTCCTACAAATAATGCCTCTTACATAAAATCTGCGAAGAACCATGAATGCAGCAAAGAGACTTGCCTTAGAATATCAGACTAGATTGCTTTTTCCATATAGACTCCACTTGGTGATTTTTGTTCTTTATTATTTTTTTAAACAAAAACCTATTTCTGAAAATACAATGAGCTGCTTTTTGCAGGGTTCACAATTCCCAATAGATGATGATGCCATTTTTCAAGGTCTCACACACGTTGTGGCTTTGGGACTTATTTATTAGCTCCCAAGAAAAGCCTGCCTTTCAGTGAGGTTTATATACTCGAGTAATTGCATCAGGGGACACAGAGCAGGTTGCTGTTAAAGAGGGTTGGTTGTACATGCGTCTGCAAGGAAGGCCCTGGGCCAGGCAGCTGTCAGACCAGCGTGCAAAGGGTTTAAACAAACACAGGGAAGGGTCTGTGGAAACAGCAAGGAGGAAATCCCCTTCTGTAAGGGTGTGTGGAACATTATTTTAGGGCCACACATACTGCCGGGGAATAATGCCTTTCCTCTCCCCGCTCCAGGTAAACACATAACTCCGTTATGGAGATGGCACTGGGCCCACCCAGATCACCTTCAAATTCAGGTGTCAGAAACCACAGTTGACATGGAGCAAATTGTTTTTAAGTAAAAATCACGGTACTGCTTTGATACGAATTCCACCAGGGACTTTCCAAAGGTGTTTATACACGTGCCTGAGATTAACTAGAGGGTGACTTTTTCCCTTTCAATCCTAATTTCAAAAAATTACCCAAGAATTGCACTTGGGCCTGTTATTGCAGAGAATTGAAAGAACACCCAAATGCCAGGTCCCTGTGGGTGGGTGGAAGGATAGACAAATAAATGTGTAACTGCAAGAGAGGTTGGTACCAACATGGTATTAGCAAGTCATGGCTGAAAAAAATGCAGATACTGGCCAAGCACAGTAGCTCATGCCTGTAATCCTACCACTTTGGGAGGCCGAGGCAGGCGGATCGCTTGAGGTCAGGAGTTTCAGAAAAGCCTGGCCAACATGGTGAAACCCCGTCTCCACTAAAAATACAAAAATTAGCATGGTGGCGCATGCCTGAAGATTGAAAGAGAATCGCTGGAACCTAGGAGGCAGAGGTTGCAATGAGCCGAGATCACACCACTGCACTCCAGCCTGGGCGACAGAGTGAGACTCCCTCTTAAAAAAAAAAAAGAAAAGAAAAGAAAAAAGAAAGAAAAATAAAATGCAGATACTTTCAGAAAATAAATCCCCACTTCCCCTGTGTGCACTCTAGGCCCCCACAACTGTGGATTTAAATTGCCTGGGTTCAAATCCTACTTCTGCCACCCACTAGCTGAGCAACCTGGGCAAGTCACTTCTTCCCATGCCTCGGTTTGAGGCATCTGATAGCACCTACGAGTAGTTGACTGAGATGTTGATCCCAACTCTTCATTCTCCTGTGGTGGTTATTACACATATGCGTCCTTGTCACAGCCTTCCAGTGTGGGGATTGTACTTCCCCATTCCTTGACTTTGGACTTGCTTTAGACAATGAGACAATGGGGAATATAACTGGATCAGAGGCTGGAAGTGTGCTTGCAGGGCCAGACCTGCTTTCCTCTTTTCTGGTGGTCCACCATGAGAAGAACACGTTGCTGCCTCTTTCAGAGAGGCTTCAGAATGAACACACATGGAGGATACCTGAACTTGACTTGCCGTCTGGAGCCATGTCACTCCACATACAGCAGGACTCAGAGCTGCTACAGGCAACCTACAGACACAAGAGCAAGGCAGGGAAAATGCTTATTGTTGCAAGCCACTGAATGTTGCAAATGTTTTGTTACACAGCATTGTTGTGGCTGTAGCTGGCTGATACGTGGCCTCAGTGGACTGGTATCAAGACTGAAGACAAAGTATTTTAAAAATACTCAGCACAATTCCTGGGACACAGTAAGAGTTGAAAATCGTAGCTCTTATTAGTAATCATTATTATTGCAAGTAGTTTTTTTCCATGATAGTCACATAATTGAATGTTTGTTAACATGCAGTTGTGTAATGAATTGAATCCATGAATAAGTATAACTCGAATAAAGATTCTGTAAGAGATGCTACAAGGACACCAGCAAACTGGAATGTCAGGGACCTGCCACAATCCTTGAAATCACGTTCACTTACTCATTCATTATTCACTCATTCAGCAGACACTCTCTTAACACCTGCTGTGTGCCACTCACAGGGCTGAATGTTGGCACCACTGAGGTCACTAAGACTTAGCCCCCTCCTGAAGAAAGGGACCTTCAAAGTCCCACGTTGTGACAAGCATTGTGCTGAGCACTTTCCCATGCCTGTGAGGCCAGTATTATTTATCCCCATTTTTCAGCCCAAGAGACTGAGGCTTGCAAACCAAACACTTAGGCAAAGACAAAAAGCCATACCTGTTCCATGAGCGTGCACCAGTGCCGATGAGTTGAAGTTCATAGTGGGCAGACCCATTAGGGAACACCGTGGGGCAGGGCAAAGAATGGACACACCTTGTCGCTCTCTGCCTCCTGCGTGCTAGGAGGGGCTCAGTAAACCCTGAAGCTCAGGAGCCCCAGGTCCTGCTCCTGCCACTGAAAAGGGCTGCACCTGGGTGTGAGGGAGCCCTTCGGGTCATTGCAGAGGCCTTCAAATTCATTTTGGCAGCCCTGGCTTCAGATTTCTGCCACCTCTGCCACCAGCAACGACCTGCCTCCCACTCTGTGACTTTGACAAATTTAGACTGCTCAGTAACCTGAAGTGCATTTCAATTTCATAAATTTAGCAATGCTCTGGTTAGGTGGCTCCCTTCTGCAGTAATGCATCCATTAAGTGCACTTTAAGCCCATTTTGGTATGCTAATCCATCACAAATCGACGTGAAATTTGGGTTCTTGTGAAAATTTCCTACACCCCATCCAAAACCTCTACCGGATTTAGGACAATAACAACTAGTGGTTCCTTAGAACAGCAGACTTCGGCTCTGCATCAAACCTTCAGTGAAAAAAGGAATGGGGTTAGTTTTAAACCAGTGTCCAGGCTTGTATATTCACAAGAACCGGCTGCTCTTACAGGGTCCTCCTGAGGGGTGGTTCGCTTGTTCCAAAAGTGCTGCTGCAGCTTTAAAATTTCAGAGCTCTGTTCCAGAGAAACGGAGTGCTGTATGTCTCTGCATTCCCCACCCCTAGCTCAGAGCCTGTAAATGTTTATGAATGACCCAGCTGGAATCACCTGGCTTGATTAGCACTTACTCATCCATCAGACTTCGTTAGCTTCATATGATTTCACTATGTCCTGATGAAGACTAGGGATCCTAAAACACAGGCAGATGCCTCTGAAGGAAAATCAGATGCAAACCCCCAGTGCCTCCAGTGATGACCACGTCATCAGAATGGTGCAACCTGTTTATCCTACAGCCTCTGAGGCCGGAAGGAATGTGCAGCCAGTAATTGACAATACAAAGAACCTACAGGTGATAAAAGAGATATAATGTCATTGTTATCACCAACTAAGACTCTGTTGCTACCAATTGTTGAAGGGCAGCACCTATTAAGTAGATGTTTTTAGCTGCATAATAGACATTGCGCCAATAAGATAAAGTTTACAGCTGGTAGCGTTCTCACTTACTTGCTTCTGTCATAAGATCTACAACCCATTCAACAGCAAAAATGAACTGTTGACTTGGTAAATTTAGAGCAGCATTGTCTGCCCTAGATGTGAAATACCTCAGCCTTCTAAATAAATTTCATTTTCCTGGTTGAGCATTTAATGCAGTGAAATGTTACAAAACGGTGTTTAGGAGGATAATAGAAATGAGCACCCACAGGCAGACGCAGCAAGCAGTGCATCATGATGGGCACTCCTCCCCAGCCCAGCTTTGCTTCCAGCTCCAACCCAGACCCGCTTCACCCCCACCACCCCGGGCTCTGTGGGTGTCCACTGTGCACCTTCTCAGGCTGTGCCTGGGAGAGAAGTCTCCATGATATCTTTACTGCTGCTCCTTTACCCCAGTTCAGTGAGCCACAGTCCTCTTCCTCCCAAGCCTGGCTCATCTTGGAAGTGCCTGGACAGTTTTCAAAATGCCGATTCCTAGGCCCCAAATCCAGAGATTCCATGACAGTGGGGTGGGGCCAGTCATCTGAATCAGAGTGTCTGGGGTGGCACCTGGGCACCTGTGTATTTAACAAGCTCCCTCAGCGCCCATTGACCTTTGAGAGCTGCTGGTTTGGACCAGTCTCATGTCTCCCATGAGGCTGTCACAATAGCCTCTTCCTGCCGCTTTCCCCGCCTCCTCTCCCTGCTAGCTGCTAACTGGTTCTTTCTATTTACACAGCCAGGGTCTTTCCAACACACAGATCTGATTCTGTCGGCCCCATGGCTAAACACCTTTGATGCCTATCCTTAGCGCCTCCACTGCACCAACAAGGTTAGCCAGGTCCAAGTCCACATTGCCAGGCTGTGCAGCTGTGGCCCTGCCTCTTCCCTGGGCCCATCTCCCTCCTTGGCTCCTGGACACCCATTGGCTCCATCCACATGGCTTCCCAGAGTGGCTCAGGGGCAATAGACAGGGTGGTTCTGAAAAGATGAGTCCTGTGATAATGGCAGCACAGAACACGGGTGTCCACTTCCAGGAACTCTCTGCTCTTAGATGGGGGTTAGCTCTTTAGGAGTTGCTTAGACGAAAGCAACCACCTGCTGTGGGGATGGCTATGGGTGTGGGTGACAGCTGGGGGCAGGGAGCGGTGTGAGCACCTGTTCAGAAGTGTGCCCCACCCCCACCAGACCCGTGGTAGGCTCACCTGAGCACTAGGTACATGGGCCGCAAGTGCCCAGACTCCAGCTCTGACCTCAACTCCACTATTCCTTTGCTGTGACCCGCTCTGAGCCTCACATCCCTCCCTGTGACATGAAATGTGGAACAGGATTCTCTCCTGGGACTGTCCCCTGTCCAGTGTCATCCAGAATCGGTATCTCTGATTGTGAGAAGTGAACAGAAAGGGATTTCCTCACTCTCTGAATTGATCTTCTGTTGCTGAGTAAGAAATTACCAGCAATTCATGACTTAAAGCAGAATCCATTTTTTTTTTTTTTTTTTTTTTTAATCTCACGGCCTGTAGACCAGAATTCTGATGGGGTCTCGGCTGTGGGTCTCACAAGAATGAAACGCAGGTGTCGGTCAGGCTGGGCTCGAACCTACAGGTCCTGGGGAGGAATCCAAGTCTTGGCTGTTGGTAAACTGAGGCCCCCATATCCTTGCTGGGTGCCAATGTGGGTGCACTCTCTCCGCTTAGAGGCCACCCGCATTCCTTCTGTGTGGCCCTCTCCACCTTCAAACGGCAACTGCATTTTGAGTCTTTCTCACTCTTGAAGCCCCTCTGCCCTCCTTTTCTGCCAGCTTTTAAGGGCTCATGTGATTCCATTAAGCCGACCGAGGATAATTCAGAATAACCCCCTCTGCTGAAGTCAACTGATTAGTAACCTTAATTACATTTGTAGAGTCTCATTTCTTATGTAACCCAACATATTCACGAGCATGACACCAGGGCACAGGTAAAGGTGATGGGGTGATGGGGATAAAGGTCACAATTCTCCAGAGAAACAGAACCAGTAGGATGCATGTATGTGTGCATGCATGTATGTATTTGTGCACTAGAAGAAATTGGCTCACATGATCATGGAAGCTAAGGAGTCCCGGCCCTCAGGTCTCAGCCTGAGTCTGACAGAAGGCATGAGGGGGCCGGCATTCTAGGTGAAAGCAGAGAGAGAGAGTACTCTTTCTTACTCAGCACTCTGTTCTATTCAGGCCCTTATTGAATTAGAGGAGACCTGCCCTCCCCGGGAGCGCTGCCCCCGGGGAGGGCAGTCTGCTTTGCTCCATCTACCAATGCAAATATTAATTTCATCCCAAAACACTCTGATATGGTTTGGCTGTGTCCCTACACAAATCTCATCTTCAACTGTAGTTCCCATAATCCCCATGTGTTGTGGGAGGAACCTGGTGGGAGGTGATTGAATCACAGGGGCCGTTACCCCTGTGCTGTTCTCATGATAGTGAGTGAGTTCTCATGAAATCTGATGGTTTTATAAGGGGCTTTCCCCCAAACTTCACTCAGCATTTCTCCCTTTTGTTGCCATGTGAAGAAGGGCATGTTTGCTTCCCCTTCCACCATGATTGTAAGTTTCCTAGGCCTCCCGAGCCATGCTGAACTGTGAGTCAGTTAAAGCTTTTTTTCTTTTTAGAGTACCCAGTCTCTGGTATGTCTGTATTAGCAGCGTGAGAATGGACTAACACATACCCCCACAGACAGACCCAGAAAAAAGTTTGACCAGATATCTGGGCACCCCATGGCCCAGTCAAGTTGATACATAAAATTAAAAGTCAGCCTATCTCACCCTCTGTGTTAGGAGTTCCAACCAGCTAGTTTGTCCCACTTCTTCAACAAATATTTTCTGAGCAGGCTCCAGGGACATCACACATGAGCCTCCAGGACTCCCACCCTACCCTTGGGAGGCCCACAGTCTGAAAGGCTACAGACAGGGAAGAACCAGGTGCCATGCCCATGTCAGGGCTGGGGCAGGTGGTGCCCCCCATCAGGTGCAGGTTCTTGTGCACTCAATGAGAAGCCAGCCCAGGCAAGGCTTCCCAGCCACATCACTCCAGGCCATGCTCAGGGATTTGCTTTACACAGGGACTCCCTGCACAATGACTGACTCACCATGTTCTTTTGATACAGTCACATAGAGGCAGTTGACACTGAAATATACACAGGTGGAGTTGTATGGTGGCTGGGAGTTGCTTCAATAATGGGCTGTGGGATGAGCTGGGGGTGTCAGAAAATGAGACCAGCCAGGGTCATTGAGGCTGGAGGTATTCATCCCTATTTCTGGTCTATATTTAGAAACAGTCATTTAAAAAGTGTTTTAAAAATGCATTTTAAATGACAGTTTTTGTCTTCCTCAGAAAGTAAAAGCCATCATCGTTTACCATTAAAAAAAATCACAAAGTAAATACAATGAAAAGAAAACAAAGTTACTCAACTCCAACCAGGTACTAATGAGTCCTTCCTCCTTGTTAACAGGAATATGAGTGAGTGTCAGAGTTTAGGGCCCAGGGTCCAGCAGGCTTTCTCACAGGGATCAGTTTTTAGCAAGATGCATCAGTTTTATTTTGACCTTTCTGATTTTAAGAAAGCTGATAACAAAATGTCCTTCTCAGTCTGTGGCCCTGCTGTCTTTAGTGCTGGCTGTCTGCATCACTTACGAGCCCCTGTGGTCTGGGTGAGCCCTGTCTGGGCACACTGCATGTGTGCAGGGGGAAGAGGGATGCAGGTGGGAGACGGGCCAGAGGACGGAGAGAGCACTGGAAGCAGCCAGGGAGAATCCACTCAAGAAAGGGAAGCTCGGGCTCAGAGATGGCCTCCGAGGCCCCTCCTCCCACCTCAGGACCCGAACTTCTTCTCTGGGTACCACTTGCAATCCCCCCACCCTTAAGACTCAAGACCTGGAAGCACTGTTCATGCTCCCCACCCTGTGCTCCAAGCTTGCCCTGGGAAAGGACCAAGGGCCCTCCACACCTGGTTTCAGCATCCAGTGGAAACCCTGCCTCTCTCGCCATCCCCAGGTCTAAGAGGGGACTACTTTGTTGTCTGCTAAGCCTCTGATGTCCTGAGCATTTGAGGACGTTGAGGTGTCATGTTCTCAGCCCAGGCACAGCTCAGGGGCCTACACCTGTGGGCTACATCCCTGAAACCCTGAGGGAGATCAGCTTCACAGCTGGTCCCTCCATCCAGAATTGGGCTTTGGGCCTTCTGGTCCCATGTGAGGCCAGGCCTCCAGGCCTCTTGGCCTTTCTGAGTCCAGGTCTCCAGTCCACCCCAGTCTCCAAGGACAGGGGCTGAGCAAGGATACAGCAAACTACCTGTGCTGAAGCCACAGGGGAAGGATGGGAGTAGAAGCCGATCCCCCTTAAAGAGCACAGGGTCTAGGGGCAGTGAGTGCTTCCTGACCTTACTGCGAGGGACAGGGCAAGGGGATGCTTACCCCACACCAAACTTGTGCCCGGCACTGCACTAGGGCATGCCTATTAGCTCAAGCAAAGACACTGCAGCCTGCCACCTGCCCTGTTCTGGCCACCCTCAGATGGTGTAGAGCATGGTTGCACAGTCCTGACCCATCCAGGCCAGGGGGCTGGGAAATGAATGAGAGGACCCGAGGTGGCCAACAGCGAACGGGTCTTCAGCACCATGGAGCACACATGCCCATCCAAGGAAGCTGCTATGTCTCAGTTCCCACTGGATGGAACATGGGAGTCTGAAATTTGGACATTATTGTGAAATAGCCCAAATAAAAAAAAGTCTTGGATTGGCAACTAAATCAGAAAAAATAATTGTACAATATAGCGAGAACCAATGCCATCAGATTGCAGGAGAGTCCCACAGGCCGTCACTTTGCAACCTCTGGGGTGATAAACACCAGCAGCTGAGTCTGTAGCTCTGCACCAATGGCTTCCAGATGCTTCAGCTAAGCTGAGCCTGCAAGAGCTTGAGTAGGGCTAAGAGGACACTTCCCCATCTACAAGCTCATGCAGTGGGCAAAATGCATACAGCTTTGTAGGAGTTGGGATGGGACTCATTGGCCCTTGAATCAGTGCCCTGTTCAGAGTACCATCCAACCCAGAAATGGGCCAGATGCTGTCTGAGAATCCCACCCCAGCAGACCAGAACCAAACTGGAACCCAGGTGTCTCCTCCAGGAGCCTGAAGGCCACCTGTCACCTTGCTCCAGATTTGCATGTTTTTGCTCCAGCAGCATATGCCAACAGGGACTGCAAACATTTTCAGATGACAATGTCACAATTACAGTCCTTGGGGCAGTTTGCTATTTCCTGTTTTCTCCTTTTATTCCCAAGCCAGGCCAGGCTCTATCACAGGAAGGGGTACAGGGGTGATGGAGCTGAGACTAGGACAAAACAGAGGTGGAGCAGGGCCTACAGATGGGTCACAACTCAATGATGGACGCCACCTTTGATGGTGTCCCTGCTGCCTGAGACCACCTGCCTCTAAACATGGCATCACAATGACTTCTCGCTTTGGAACAGAATTTGCAAAGGCTCCAAGGTTGATGTTATATTGTCCCCTAATGTGGCCTTCAGGTCTCTCCTAGGAGAGCAGCTATAAGCTCTAGCCTGCCCTGATAGGGCTGCAGGGGAGGTGGTTGTGGATGTTGACGGTGTACCTTTCATGGGATGCTTCTTTGCCCTGGTGGACGGCCTGATTAATACGGCCCAAGTGTCTGACCCATGACAAGGTGTCCTTGTCCCTTGTGCTGGCCGATGTCCTTGTGGCTCTTGCCTGACTTGTGTCCAGTTTATTCCTACCAGGATACCCACTCTCTAGAACAGCCCTGAGCAAGAGGGAAGGTAGATTTGGGTGTGTCAGTCAAGTGAGACACAGAGGAGGCAACTCAATAAAACACACGAAATAACAGAAGCAGATGTTATTACTTACAGGTCCCAGAGAGAAGAGGGCAGCATGCCTCAGGGCCAGCAGGCAGCAGGGAGCTGTCTGGGACACGCAGGCTCCACCAGCATGTGGGGAGCAGGGCTGGGGGGACCCATGGGCCAGAGCCTTTACTGGGGTCCAGGGCTTACCTAAACAGGTTTTCCATGGGAGTTCTAGCTGGTGGGTTTAGAGCAAGCAGGCACAGGTATGGGGTTGCTATGGCCGAGAGGGTGTCACTGGGGCATATCTACTCAGTCCATGCAGTGTGGACGTCAGCGGAGTGAATCAAGTAGGCTGTACCCAGCTGTCCCATAGGAGTTGGGGGGCATGGTCACCAGGAGGCCTGGCATAAGGCAGATGTCTGGATCAAACACATTGAGGAACTGGGAGGAACCAAAGAAGTGGAAACTGTCAGGGGGGTCTAAGCTCTACCTCTGGTCTGAGAAAGTTAAATTTATATTCAAAATGGATGCTGGGGCAACGTAAAATTCTAAGAATTCAGTCCAGGTGGAGACTTGGATCAGGGGCCACCCCCTCACTATCCTCATGCCTCTGGGGATATCTGGCCTCTGGTTGGGCCCTGGGTGGGGGCAATTCAAGGAGGGAGGAGCCCAGTATTTGAGAAGTGAAGGAGTGGAGAAGGACATCTCCTGGACCACAGAGGCCCCCAGGCCCTGCACCATGTTTAGGGCTGGCTTCTCTCCTTCCAGAGTGGGAAGCCCCGTCGTCTTTACCAAGATGAGGAGGCCGTGCCCAGTCATCCTCTGAGCCAGGTCCTTGTCTGCCTCCTGCAGGTGCCCAACAGGGGCTGTGTTGGAGACAAAGCTGAGAGTCACCCTCTGGCCCCATCTGCTAATTATCTGCCTCCCCCAGGCTGGGCCTCTGTAAGTCCTGGGAGAGGAGCACCAGTCTCTTCCCAGCAGGGAGCACCTCTGAACCAGCTTTCCAGCAGGCCTTCCCCGTGCCTCCAAGGCATTCGGAACTCAGAAGCCTATTCCTTCAGGATCTGCATCCAAAGCAGCCGAGGGGGGCTCCTCTCTCCCCCCAGGAACCACCAACGCTAACACGTGCATCCCACCTCTTGTCCTCAGGCCAACCAACCAAAGTTGTTACTTCACTGGCTGCAATCAGGGTCTACAGCTGCCTCCCCGGTGGGAGTGGCTGAAAAAACAATTATTTCTTCTTTCAACTCAGTTAGAATACTGAGCCGATAGTTGAAGAGGCAAGGAATCAAATATTAACAGAAATGGCTGTGTAATTCTTATTTGGAATATTAATTTATGTGAAGGGACCGACAGACCAATCCTCTTCTGTGAAGTCCTAGTGAAGGAGCTCTCCCCAGTCTCATCAAAAAGCCTAATACAAATAAACAAGGTCCCGAGGCTGAACAGGACCTGCCCCAGGCAAAGCGCTGCAGTAGCAACACACCAAAAAATAATCATGCCATAAGTATCTCTGTGCAAACGCATTTATATTCATCCAGTTATTTGGGCCCTGGTACCTATCTCTTAAAGGTTCATGCAGGAAATATTAATGCCCCATTTTATAAATGAAACAATAAGCTCAGAAAGGGGAAACGTCTTACCCAGGGACTCACAGCCGATAAGTCGTAACTGTATCAGGAAGGATTGAAATCCAAGTCCAGCGCTCTCCCTGCTAAAGCCCCTGCACTTCGAAAATCTTAATCTCACAGCATCCCTGGGTCTATACCTTATTTCAGCCCATTCTGTAGAAAAAGAAACTGTGTTTGAGAAATCATTGCCTTTGACACCTTCCCAAATCGTCCACCCACCCATTCCCCCCTGTAGCTTCCCAGCACCCTAGGAGCCTAATCCATGTTTCCCAGGATCAGAACCCATGGGGGTGGTGCATCCACATGTGTTTTGCAGTCTTCAGGCTCTCCGGCTCAGTATTTAAAAAATATCAACACACCAAAACCACAGAACACAAGGTTTCCGCACCTTGGCAAATTCCCTGCTGACTCAGCCAGGCTGGGAGGGAGCCAAGTATGGTAACTCCTCCGGCCTTGCGTGAGAAATATTTATTGTTGAATAGTCCTCTGTTTAATAAAAGGCACTCAGGCCTCTTGGCGGGGCAGAGAGGCTCCAGCAAGCACGACTGTATTTCCCAAGCCTGCCACTTTCCGGTGGGATTGTTCAGGGGCACCTTCATCCTCAGTTGTCCAGTAGAGCTTGTGTTTTCCCTCTGCAGAGCACGGGGTGCGACCATGATTTACCTAAGTCAGAACAGGTTTTTCAGTTTCCATTTTCACCCTATTTTGGTTTTGCTTGGTGAACTAGGCAAATGACTTAACTCCTCTGCACTTCCGTTTGCCCATCTGTGAAATGGCTAGAATGTAATGTAGACACTGATTGATCTGTAAAGAGCTCGCCTCTGATTCACCTCCAGATAACATGATTCTTCCCAGAAGTGAGAGGTGAGGGCTTGTGTTCGGGGCTGAGGGGAGTCCTTCCTGGAGGCTGAACAGGTGGGTCTGTGTTGACTTGAAAGGAGCCTTTGAAATAAATGCCAGAATGCAACAGAGAAAATGGCAAAGGACTTCAGGGCACAGGAAAACTACCTCTACTGTTCAATAATGCACGAAGCTTTTTATGATGCTTATGAGAAAAGCTCCTGTCTGCAGAGGAGGGGCCCACAGAGCCAGTTTCAGAACAGAGTGTTCATAATATATGGGATTCCAAATCCCAACGACCAAAGACCAGGGGGGTTAATCATGTTTCAATTACCTCCACAATTGCAAAGCATGATATTTATGTGATGTGCCCTGGCCGTCTCTGTGTTAAAAGCATCCTTCCACTTGCCATAATGAGCACCTTCACGTCTGTTCCCCCCGTCCCACCCCCGCCTGTCCTGGGATTACTTATGTTCAGACTGGGAATTGATCACTGGCTTCGGAGCTTCAGTTGCCAGGATAACACACGGGGCTTTTTAATCTGTCAGGCTCCCCTTTGTTCTTTGGGGACTGGCTGCTGAGCAGTGCCCAGCAGGGGTCAGAGGCAGAAGGGCAGTGGATGCTTTGCAGGGTGTGAGGGGAGGTGGCCAGGGCACCTGGTGTTGAGCAGGTTGATGACTCTGGCCCAGGTCTCTCTGAGCTCTCTAATGCTGTAACCTACTGCCTGTTGGGGCCATCCATCAACAAGCCTGTCATCTTTCCCCAAAGCTGCCCTAGCCTCCCTGATCGTAAGCTCAGTGAATAACAGTCGCCCAAGTGAAGAGTCTGGGAATTGCCCCATCCCCAGCTGGACTCCACTGTTGATAGCTCAAGGCCCTGCTTCCTCCTCCCCTGCTGCGTTGCCATGGCCCCATTCAGGAGTCCATCCCCCGTGTAGAGATCTCTGCAACGGCCTCCAGAAAGATCTCCGTGCCCTGTACACTCCATCGCCTTCATTTCATTGTAGCCAGAGCTCTCCAGCCCGGCGCAGCCCAGCCCCAACCCACCATCTCATTCTTTCCACCATGCAGCCCCCATCCGCCTTCCTTGCCGCCCCCCTGCAGGCACCCGGAGCACTGACGGCTCCCAGAGGCCCTTGTGCCTCTTGTCCCAGCTCCCGCAGCCTGGAATCCCCCTGGCCCTACCCTCTGAGTGGTGCACATTTACTGCTGGTCGAGTATTCGTTTGCTTCCCTGCGTTTCCCAGCCCCTCTGCAGTGATGTGGGGCCACGTGGCGAGTCCTGATCCAGGGACGGAGAGCAGGACGGTCAGTGTCATTTCCAGCTGAGGCCAAGGAGCAGGCGGGGCTCTCCAAGTGCTGTCTCCCTCGGGATGAGACCAAGGACCCCCAAGGGTAAAGCAACCACAGTCCCTGAGTCACTGCAAAGACACCTGGATGCCGAGTACGCATACGTGAACTGCTATACCTAGGTAGAATGCTATGCCTGGTGAAGCCCAGCTCAGTCACTCCTCTAAGAGCCCCCAGCTAAACTCAAGTCCAAGCGGTGCTTCCATAGCGTCCTGTGATCTCCCCGAGGGGAGGAGCTTTGTGTCTGATAGAATTTGGGTGTTTGTCTCCTCCAAATCTCATGTTGAAATGTGATCCCCGATATTGGAAGTGGGGGCTGGTGGGAAGTGTTTGGGTCTTGGAGGCAGATCCCTCATGAATGGCTTGGTGCTGTCCACCAGAGTAATGAGCAAGTTTTCATGAGAACTGGTTGTTAAAAAAAAAAAAAAAAAAAAGAACCTGGCACCTCCTCCCCTATCTTTTTCTTCCCCTCTCACTCCATGACATGCCAGCTCCCCTTCGCCTTCCTCCATGAGTAGAAGCTCTCTGAGGTCCTCACCAGAAGCAGATCCTGGACCCACGCTTCTCGTACAGCCTACAGAACCATGAGCCAATCACACCACTTTTCTGTATAAATTACCCAGCCTCAGGTATTCCTTTATAGCAATGCAAAATGGACGAATACAGTCATTGCCGCCATCACTACCTATCGTGTTCTGAGCTCTGTCTAAATGCTTTACACATCTTATCTAATCCTAGTAGTTGCCCTCTGAGGTCTATACTATTCCCATTTTGCCAACCCAGAAACTGAGTTCTCCCAGGTTAAGTGGCTGGTTTAGCCACCCCGCTACTGAGGGACAGCCTGTCCAAGCCCACATGCTTTCCACATCAGTATCCATAGCCAGCACTTAGCACAGGGGCTAGCCCACAGTGGGTGCCTGGTGAAGTTTGTTGAATGAATACCTAAAAGATGCTCCACCTTCTGACCTCCCTTTTATACAGTGGAGCCTGGGGCTGGGCGAGTGGTGGGGTTTCCCACTGGGCACTGGGGACAAATGGCAAGTTGTGCCCAGGAAGGTACATCCAGGGCAGGTGACTCCAGACATTTTCCCTCAACTCAAGTTGCAGAGTACTTTTGTGCTGGGGCCTTTTTTTCCTTTCTTCATTTAAGAGAAAACCGAAGAAGGATGGGCTGGCCACAGTCCTCATCGCTTGCATCCACCCTGACACTCATCTGAAGGCTGTGGTTTGGCCTCAGGACCTCTGGCAGCAGCGCCCAGGTGACTGCCCCTGCCGCTCACCACCTCTGTTTGGGGGAGGGAGGACGAGGTGCACTGAACTGGGCCTGAGCCACTGGGTGGGGTGCTGGGAGCCAGTGTGAAGAAGGGAGCTTGCAGGGGCTCTGGCAGCCTCTGCTCTGGTGACATGTTCAGCACAAAGAGCCATTATGCCAATTGTCTTCCTTCCTGGGCAAAAGAAAAACACAGCCAAGGTGACAAGTGAGAAGGCTGTTTGAGAGACCCCGATGAGTGGGGCAGGGGTGGGTGGTCAGCTCTGGGAGGGGTTTGGGTGGAGGGAGGAGGGCTGCAAGGTGAGTAGACAGTTTGAAGTTTGTCTTTCCATGACTGGTGGCATGGTGCCAAGCTCTGGGCAGAAGAGAGGGACTCTGCCTTCTGCGGGCAGGGATTTGTTGGCATGTCTGTACCCAATTGACCAGTCACTGGGCCTCTGGAACCCGCTGAAGGTAGTTGTTTGTTTGTCTTTTTCTGCTCTGCCTGGCCTGCCTGAAGACCCACTGAGACAGCGTGTGGGGTTTGAATTCACTCTTCATGATTGGCTTCTCCTGGGGATTAGAAAATCCACAGCCAAAAGACGTCTCCTGCTCCACCCACCTCCACCATCTGCAGGAAGGAGACAGTGGAAGAGAGAGCACCTCTTTTCCCTTGGGATACTGTCATGTTTGTGTCTGGCTGTGATGCCCAGAGCAGCTGCACCTCACCTCCACCTTGAAGATGCAGCCAATGGGCAGAGCCCATGGGATCCAGGAGAAGTGAAGTCAGAGCTTTGACATCCTGTCTGGAGCATGCCCTGCCAGGATTTCTGGGCTGTGAGATGACAAATGTCCTTAAGTCTTAGACTAATTTGAGTTGAGACCTTCTATTGCTTATAACAACATCATCCTAAGGATGCTTTTGGGAGTCTGGGTCTTATTCTGGGGCAATGGAGAATAGATAATGACTACTAGTGGGTGGGTGGGTGGATGGATGGATGGATGGATGGATAGATGGATGGATGGATAGAAGAATGGATCAGTGGATGGATCTATGGATGGATCAATGGATGAGTGGGTGGGTGGATGGTTGGATGGATGGATGGATGGATGGTTGGATGGTTGGATGGATGGATGGATGGATGGATGGGTGGATGAATGGATGATGGATGATGGTCATCGCCTGGTCAAAAACCATGAGGCTGCTATAAAGGAAATGGATTGTCAGGAGGAGGTTTTGGGAGCCAGAAGCAGGAAGGATTGGAATCTGGTAGGAGTTGAGGGCCCACCAGTCCATGCCAGCCCCACCTTTGCAAAGAACCTTCACCAGAGATGGGAAGCCCCCCCATGGAGCAGTCAGCCCATCCGACTGCTGAGATGGTGCCATGACCTAGAAGGACATCAGGCATCCAGTGCTACACGGCTCCCACTGTTGCTTTCATGCCGACATGAGTAAAACTCTGCAGAGGCACAACTTGCATTGTCTCTCCACCCACAGAGACAAGCAGAGTGTCTGTGTGTCTGACTGTGTCAACACACAGTCATTAAAAAGCATGTTTCATTGAAAACACAACCACATAATCACAGCCATTACCTCCTATTCCCTTTAATAAACAAAGAAGTAAATATCAGACCTAAAGCCCAAGAAATGTCAGTGTGGGGACTTGGGAGAAGAAAACAGATCACAAAATTAGGGCATTTACCCTCCTGTATGCTTGCTACTCCAATAAGCCACCCTTCCCGAGGCAGCCACCCTGTGTATCCTAAATGCTCATTAACTGCTGGGTCATGGTCAACAGATGCTCAGGGTGCTTACAGAACATTGGTGTGGAGTTCATCTGAAATGTCTTAGGAGACCCTACTGGGGAAGGCACGGGGAATCACACTTGGTTGGGCTTGTATCACGGCTTTGTCATTTCCCACCTGGGTGATCTTGAGGTGGTCTCTCCTCTGCACCTGTAACGTGGCAGTTTGAGGGGTGTTTTTTTCTGTAAGGGTTAGGTCCATGTCAGGGAGAGTAGAGGAGCTGGGCTCCTTGGAGGAATTGAAAGCAGGGAGTTAAGCTGGGAGGGAGGAAGGGTGTAATGTGACAGAAGGGCTGGCTTTTTCATGTTTTCTCACCATGATTTTTAGCCTCCTAAAATGTTATTCTCTGCCATAGTTTCAATATTACATTATTGGGTTCTGCTTAAACAGGTTATTTCTCAGTCCTCTGCAAAATGAGACCCACCGAGGCCTACCTCAGTTGTAAAAGTCCAATGAAGCACTTTCTGTGTTGGCCAGAGCTGAGCCACACCCCTCCCTAATCTACCTTATCACAAACCAAAATTGTCAGCGCCCTGATGGATTCACAGGCTTTCTCCAATTTCACCAGCACCCTCAGGTTCAGCTGGCCAGGGACACCCTCATGGTTCACCTCTGACTTCACAGTCTTTGAGCCCCGTATGTCCCCCTGCCCTTATGTAAGGATCAGGGAAGTAGTGGCGAGGTGAGGAGCTTCAGCAGAGGTGTTTATGTGGTCATTTTTCCATCAACTTTCAAAACTCCCATGGTGTCTCCAAGACAGCAGCCTATGTGGTCAGCATTAGGATTAACCCAACGTATTGGGCATTCACCCTGTGGAGTCACCACAAGAGGGTGGAAAAACCAGAAAGTACACAAATGATGTCGGTTCCAATGGATCCACATATCCGAGAAGCTGGTGCAAAAGATGCCTCTGTTCTAGATCATTCTCTGCCTCTCCTCTGTGACCTGATTGACCTAGAGTCCTCCTTACCCTGTTGCGTATATGGGGGTCTGAGATCGACTGCCTCTAATAGCAGAGGAAAAATCTTCCCAGGCCACTGATGGACATTATCCAAGAGTCTGTCTCATAATTCCTGCAGGCTTAAGAGCAGAACATTGGTGTGAGCACAGGAAAAGTTGGGGGATATGAGATAGAGGGCGTAGAATCCAACAATAAACCTTCCACATGCCCTCCTCTCAGCCCCATCCATGGGAGAGGCCTGGCAAGAACTGGATAGGATGTCAGGCAACTTGCCAAGGAGGGAAACCGAGGCAGAGGCCAGCCCTGAGACTGGGCCTGCATAGCGGAGGGAAGGGAAGACGCCTTCAAGTGCTTCAGAGGGGCTCCTTGGAGGATGTCAGGTTCATTCGTTCTGGAGGACTTCCAGGACATAACACCTAGTGGCAAGATTAGCGTCTTATATCCCTAGGTTCCCATCATAGGCTCCAGCAACTCTGGTCAGGATGCTCAGGGGAAGGTGGCGCCCAATGTTCCTAAGAACTCGAACATCATTCGCCTGCTTCCCACTGGGCAGGCTGTTCTATGACTACTCCTAGCACTGGGAACATGACATGGGGAGGGAGGGCCCGAGAGAGCCGCATAGATGACTGTGTCTTTTCAAAGACTGTGTCTAAAGAGCTAGGCAGGTAGGGGCTTCTGAAGAAGATGGAATTGGAAATGGCCCTCTCTGGTTTTGAAAGCACCGGAAATGAATAGCCTCCTGAAGACAGAAGAAGGCTCTGCTGGCTAATATTGATTATCTTTGGGACCAGAAGCTGTTTTGCAGTTGCTGCTGATTGAAAGGTTTTCTATTAATTCCTACTGGCAGGCAGAATAAGAAATATCGAACACCTAATTGCCTTTGAATTAATGACACCCCCACATGTAATATCTTAACCAACGCACCACGCAATCGATGCTTTGCCAAACTAGGCAGTTTCCAAAGGCAATGGCAGCGCAGCCCCGGGCGGGGGCAGGGGAGCACTAAGGCACCAGGCAGTGGGCTCAGTGCAGCACCTCCTGCTCGTTCTTGGCCATCAACAAAGTTGGTGGGCAGGAAGCCCCTCCCATCAGGGGCCTAGAAAACAGAGATGGGAGCACTTTCCTGGAGCGAGCTGTGGGCAAAGGATAGAGTCAGAGATATGCATCCAAGGCTGCCTCCATCCTCATCCTATTCCACTGACCCCCAATGTCTCTGTACCCTTGGCTGCAAAATGAGACCCACTGAGAACCACCTCATTTGTGAAAATTCAATGAAATAACTCATTGCTGTACATGAAAGCATCCTGTAATCTATGAATGCATCGACTCATTCATTTACAAATGTTCATTGTCCGGTGCAGTGACTCACGCCTGTAATCCCAGCGCTTTGGGAGGCTGAGGAAGGTGGATCACCTGAGGTTAGGAGTTCAAGACCAGCCTGGCCAACATGGTGAAACCCCTTCTCTACTAATAATACAAAAATTAGCCAAGTGTGGTGGCGCATGCCTGTAATCCCAGCAACTTGGGAGGCTGAGGCAGGAGAATCGCTTGAACTCACGAGGCAGAGGTTGCAGTGAGCTGAGATTGCACCATTGCACTCTAGCCTGGGTGGCAAGAGTAAAACACTGTCTCAGGAAAACTAAACAAAAAAAAAAAAAAAAAAAAAAAAAAATATATATATATATATATATATATATATATATCCCTAGTACATCAGCACTGTTCTGGGTACTAACATTACAGTCATGAGTAAACCAGACTGAATCCCTGCCCTCAGAGAGATTGGCTTCTAGTAGGGAGGCAGGTGATGAGACGAATAAGTAAAATGTGTAGCACTTCAGTGGCAAAAAAATGTAAAGAGAAAACGTACATCAGGGAAGGAGAAATAAAAGGAAAAGAGGACAGAAATTGGAGACGGTGAGTAGAGACCATGTTCTCCAAGAGTTTAGCTGTGAAGGGAAGGAATTGAGTGGGTTGGAATTGGAAGGCAGGTGAGGTCATGGGAGGAGTTTACGTTTACAAGGAGAAAGTATGGCAGGTTTGGGTTTTGATGGGAATGAACCCATGAAGAAAGAAACCTCCTTGCAGGAGGAGGAGGGGGAAATTTCTAGAACAGTGTCCTTCAGAGCAGGAAAGAGAAGATGGGATCTGGCACCAGGGACTGACCTCAGCTGGACACAGAGATGGTTTGTCCACAGGAAGAGGAGAGAATATTGTGAGGGCCAACAGGCAGGTGGGTGGGGCGCTTAGGGACATTCTTGGGTTGCTTTAATTTTCTCGTTAAAGTAGGTACAAGGCCTTCAGTGTTGAGGGGAGATGGGGCAGAGGTGCTGGGGTTTGCAGGGACAGGAGAGTGGACATATGGCCAACTGTGTGTGGTCCTGGTCCAGCATCCCAAGGCAGACTAGGTGCTGTGGCTGTGTCTTCCTCCAGCCACATTTGGCTTCCAGAGTGCAGGCCAGGGTAAGTAGCAGAAAGGTAGATTTAAGAAGGGTGTGGTTTACCCAGAAAGCACAAAAAAGCAAAAGGGGCTGGGGCATGGAGGAGGATGTGAGGCAGTCGTCATGATGACAGCCCAAGGAATTCAAGCTGGGTGAGGAAGGGGTGGGGGACAGTGAGAAGATGGTAGGACCAAGGGCCAGAATCTCCTGATGTGTCAATGGATCGTTGGATTGGAAGAAACCAAGGCAGGGGGTGGTTGTTCAAATACCAGCTGTGGCTCCAGTTTGGGCAAATCTTCACTCAAGTATTTGCTGGGCTTTTCTATGAGGCCAACATTCCCCTAAGTACAATCAGGTGAGGAGATCATGGATCGGTGGATGCGTGACAACCCCCTCCAGGCTCCTACGGTCGCTTTAGAAGAAGACACTTTGGGGTACTTTTCAAATCACTCACCTTCCTGGAGCTTCTGACAAATAGTGCTGCAGGGACTACTCACATGTTTACACACAGCAGGCCCTGTTCTAAGCCCTGTGCACAGATTGTCCTTCTTAATTCTAACACGATAATAAGGGAGAATTAGTACCATTCTCCAGTCACATGGACGTGGTTGAAGAGGTTACGTAATTTGCTCCCAGCCACAGAGGGGGCCTCAGAGCTGGCCGTGTGCCCAGGCAGTCTGACTCCAGTGCCAGGTTCTTAACCACTCCCCAGTACCCCTTCCACACGTGGAACCCTCACCCTGCTTCGAGGTAGTGATCCTACCTTGTTTACAAACTATTCATCGAGTCTATCCAATAAACCCATTTACTGGTAGAAAAACTGAGGCACAAAGAGGAGGAAGCCTTCCTTTGGGAAGACGGTTTTTTGCATTGCATTGAGGCAAAACCCTGCGTGACTTAGAGTCCCAAATCGGGGTTCAAATCCTAGCTTCACCTTTATTGGCTGAGAGACCTCCCCACAACGTATGGTAAATGCACCTGACAGCAATAACTTGCACATACCCTGAAAACGACCCTGTAGGGAAGATGCACCTGAATGCAGTTCAGAGTTTGAACTAAGGAATCGGGAATGCCCAACCTAGAGACTCATTCCTCATCTATGAGGAACATCTGAGTCTCCGGGCTGTCCCACGGAGTGTGGGCCATACAGGGGATTGATGCCCTTTGTTTTGGGTTACATGAAGGTTGCCAGGTGGAGGTCATTAGGGGGTGGGTGTTAAGTGAAAATGCTACATAAAATGCATGCGTTGTGCCAGTGGTTGTGGCTCTCCTGTCCAGCCCACTGGCCCTGGACTCTTTCCTCTGAATGTAGCCCCCAGTAAAACCCCATGTCTCATTCGCTGGCTCTGGGTCTCTTCTTTGGCCTCTTAAACCTAATGCCATCCGCACTGGAGTCTATATGGATGTGGCGTGACGCCGAGTGACTCCAGCTTTCAGTTGAACTCGGCAACTTAACCAGGAAAGCCGGCCATCTGACCTCAGCCCAGCCACTGCGCACAATGGGTGCTTTCCCTAAGGACGGAGCAGCCTTGCTTCTCGAGGGGCGGTGAGAACCCCCTTCCCACCTGGCACTGGGGGCGTGAAGGATGCTGGCGCACATCTTTGCGTTGTTGGCTTATAACATCTCAACCGTGTTGCAGGGGCGAGGGCACCTTCCTGCCAGAGTTATTTCTTTGCTCCCAACTCGCAGACCAGAACACAAACTCACAAAGCTGCTCCCTTCTTTTCCTCCTTCCAGTAGGAAGCCCGCTAACACTTCTGATTTGACCACCATCGGCACACCACTGCAGGGCACTGGGTGGAAGTTTTAAAGTGACTGTTGTAATTGCCGTGGCTCAGCCCCCTGAATACTAAAAAAAAAAATGGCTCAGCCCCCTGAATACTAAAAAAAAAAAAAAAAAACCAAAATACGAATAGTTACATGTTCCACTGAGAATTTGAAAAAACAAAAGCAAATGAAATTGTACTTTTAAAAAAACCACTCAATGTTATTCTAAAAACACCTTCCATTTGAGATTTCATTTCAGTCTGAAGACATGGCTGTGGGGGCTCCAGGGGACAGCCTGGGCCAGGCCTGCAGGAGGAGAAGGCCGCCGTGGGAGGCTGTTTCCAGGTGTCGTGGGCTAAGAGCAGCCCAGCTGAGGCCTCTCTTCAGATAACAGACTTGGCTCTGAGCCACGCTTGATCAAATCAGCACCCTTCTGTCAAGAGGCTTTGGAGCTCCAGGTTCTGGGATTCAGAGCCGAGAGACCTTGGAGGAAGATCCACTTTCTTCTGTACCCGGTGTGGCAGGAAAGGGAGCTGCCAGGGAAGGCAGCTCTTCAGGTAACCAGCATGGTCTGCTCCCCTCAATGGCCAGTGCTTTGCTGGCCTCAGCTGAATGGGGACCCAGGGCAAGGAAGGGGAAGTGCTCTGGGACACACCCTGGCACAGAAGGCTCCAGAAGGATAGGAACACAGTCAAACAAAAGTGTACAGACCCCTGTACACTTTTGGTCCTGATTTTAGCCTCTGGGCAGCACTTGTCACTAAGGGCCACCTTCCCTCTCTACCTTACTCTCTTTCCATCCTGTTCGCACCATGCACACCCCTGCAGGGTTCCATCCATCTTCCTCCTCCTCCTTTATTCCATCAGTAGATATCTGAGCACCCGTTTTGTGCCAGGCCCTGGCAGGGGAAACAGTCACTGAGTGTACATTTTAGCGGGCGAGGCAGATAGGAAGAGAAACAAGGTGTCGATCAGGAAGGCTTGAGTCTCGCATGTCCACACTTTCCCCAATTCCCCCAAAGTGAAGGATTCTGGCGCAGAATGTCAGGATCCCAGGATTCCCAGCCTCTCTCAGCTTTGAGACAGAGGGGAAGCCACTTGGCCACTTCAGGCCTCAGTTTCCCCACCTATAAAGTGAAAAGGTTGGACTATAACCTCTAGATCATCACGGTGCTGTAGAACTTTCTGCGATGATGGGAACTTGTACATCTGTGTGCCTAGGTCAGCTGTCACTAGCCACGTGTGGGTATTGGGCAATTGAGGAACTGGCTTTTTTATTTAATTTCTATCCATTTAAATTGCGTAGGCGCATGTGGCTGGTAGCTACTGTGTCAGACAGCACAACTCTAACCATGCTGGCCGTCCATCCGACACTGCTGGCCGTCCATCCAACACTCCAGAAAGATGCAATAGCATCAGCCAACCATGCAACGACATTACCTGCAAACTCTCTGAGTTGATCAACAAAATAAAGATGCAGAGGAAGGTGAAGCAGTTCTGATATTCAAATGGACTCATGTCTCCTTCCAAGAAAAAGACCCCCCCCCCTCCACCACAGGAGACCTGGGGGAGCCCGGGAGTGGCCATCTGGCCCCAGGCCCACCACCCTGGCTGCATGATAGAATCTGCTGGGGGACATTTTTAAAACCGTTAATTGGCCGGGCACAGTGGCTCATGCCTGTAATCCCAGCACTATGGGAGGCTGAGGTGGGCGGATCACCTGAGCTCAGGAGATCGAGACCATCCTGGCCAACATGGTGAAACCCCGAATCTACTAAAAATACAAAATTTAGCTGGGCGTGGTGGCGCGTGCCTGTGATCCCAGCTACTCGGGAGGCTGAGGCAGGAGGATCCCTTGAACCAGGGAGCCGGAGGTTTCAGTGAGCTGAGATCGCACCACTGCACTCCAGCCTGGTGACAGAGTGAGACTCTGTCCCGGGAAAGAAAAAAAAAACAACAACAAAAAACCATGAATCACCAGGTCCCTCCCCAGTCAAACGGAGTCAGAATCTCTGGGGCTGGAGCTGGGCTTAGTCGTGTTCTTAAAGCTCCCCATAGATTCTAACATGCGGCCGTTGTCTTGTCCAACTGCTGTCCAACTGCTTCACTGAACTGGTGGGGAGCAGAGGCCAAGAGGGGAGAGAAGTTTGTCCAGGTCACACCATGAGTTCATCTCAGAGCCTGAGCAGGACCCCAGCTCCCTGCGCTGCCTGGGCCATGCTCTGGGAGCAGCACGCAGCGTCCCGCGGGGAGGTGACTTCCCGATTTCCCTGGTAACAGAGCTGTGGCCCAAGCAGAGCTTCTGCCCACCTGTGCCATTTTAATTTCCCAGCTGCAGGTAAGTCACCCGCGCATGCCAGCGCTCCGAAGGATGGCTCAGAGCCATCTCCCTTTCTCACTGGAGGGTATTATTAAGACCAGGGCTCCATGCATTTGAGAAAGATAGCTCTTCCTTTGTCACTTTGTGAAATAAGCTATTTTCTAGGGAAACATTCACATTTAAGCTCATTCCAGACATGGAGAGCCCCAGCTTATCACACCACACCCACCAGCTGTGCCTGAAGGGACGGGGAGGCAGGCTAGGGATGGGAGGTGGGGAGGAGGAGGTAAGGGGAGGCAGGCTAGGGATGGGAGGTGGGGAGGAGGAGGTAAGGGGAGGCAGGC
>NC_045442.1:9641193-9676238 GCF_002776525.5 Piliocolobus tephrosceles | reverse complement strand
CAGGCTAGGGATGGGAGGTGGGGAGGAGGAGGTAAGGGGAGGCAGGCCAGGGGAGGAAACTCTGCTGGGTCCAAGCCCCTTCAGGCCAGGAAGGAAGGTCCCCGATGCAGCAGGGGACACTCAGCCCCGGACCCTGGGGGCAGTGCCACCACCTCGGGCTCCTAGGTTCCCCTCTGAACACAGAACTGGCCGCTGCTCCACCTCCCTCAGGACCTCCTCTGCCAAGGAGCCTGCCCTTCACCCCAGCTGCTGCCTGAATTGTTTGTACCCCAGCCCCTGTCTCATGGGCTGCTGGTGACCCAGCCCTGGCAGACCCGGATTCAGGTCTCAGCTTTTCTACTTAGTAGCTGTGTCACCTCCTAACAGAGCCTCAACGTCATCTCTAAAATGGGGATCAAGCGGAGCCTACCTTCCTGGGGCTTCAGGGGGAAAGGGCGTGGTCAGCACAGTCCCAGGTACACCATGAGTGCCCAGTGAACGCTGTTGTTTTCCCTGAGCCCCTCATGACCATGGGCAGCCCCTCCCGCCCCTGAGGCCAGGCCTTTCCCAGTTCCTGTGCATTTCCTAGTTCCCACCAGCATTTCTTAGTGCCTGGCCAGGCACTCGCGGATGGTGAGTATTTTGCAAATTTGTGTTAAATGTGTTAAAAAGTGCCCAGAAAGAAAGGACCTGGGATTGCCTCCCCTCTGTGTTTCCGCTCCAGAAGTTAGAATTTGAGGCCACCTTCCCCATCACTGATAAACCAGACAAACACAGGCCATCCTGCCGCAGCTTCCGCCTTACAAACCCACGTGCACCAGACACAGTCCCCGGGAACAATAGGCGGAAATGAGGGGGCCTGGGAACGCTGCCTGAATCCTGCCCAACTGCTCAGGAGCCTTGCACTGAAGATGCGGGTGGTGTGGAGAGGAGGCCCGAGAGGGTGGGCCTGACAGTGAAAAAACAGGAAATGGTGCAGGAAGTCGGGGGTGTTGGATGTGTCTGATGTGTGTGACATGTGGTGTGTATGTGCGGGGTGTGTGTGTGGTGTGTGTGTGTGTGTTGTGTGGGGTGTGTGGGGTGTGTGGAGGGTGTGGTGTGTGTGTTTGCGGTGTGTGTGGGGCATCTGTGGTGTGTGTACAGTGTGTGATTTGTGTGTGGATGTGTGTTTGTGGTGTGGATGGTGTGATGTGTGGTATGTGCATTTGTGTAGTGTCTGTGGTGTGTGGTGGGGTGTGGTGTGTGGAGGGTGTGTGTATTTGTGGGGTGTGTATTTGCCGTATGGATATGTGGTGTGTGTAATATGTGATGTGGTATACGTATGGTGTCTGTGATGTGTGCGGTATGAGTGTATGGCATGTGTATTTGTGGTGCATGTGTGTGGTGTGTGTTTGTGGTGTGTGTGTGTGTGTGTGGTGTGTGGGGTGTAATGTATGTATGGGTGTGTGTGGTGTCTGTGGTTTGTGTGTGGTGTGTAAATGAATTTATAGTGTGTGTGGTATATGTATGGGGTGTGTGTGGTGTGTGTGGTCTGTATATGGGTGTAGAGTGTGTGGGGTGTGTGTGGTGTGTATATGGATGTATAGAGTGTGGGGTGTGTGTGTGTGGTGTGTGTGGTGGGTATATGGGTGTATAGTGTGTGTGGGGGGTGTGCGAGGTGTGTGTGGTGTATATACGGGTGTATAGTGTGTGGGGTGTGTGTGGGGTGTGTATATGGGTGTATCATGTGTGCGTGTGTGTGTGTGTATGTGTGGTGTGGACAGGCTGTGGAGTGAGCCCACCTATGGATGGGTGGCCTGAGGTGCGTCCTGACCCCAGGAGCTCTCCACCAGGGTCAGCCCAGGGGTGGGAGGATGGCATGCAGTGAGGTGTCAGGAGCTCGGAACACCATGGAGCCCAGGATGCCCAGGACTTAGGGCCACGCTGTCAGGAAGCCTGGTTCCATGTCCACCGTGGAGGAGCCCAGGGGTTTTGGGAGAGCCACTCACAAACTAAAAGGTAAAGGGTTGGGAACTGTTGATAGCAAAAAACTGCCCGGACAGACTTGGGAAGCCTGAATCCTAATTCTCACTACACCATTGCTTTAGCCAGGACAGAAACCCACAAGAGAAAACTCGGAAAGGGGAGTTTATCTTAAGAATCAGCAGAATTCAGGTGAAGCTGGAATGTCAATAGGACTCAGTGTCTCTCTGTCTCCATCTCTGTCTCTGCCTCTGTCTCTCTTTGCCTCTCTGTTCCCCTCTCCTTTCTCCCTGGGCTACATGGCCTCTCCGCTTTCTCTTCTGATCGGCCCTAATGTGTAGGATCCAGTGTATAGGATCCAGTGTGCAGGATCTTGCAGTGCTGACATTCCGTCTACTAGTCTCCAGGTTGCTTGGGCCATTCCTCCGTTTGACCGGTATCCGAAAGGTGCCGACCATGCCCAGGCACCTCGAAGCAAAAGGGACGCAGAGTAGGCAGGGCAGATCGGCTCCATGGGCTCACTTGGTATTTCCAATTCTCCAAGGAAAGAATCTGACTGGTTACTGGCCAAAGGCCTGGCTGGCTTTGGGTTCCATCACCCTTGGTCCCTCAGCTATGGCAGGAAGAATTGCATGGCACCACGGTGAGCAAGCTTGAGCCTTCGATGTTGCTGTGAGCAAACCAAATCCGACCTGCCACATCACAACACGACCTCAGCCACTCATTCACGTATTGTCTGTGTCTGCTTTCACACTAAAGCAGCAGAGTTGTGTAGTCGTGACAGAGACTCTATGGCCTGCAAAGCCTAAAATTTTTAGTATGTTTTCTCAACCCTGAACTGGGAAAACAATTGCAAAAGATCCATGAGTACCACAAAGCACTGCATAAATATGAGGAATTCTAACGACAGTGACGTTGTCCCTCATCCTACCAGGACTTCACAAGAGTCTGCTGGGCCCCCTGGATAAAGTATCAACCATTCTAGATGTGATTTTCCATCGTGCCAAACTTCCAGGCCATTTGCAAATACGAAAGGGAGCTGGTCTGTCCCGGTCCTGCCGGTTGTGAATATGACCTCCGCTGAGACTGTCTCAAGACTGCACGAGCCCATGCCAGGATGAAAGGAGATGCAGTTGTTCACCCAGATGTTGTGCTCAGCACTTCACAACCATTATCTCATTTATCCTTTCAACAACTTAATGAGGCCGGTTCTGCTGTTGCCAAATTCTACTGAAACCAAGGCTTGGGGAGGGCTCCACAGTGAATACAAGACAGCCCAGCCCTGTGACAGATCCTGTGTCTGCAGACACAAGGCCTCCTGCCCTTCCTCCTTGGGCTAATGAATTTTTTTCTAAATCATGCATTTAGGCCATTCACTCAGTTAATATCATGTTCATAATATGTGCAAAATACTGCACGAGGTGCTTTGGGGAACAGAAACAATGATGAAGGTGCAACTCTTGCTTCAGGAACAGCACCGTCTGGGGCGGATGATGACACAGATAAACACTCGAATGCAAGGCAGAAAGAAACTAGCTCTTCGTAGAGGTTCTTAGTGAGGACTGTGGCAGCAAAAAAGGATAAACATTCCAGAACTTTGCAGCTAGAAAGAATCTTAGAAATTATTCATGGGCCAGGCGCAGTGGCTCGCGCCTGTAATCCCACCACTTTGGGAGGCCGAGGCAGGCAGATCACCTGAGGTCAGGAGCTCAAGACCAGCCTGACCAACATGGAGAAACCCCAACTCTACAAAAAAATACAAAATTAGCCGGGTGTGGTGGCACACGCCTGTAATCCCAGCTACTCAGGAAGCTGAGGCAGGAGAATTGCTTGAACCCGGGAGGCAGAGGTTGTGGTGAGTTGAGATCACACCATTAGATGTACTCCAGCCTGGGCAACAAGAGCAAAACTCCATCTCAAAAAAAAAAAAAAAAAATTATTCATGTTAGTTTGGTGGCAGAGACTGACAGCTGTGACCCTAACCCACTTCCCAGCTTCCTGTGAACAACCCCCTCCCCAGCTAGCCGTGCAGTACATGTGGCCTGTGACTGCGTCATCATCACAGGGATGGAAGTGGGAGTGGTGTGCACTACTTTGGGCCTGGCCCATCGACACATTTCCACATAGTATGTTCCACGCTCTCTCCCCTTCCAGCTCACCAGCATGGAGATGACCCCACTGAGACCATGGAGGTAGCTGAAGATGACATTGAAGATGACAGACACAAGACAGAGGAGGCAGGGCCATCAGATCATCACCTGGAAGCTGACTGGCTGCTGGTGCATTTGCACGGATTGACACACGAATGAGAACAAACTTGGATCATGTTGAACAGTGAGATTTGGAGCGTTGTTTGTCACAGGAGCCGGTGTTATCTAACATAGTCGGATCCCAACTGTGGCTCACAACTAAAATCATGTGTGGAGCTTCTTTGACATCTTAGGTCCCCTGAGCTCCACCCCGGATGCCCTGGTTCAGTAGATCTCATATATGGTCGGCATGCACATCTTGAAAAAGCATCCTACGTGGTTCTGATACAAAGTCTGATCACAATCCTCTGGTTTCTAGACAAACTTCCTCATTTTACAGAATGAGGATCAGAAAAGGAGACCTGGAAAGACCATCGTACCACGTCACACAGCTAGGCAGGGGCAGAGGTGGAACCAGAACCTGGTCTCCGGGCACTGCTTAGATTATATGACAGAGCTCCCTGTTCAGGAAGTACATCTACAAGTTCTTTGTAACATTCTTTAACCTCCAATGGCCCTGTTGGGATGTTTGCCAAGGGGATGTCTTTTTGTTGATAGGGCTTAAATGCAACCAAGTTGTGCAAAAATATTTTGAGAAAACTGTTAACCGATTTTGGATTCAAACCAGTATGTTCACGTGTTTATGCCTTTCCTGTTTACAACGCCCTGTCTCCACCTTTCAGGTCATCGCAAATTCCCATTCTCTTTAAAACCCTTCCTGACCATTTACACCCATGGTTGACATCTCCTTGGCACTTCAGTAGTCAGCAAATAAACGCACACACACACACACACACCCCACATGCACTCATACACCTACACACACACATTCATGTCCCCCAAACACACTCATACATCCCCACACAAATTCACACATATACCAACACATTCACACATACACCCACAGACACTCACATGCACCCACACACAAACTTGCAATACACACATCCACCCAAACACACACATGCACCAACACACACATGCACTCACACACCAATACACACATATACCTACACACAAACACACACCAACATACAAACTCACATATATAACCCCCCCACGCACATGCACTCACACTCCTACACACACATATACCAACACACACACACGTAACACCCCCACACACATGCATTCATACCCCCACACACCCACAAACACACTGACATACCAACACACACACACACACACTCAGGCATACAACAACACGCACACACACATACACCAACTCACACATATAACACACCCACATACATGCACCCACACCCCCACACCCCCACAAACACACTGACACACCAACACACACTCAGGCATACACCAACACCCACACACACATACACCAACTCACACGTACACTCATGCATATAACACACCCACATACATGCACTCACACCCCCACACACTGACACACCAATACACTCACACATACAGCCTCACACACTGTCACACGTACACCCCCCACACTGACACATACACCAACATCCAAACTCACACATGTAACCACCCCTACACACATGCACTCACACTCCCACACTCCCACACACCAACACACACTCACACATACACCCACACACAAACTCTCACACATACACTGATGCACACCATACATACACTCACACATATAACCCCCCCTACACACACACACACACATACACACACACACTTGCACTTCACCCAGCATGGTTGGAGAATGTGCATCCAATGAAATTAACTATCCCAGACAGGTGACATTTACTCTCAGAACATACGTTTTTAAAATTCAACTACACCGATCAAAAACCTTGATAAAATGTTTTGTGCATCTCTTGGGTTCTCACGTAATAGGGTGACTACAATTTTCTTGATGGTTTAAGATCACCACTAGGGGCGTGAGCTAACACGGAGACACCTGCTCCATCAAAGCCGGCCTGTGACGCTCTGAGCCCTGGGCCTCGCCGTGGGTCTTTTCTCTGGTTCCCGGCTGCTGTTGATGGTTCGGCTGGTGAGGATGGAGGTGCTGCTGCTTGTCACTCAAACCTTTGTAGAAGAACAGACAGTGAGGGAGGACTGAGGCTGCTCTGCCCACACAGTCAAATACCAGGCTTTGCAGAGCCTGACTTGACTTCTTTCTGCAGCCCCAGATCCCCATCTCGAGTTTATTCTAGATCCAGGTTTGCTCATTGTGATTTCTAGATTGGTGGAGTGTGAGGGTGTTCACTAACTTGTCCTTGTTATACACTGACTAGTCCTGGTTGTACACTAACTTTTCCTGGTTGCACACTTGTCCTGGTTGATATGCTCATTCGTCAGGCCATCTCTGTACCGTCAGTGCCTCCCACACTGAGCTGGGAGCCTCTGAGGGCTGATCGTATCTCAGAGTCTTCCCGTCCTTCTTCCTCTCCCCTCTCCATGCCTTGGCCCAGCACCCAGTGTGTCCTGGCACACAGTAGGTATTTCTTAATACCTTTCAGCTTTCAGTTCCAGCCCAGGGCAAAACAGTGTCAGATTTTATGTTAACTTTTTTTTTGAAAATCTGATCCTAGCTGCAAGTCAGTGAATAGCTAAGGCGCAGCAGTTGCCTTTGGGAACGTTAGCCTCAATGAGAAGATTTAGATTCATGAGATTTCTGCCTTTAACAAGGAACAAAATTTACCTAGGGGGCTCAGAAGAAAATTCCATTCCATATTTTAAAGTCACAGCCTAGATTTTTAATTTCCTAATGGATTTATAACACACACAAAAAAAATACTCCTCAATATGGTATTCTTGCCAGACACCAAATCTATTCTCATTTTGAACTCATAGCTGCAAAACCCTAGACTTTCTTTAGCTCCTGCACGGAGCCCGTTTGTGAAAGCAGAACTTAGAGATGCATCCGGTCCTGCTCCACAGCGGCCTCTTGCCCAGGGTGAGCACGTGGGGCTCTTGGCTGGAGTCCTGCGATGCCTGTGACCTGGGTCCTCCTGCAAGGTCCCTGTGGATGCCTTTTCCATGCACCCATGAGGATGCCAGACCTGGGCACTCTGGGATGGCAGCAGATACCACCAGTGGGAGGTTTTGGAGCCTGAAGAAGGTGCCCAAGATATGGCCTCACTCCACCAGCTGGTGAGGGACGAGGAACTGGAGACTGAGAGCAGCTTTCGAGGGTAGCCTGGATGCAAGGCCAAGACCAGACGTCCAAGCTCATCCCCTCCACCGCCTTCCACTCACCCAGTATTCCCTGAGCACCTTCTTGTGTGCAGGGGAGCAGCAGTCCTGGTCGCACTGTGCTCATGGTCTAGCCCTCTACCTCCCTGTCTCACTGGGCCCATAGTCTAGCCCTCTGCCTCCTGGTTGCACTGGGCCCGTGGTCTAGCTCTCGCCAACCCTGCCTGACGGTGGGGAGAACTTAAGCTGGCATTTTCTCTAAATGTTCATAATTGGCACCTCAGGGCTGAGGTCTCTTTATCAGGAATGCCAGTGTGCCTCTGAGCTGTTGGATCCTCTGGACCTACGGGCAGTCCTTCTCCTGAGCCCTGGGTCTTGGGTATTCCACAGAACCCTGGCAATTCCTGTCTCCACCCCATGAGGTGCTGGCCTCAATTCTAAAGGAAGATCAACTCTAAAGGATCAACTCTAAAGCTCACTGCCTGGGTGAGGGTGTCGGGAAGGCAGTTTCCCCTCCACTCCCAGTTCTGACCCTCCCTGGCCCTGGGGCCTTGGGCTTCTACTTTCTCATGCACCCTTGATGGGTTGCACTGGATGAGCCTAGAAGAGCTTTCCAGATCCAATGCTCAGGACATCATCGAGAGGATGACAACAGGGGCAGGTGGCCCAACCAAGGGGGTGCAGGCTTCCAGACACACCAGATAGGAACATGAGTGAGGCTCAGTTTCTGGTTTGTAAAGCAGGAGATTGGAAGGAAGAAATGAGCTGGGTCAAGCCCACAGTTGGTGCAGCAGGTCCAGCACAGCTGCTCAGTGAGCAGCCCAAGGATCTGTTAACCCTGCTGTCCATGGGTCCCTCCCACTGGGGTCCTGCCAGTCACCCCTTCCGAGCAGGCCCTCCTGCTGGCAGGGAGTGGCCTGGCCCCCTGCCGCATCACCAGCCCTCCAGCCTCCCCTGGTCCCTGAGAGACCTGAGGGACCCTGGCCCCAGGGAACCTGAATCTCCCTGGACAAGCCCACGCCATCAGGGTTTGCTTTGGAGTAGGCGGCAGCCCCTGTGATGACCCTGTGGGCAGGACCGGGCTTGCCTTTCCCTACCTGGGCCTCACCCAGGAGGCCCCCTGAGCAGCACAGTGAGACCCTGGGGGAAGGGTGGCGCAGTTGTCTACTAAAATGAACTGTTTATCCAGCCTGCAGTCTGTGCTCACCAGGGCCTCCAACCCAACCTCACCCCCTCCAGCTGCTCTGGCCCAGGAAGGAACATCCCTTTCAACCCTGCCATCCACTCAACCCTGAGTGGCCCCCAGAAGATTCCACAGCCATCAGCCTCCCAGCTGCTCCTCCTGTCAGCACTCACTGGCTGCTCAGCCCACCCCAGGCCCTCATCTTGTTCTTTCCTTGCTGGGGGTACAGAAGGGGCTTCTGAAAACATGGCCACAGCCGCCATTGCTGCCCCCTCGCCTGGCCAGGCTCTGGTGTTGGGATTCAGCTGCAGCCTTGGCCAGCTGGTGGTTTGAGATGTCCATGGCTTCATTGCCACCCAGGATGCCAGGCTGGGCACCAGCCTCACCAAGGGCGCAGAGGATCCCCCCTGCAGAGCCAGCCCAGCACCATGGTGGAGGTGGATCGGGCTGGGAGAAGCTCAGCTCCTCCTCTGAGCTTGGGTACTCCTTTGCTGAGCTCTGTTCCCAACCCAGCAGGATGCAAAGGAAAGGAGGGAGGGGTCAGCAGAGGGGGAAAGCAGGCACATGTCTCCCAGGAGGCTCAGCAGCAGGACTGGAGAGGCCGGGGAAGGCGGCCGGGGAAGGCAGGCAGCGGTTAGACCGACACTGGGGCCCTGGCCAGTGAGCTGCGTGTGGGCAAAGATGAGGCTCCGCCTGCAGCCACTGCTTGGGGCGGTCCCCAGGCCATGCTGAGGGCTCGGCCCTTGGCCCCCAAGGAAAATGGGAAATGACACACTTCCAGGGCTTGGAAGCAGGAGAGTGACCTGCTCAGATGGTCACCATGACCAGGTGGCAATATTCCTTTGGAAAGACAAGTCCTTGTCCAGAATCAGCCCTAACGCCCACTTCCTTTGCCATTATCTTCCTCTCCCAGGGCAGCACCGAGCCCAGCCTGACCTTCCAAAGCCTCCTTCCATCCTCTCGATGGGCCCCATGGCCCCCACGACCAGGTAAGCACTGGGACGGCCACCGTCCCCACTCCACGCACTCTTTGGGGCTGCACAGATCCTGGCCCTAGAACAGCAGGGCTGGCTAGTGGGTCTGAGGGTCATCCATGGTGACAAGGACTGAAGACAGTGCCAGGTGTTGGGTAGGCTTCAGCCGGAGCTTCCTGGCATGGCCTGGGATCCCACATTGGTCAGGTTGGGGGCAAGGCTCAGCATCCTGACTCAAGACATCCTAGACTCAGTCCTCGCTCTGCCGCTGCTGCCTCTGACTGTGGCCACGCTGTTCCTGACTCCAGGCCTTGGTTTCCTCTTCTGGGGAGAGGAGATGATCCAGCGAGCCTCATGGGTGGCTGTAAGCCAATGTGCTACGGAAAGCCCTGGCCTGCACAGGAGCATCGTCCTCCCTCCCCCGCCACTCCTTCCTTGCAACAGAGCCTTCCCCTACTCCCTGCTTGGCTGGCCAGGCACTGGGTGGAGGCACAGGAGGCTGGAGGGTGCTGCAAGCCGTGCCTGGACAGGCCTGTCTTGGTCCCACACTGCCGTAACTGCCTGCAGGGCTGTTTCCCGCCATGCAGGGTGCTCAGCGATGACTACCCTTTGGAGAGAATCTCAAAATGCACCGAGAACATTTCTAAACAGTGTGTATTTAAAATTGGGGCCAATCCCCACGGTGGACAGAAACGACATTGCCACTTCTGACACCAGCCTGGAGGGCTGATTTGGGGCTCCCTTCTCCTCCTCAGGAGGATGGAGGTGTTGAGGGTGGGGATAGCGGTCACAAGATAACTCAGGAGAATCCAGTTCCTGTGGGTGGGAGGGGTGGGTGAGAACCATCTGGAATCCCCCAGAGAAGACAGCCTCGGTGAATACCAGTCCGGGAGAGGTCTGAGATGGCCCAGCCCAGCCCAGAGGGGACAAACGATTTGCCTGTGACCATAGTTTGGGCCATGGAGCCAGAACTAGAACCAGATCCTGGACTTCAGCCCAGCACTCTCCCTCTACATGCTGGAAGGGGAGGGCAGGCCTGGAAGGGGAGGGCAGGACCATGGTGGGGACAGTAGGGTGGGATGGGGTCATGGGAGCAGCCCACAGCTGAAGGAGGTGGAACAGGCTGTGTAGTTAAGAAGAGAGGCCCAGCCCGGCTCTGCCATCTGCTGACTGGGAGCCCAGGGAAGCTCCCTGACCTCTTGCAGCCAGGGTCACTGTCACCTCTGGTTAACAGGATAGCAATTGTACCTGTCTTGGGCAGCCATTGAGAGGATGCCAGCAGGTGACATGCGACAAGTGCTTAGCCCTTGCTGGATGCAGGGTCTGTGCCTAGAAAATACTTATCCAGAGCCTCCTCTTGGCAGAGGACTCAGGCAGCTTCGACTCCCTCTCCTGTGCCCAGGTCTCCATCACATGCCTAGCTCTGTCTCCTGCCCCTGCCTCCTCTGACCCTGCTGTCTCCCTCTTCTCCTGTCATGGTTCTTTCCCCAAATCCTCAGGATCTGGAGGCCTCAGGACCACTTGAACTTCTGGCCAGGAGCGACCAGCAGATATTCAGCCTCTCGGGTTTGTGATGCCATAAAACCTAGCAGGGCAAGTTTTTTCTGCCCCACCCCAGGCTCCCAGGCTTTTTCCAAGCAGCCTCTCTGTGCTAACCCTCAACTCTGCCACATCTCACTCTCTCCGACCTGCTGCGTGGTCTTAAGCGACTGCATTCCCCTCCATGCAGCCTCACTGTAAACTGGGGGCATGGATTACATGTCCTTCAAGCCTTTTCCTGCAGAAGCTTTTAAAAATCCAAACTCCAGGGTCCAGCCCAGGCCCAGGAAAGCCAGAGACCAAGCTCTTCCTGCTCCACGTCCACACGTTAACTAGCCCTGTTTTGCACACATCTCCAAACAGTTATTTTCCCTTTTAACCTACAAATAATTATTTTTCACTCCCAAGGAACTTCTGAGGGGAGGCCCAGCCTATGTGGGGTGAGGCCAGGCAGGGGCGGCCTGGCAAATGAGCCACATTCCATCCCTTCTCCCAGCGGATCATCCTTCTGAGACTCCCGCCTGTCAATACCGAGTCACTCTCGGGGAAGCGGGTCATGTATAATTGACAAGCCTTTCTTCTCTCTGGTAGAGCTCTGAGACATCCATGGCCATAATGCAGGATGTTAAAAGCTTCCTGGGAAGACACAGCTCTCATCTCCAAGAGGAGTAATTAATGTCACAAAGGGGTTTCCAATGATGATTCCTGCTTCAGCTTTGATTTCCTCCTACAAATCCTCCTGAGATACTCCTAGAAGCACCTAAGCCTTTCCTATGTGCGTCCTCCAAGGAGTCCCATCCGCTTGCATCTGTTCCAGGGATTGCTAAAGAAGGAGTCCCACTTTGCTAGGATCCAGGCCTGTGTCTAGGTGCAATGCAGGGAGGGAGACAGCCATTGTCTCAGAAGCGTACCCCATCCAAAGACCTTGCCTGGGTTCTCCCAGAGGGCTGGGCCACCATTTCTCCCTCTCCACTCTCTTTTTATAAAGAGTGATTCTTGGTCTCCAAAGGGTTTCCCAGCCAGAGTGTCCCACTCTTGCAGCAGCCAAGGGAAGCAGGTCACTGGTTTTACAGGTGTGCTACCTGAGCCCCAGAGAAGCTAGGCATCCTACACAGTGCCACACGCACTCACAGGAATAGCAGGGCCAGAAACTAAGCCATGTTCTCCAAATGCCATTCCCTTCTCCCTGCCCTAGGAGCTGCCAGATCACTATGAAAAAACTCATCTCCTGCTGAGCACCTGCCACGCCTCCTAGAGCCTTCCTGGAGGGAGCTGGGAGGCACTGCTTCTTCCTTGGAGTGGAAGGATGAAGAAAAGAGGGACCTCACAGTCTCAGTGCACAGTCCAAACCCGCTCTCATGCACAATGGCTCAGCCCTGAGATGCACAGGGGCCTCAGAGCCTCCACTCACCTGCTGGAATCAGAGGAAAGTGTAAAGGGACTTTGGAAAACAACCCAGCTGTGGGTGCTACAAGAGAGGCTGCCTTGTCTGAGCAGGAGGGAGGCCCGCTGTTCAGGGTTCCAGCCAAGAAGGCTGCAGCTCAGGACACGTTTTAGGACTGGCTTAAGATCTGGTTTGCTGAACAGGGAAACTGAGGCAGCCACCCAGGAATGCAGAGCACTCTGATGCTGTGGGATGGTGGAAAGGCCCAGTCACCCAGGGCTCATGGCTAGCCCATCAGAGGCAGGACAGCCACATGCTCCCAGGTGCTGCCCCATTGTCTGGGCGGTGGGGGGCGGGGGGGGCGGGGCGCGGTCTGAAGCCTGAGGGACAGGCACCAGTGACCCCATTGCAGGGCAAGAGGATGGGCAGGTAGAAAGCTCCTCCTCCTGCTCCCCTTCCCCTGCTTGTCTTTCCCATGTTTCATTCACTCCTCTCTTAGCCAATCTCATGCTCCCAGATTTCAGGCCACCACCAGGCATGTGCTATGTGGTTCAGTCCCCAGAGGACAGAGATGAACCCAGAAAGCAGGAAAATAGCGAGGAGGTGATAGGAGCCTGGCGGTCATGAGCAATAGGATGAGAAGATAAAGAAGGAAGCCAAGTAGCTCAACAAAATGAAGTCAGGAAAAAAGTCTTTTGAAATAGCGTCATTGATAGCATTGCACTCAGCGTCCTGGGACCTCCCTGCAGATGCTTAGGTGGAAGCCGTTTCTACCCTTTTTCTCCTGTCAAATCTCTCCAGAGTCACTGATATTTCTAGTTAGCCTCAGGCTGAGGCTTGGAAGTTCCTGGATATTAAAAATTAACATGGGCACGTGTGCTTTTCTTCAAGCAAGAACAAGCCAAAGTAGAGAATTTAAGAAGTCAGCTACTTGTGTGATCATTTTTCCTGCCCCGTGGTTCAAGGGTTTGACATTTTCATTCAGTTACTGCACAAATGTTTATCAAGCTATGTGCCTGGCTTGGTTTTGGGGGTAACAGCACCACTCTAAGCTGCTTGGGTACTTCTACATATTTTTAGCATTTGTACACTTCCCAAACCACCAATTGGTTTAATCCCACAATTTTTCAGGGGAAAAAACAAAAGCCTTGTTCCGGCATGAAATACCTGCACAGGGCCAGCCTGAGCAAAAAGGAGAGTAGAGAGTCATGGTCACCTGTGGTTACCAACACTGCATCTCTCTACCATGGGGCAGGGGCTGGTGTCGTGGGAAGCGGGGTGTCTAGCAACCCCACACCAAGCAGCACATGGTAGTTGGAAATCCCTTTTGAAGTTTTGTTTTAGTAGAGGAGAGCTGCGTTATTTTCAATATGCATAATACTTACTGAGAGTGTCTGAAAGAAATCAGCAGATTCTCAGGTCTTAGAAACCTATATTTGCAAAATGTGAGTGAATAATCAAACAAAGTATTGCTATTACTCAGGTGTTTTAAACATTGGTTTTTCTGACTCCCATACATGCTGGTCTCCCTCATGAAGCATTAGTCAAATGATGCAAATGCCCAAGCCTGTAAACACATTTCTGATCGTCTGAGGAGGGCTGCGTGAAGCAAACTGGCAGAAAATGGCAATTGGACACTGCAAGGAAATGAAGAAACATGGATCTGCCTAGTTAATTTCAAATGCTGTCACTGTTTTGATAACACATCTCAGAGGAGGACCATTTTCTCCCTTGCAGAGTGTAAATCAACCCATTAGTCCTACGAAGCTCCCTGAGACAAGGTAGCAAATGTTTCTGCCATTTAAACACGGCCACTTGATGGCCAGAGGAGTGTCCCCAATGACTCAGAAGGAGCTAGACACTGGCTTTGAATGCCCCATGACATCTATGTGGCTGTCTTCTCAACAAGGTTGGCTGTGTCCTGCTATCAGCAAGAAGCCCAGGTGATTGGCTGCAGGAGCTGACCCTTCCCTGAAGTTTGGTCACTACTCAAATCTGTCTCCAGGGCCCTGAGCCAGGGAGGACCCAGACCAGCTCTAACACCACATCCACTTTTCCATCCACGTGGCATGGCACACCCAGGCTGGGCAACATTGATGGGAGCACACCCCCTGGCCCACTGCCAGACCACACACCCAACCCTTTGCTGGGACTGCCCAGGACTGGATCTGCTTTGAATGAGAATAACTCCAGTCTGCCTCTCCGTCTGGATTAAAACGCCTCAAAGGGAGGTCTTCTGCACAACCTGTAACCCGCTGCCAGGCACGGTTAGTGTTTGTTGAATAAATGTCAGCTAATTGCATGATGAACTTTGTTTCTTCCAGCCAGAGAACAGCAATTTTAAATGTTTTCCAACTCTTACTCTTGATTTCTTCTACCTAACAGGTAAACAAACATTTGTAGAGCATCTCTAATGTGCCAGGCCTGGTGCCACGCTGGAAATGGGGAATGAAAAATTCATGATCTCTTCCCTCAAGGAGCTCAAAGTCGCACGGATGAGACAAGAGGTGAGCAGATCGTTTCCATGAGGCACTCTTTCCCATGCTTCAGGTCTCAGCCCCAAAGGACCCCTTCAAAGAGAGCATCCTATTCAACACCAACTTCCCTACTATCTTTATCAAAGCACCTATTGATTTCCTTCATCAATAGCTATAATTTCTATTTATTTGATTATTTACCTATGGATCACTTGTGTCCTACCAGAAAATAAACTCTACAAAAGCAAGAAGATTGTCTATTTAGTTCTCCTCTATAATCCTAGTACCTAGCACCTAGTAGGTACTCCATGAATATTTCCTAAAGAAGGAGTATGTGCAGTGGCATAGCTGACTTTCGAATGAAAACTTGCAGCCTTGCCTGTCCTGACACTCCTTGGACCCCTTCTTTGCTGTGCTTTTTCCTCCAGTAGTTGTCATACAAGTCACTCATGTATATTGTCTACTGACAGCCCTGTACTCACTAGGATGTACATTCTGTGAGAACAGGGAATTTTGCTATTTTGTTTACTGGTTTTCCCTAGCACCTAGAACAGTACATATAGCAGATGCTCAATAAATATTAGTATGATTGAATAAATGACAATACCATGTAGAAGTTAGTAGGTAGATAATTTAGTCTATTATGGGCAGGGAATGTCACAGAAGACTTCCTGCAGGATACGGCACCTGAACTTATTCTTTATTCTTTTTTTTTTCCGAGATGGAGTATTGTTCTGTCAGCCAGGCTAGAGTGCAGTGGCATGATCTCGGCTTACTGCAAACTCTGCCTCTTGGGTTCAAGCAATTCTCCGGTCTCAGCCTGCCAAGTAGCTAGGATTACAGGCATGCACCACCAGGCCTGGCTAATTTTTGTGTTTTTAGTAGAGACAGGGTTTCACCATGTTGGCCAGGCTGGTCTTGAACTCCTGACCTCGTGATCCGCCCACCTCGGCCTCCCAAAGTGCTGGGATTACAGGCGTCAGCCATCACGCCTGGCTGAGCTTATTCTTAAGTCCTAATGAACACATTAGTGACCAAAGCTGACTCAGGAGGAAATAGAAAACCTGAACAGTTCTATGACCACTAAATAAATTAAATTAGTTTCCACTAAAAACTGCAAGGCCCAGATGGTTTTATACGAGAGGTCCACCAAACTTTTCATTCCAACTTATGTAAACTCTTTCAGAGACTAGAAAGGGTGAGACCGTTTTGTGAAGCTAGGGTAACCTTGGTAATTCAACCAGGTAAAAGCAGTTTGGGAAAGGAAAATCTCTGGCTAACATGTCTCAGAAGTATATATGCAAGAGTACTAACAGGACATTAACAACCCAAATCTACCAATGGCTATAAAATAATAATATGTCATCATCAAATTGAGTTATTCTAGAAATAAAGATGGTTTACTATTAGTAAGTTATTGGTAATTTCACTATATTAAGAGATTAAAGACAAATAGTAGCATCTTATTAATGACAGAAAATGACATTAAATAAAATTTAACCCTCACTCATGATAAAAGTTCCTAACTATTTGGAAAAACATGGTACTTTACTTAATCCAACAGAATAAATTTAAAATAGCTACATAAACATCATGTTTGATGGTAAAGCACTGAAAAACATTCCTTTTAAAATTATAAAATAGGCAAGAATATCTCAGATCATTGCTTTTATTCAACCAAAAAAGTTGACTAATTTGGAAGAGGGAAGGGTTGACGATTAGATAAATGGTGCTGGGAAAACTGGCTATCCACATGACAAATAAACTGGATCCCTACCTCAGATTATATGGGAGAAAAAAGACAAAAAGCATAAATCACAAAAGAAAAAAATAGAACAATTTAACTAAATAAAAAATATTTTGTCAATCAGATACAAATAATACAAAAATGTTTTGTCAGACAAAAAAGGCAAACCACAAACAGGGAAAAAATACTTGTAACAGATCACCAAAAAAAAAAAAAAAAAAAAAAAAAAATTGCCAGCCATGGAGGTGCATGCTTGTAGTCCCAACCCCTCAGGAGGCTAACGTGGGAGAATCCCTTGAGCCCAGGAGTTTGAGGCCAGCCTGGGCAACACAGCAAGATCACCACCACCCTGCATCTCTTTCAAAACAATTATCCAAAATATATCTCAAATCATTAAAAACTTATTAGAGGAAAAACAAATAGAAACAAAAGTTATACACAGGCATTTCACAGAAGAGGATATACAACAGTCTGCCTATAATCAGGAAAATGCCAAGTCGAAACGACAATGGGATTCCATTTTACATCCATTTACTGTGAGAATTTTTAAACCTGTCAATAGAAGAGGTTAGGCAACCATGTAGACTGAAGAGAAATGTTTTATATACCACAGGCTAGCATATACACTGCTCTATTTTGACAAAATACTTGGCAACATACGGCAAAACTGAAGATATGCTGGGCCTCTGAGTTGCATTTCCATTCCTGCAGGATACCGTCGAGGAGCTCTTGTCCACGTGCACAAGGAGATGTGGTTAGCAGTGCACACAGCAGTAGGTTAATAAGAGCAAAAACAAGGGAACAACCTAAATGTCCCACGAGAGAATAAACACACACACATTTACAGAAACACACACACATTTAAATACTGTACGTTACTGAAAATGGGTGAACTGGGGCTGTATGCATTAACACGGAGCACCTCAAAAACATGATAGAGGGTAAACATGGCAAGTTATAGGGGAATATAGAGAGTATGATATCATTTACAAAACGTGAAAGCATTTTAAGCAACAGTGCATATTGCTTAGAGATGCATGCAGATATTCATGTACAAAGATCATTATGAAAAGGTAACACACAAGATTCAGAATGAAGGTTACCTGAGAGAAGTAAGGAAAGAATTAGGAAGGAATACACAAAGAGCTTTAACCATGTTGATATACTTTGTTTCTTAAGCTTGGTAGTGTATTCTTTATATCTCTTGGATGCCAGATACTTTATTGAAAAATTGAGGGAAAAAAGGAATGTGTTAGCATCAGATGAGGGAGGAAGAAAGGGGTCTTCTAGGAGGGAACAGGAGCATAAGCAAAGTTACTGGGGGGTAAGCCAGGAGGTAGAAAGGGAAGACCACAAGAAACATGGTGTTTAAAGAACACATCAAGGCCGGGTGCAGTGGCTCACACCTGTAATCTCAACACTTTGGGAAACCAAGGCAAGAGACTCACTTGAGCCCAGGAGTTTGACACCAGTCTGGACAATATAGTCAGACTTCACCTCTACAAAGAATTTTTTTTTTTTTAATTAGCCAGGCGCCTATAGTCCCAGCTATTTGGGAGGCTGAGGTGGGAGGATCACTTGAGTCCTGGAAGTCAAGGCTGCAATGAGCTGTGACCACAACACTGCACTCCAGTCTAGGAGACAAAAGGGAGACCCAGTGTAAAAAGAAAAATTATATGTAAAATCAAATGAAATAAAGCACACACCGAGGGGGATGGCTAAATTTAGGCATCGGAGGTTGTTGGAGAACAGACCCTAAGTAACCTGGCGTGCAGTGCCAAGGAGCTAGGAAATAGTCCGGAAGCCAATGGAACTTATTAAGGGTATGAAGTGGGTGGGTGATTCAGTCCTCCAAGCATTTGAGAAAGTCCACTGTGGAGGAGGGATTGAGGGGAATGGGGCAGAGGAGGGGGTATTCTGGAAGCAGAAAAGCCAGTGGGACACGGGAGAAAGGTCTGGACCAAAAAGTGAGGGGACCCTGAGCAGTGCAGTGACAATGGGGTGAGAGAAGCTGCCCAAACACTTAGTACCCAATGCCTGTTTCAACAGAATCCTAGTGCTGTGGTATGTCCACACAAAAATGACTGCTCAGCATGTGGCTGCCGTGGAGTTCAAAACACAAAGCCTCCAGCCTTTCCCATGCTTTGCTAGAGACAGCTTAGAATGAACTTGGCTGACTTTTGCTGGCCTCCGATGCCTTAATTACGTATTTACTGGTATTTGGAATGGCTTGTGCAAGCTGCCCATGTTGTCAGGTCATTGCCGAAACTGAATGATGGCTTCTCTGTTCCATTTCTTCCTAATGAGTACACACACTTGAACACTTAATATAGAGCAATGGCTTTCCAGGACAAATGGCCTTCCAGTCGAACAGAGCACTCTAAGGAGTTAGTGATTTCTGACATTTGTTAGCCACGCTGACAACTCTGGACAAGGAAATTCGAAATTTTGGGTTGTTTCCAAATTGGCTGAGTTAGAAAATAGTAATTGCAAAGCAAAGTCACAGAATCCCAGATATTTAACATCAAGCCCAACTCTTACTGGTATATGAGAATATGAGAACTTGGGACAGAAAGCAACTGTGACCTAAGGCTACTCATTAGATTAGTGGCATCTAATGACAGAACATAAACATTCACTGAACACCTACTATGCACCAAGCCCTCTGCTGGGTGCTGGGGATATAAGGGTGACCACATCTCCGCCATTGAGGAGTCTGCATTCTCGCTGGGAGAGAAAGACAATAAACAGGAAGCAATGCATGAACTCACCATTTCAGGTACTGGTTAGTGCTGAGAAGGGTACTGGTGGGATAAGACGATGAAAAGAACCTGGAGCTACTTTTCCCGGGATGGTGAGGGAAGGTTTTTCTGAGAAGAAACTTCAGTCTCTAATCAAGAAAGCAGATCCCAACCAGGTGATTTAAGAAAAGAATTTTAATATAGAGAACTAGGTCCAAAGGTGCTGGAAGAGAAGAAAGGGCAAAGGACACGGTGAGGCTATCCAGAGATTAGCAATAACAGCAGCTGCTACTAGCCCTAGCTAGAGACAAAGGAGAAGGCTTCCAGAATCCAAGAGAGGGCACCGTAGAAGGAAGGGTGGCCCAGTAGAATGTGGAACCCAGAGGAGATGGGGCAGCTGCCCGGGGTAGTTCCTAAAGCAGAGACAGGTTTGGGGGAAGAAACATCCTGGCTTCTCCCTTCTCCCTGCCTTCCAATCTACTATGAGCACCTCCCATCAGCTGAACATAACCAGAAACCAAAGGGCAAGCATGCCTGGAAAATGCATCTTCCCCAGGGAAATGCAAACGTTTTGCAGAAACCACACAGGGATGTACAGCAGGGTCAGGGGAAAGTGGAAGCTAGATCTTAGGGCTAACAGGCAAATGACCGGAGCATAAGGTAATGATGGAATCAACACAAGTCTGATAAAAGGAGGGACCCATGCGGGTGCTAGTGGGTAAGAATTCCAGCAAAGGCATGCAGGGTGGCCTAGGCAGGGTGGGATGCACTGGCTCCCCTGTTCGGACTCATTTCCGGCACTGGCCACCTTGTTGAGCCTCCTTGTGATTCTCTTTTGCCATATTTTCCAGCTCCTCTCAAGCTTGCCTCTTGTGCCTTCAGAGAGCTGCAGGGACCTGATGGAGGAGGAGCCGCTGGGCAAGCAGAGCATTCTCCAGTGTCGGAGCCAGTTCCATGGCTCAAAATTACACCTTTCTCCATTGATTGACTGTTTACCCTGGGAATTGCACAAAAGCTTAACAGCAGCCTATGATGGAGGCTTCCTTCTCTCCACTTGACGGATGAGGAAAGAGAGGCCCCAATTCGGTAAGTAACTTGCTCAGTGGTGCAGAGGAAATGGCAGGGCTAAGATTCCTTTCGCTCATTCCATTTCCAAATGTTTAATGAACGTCTATCTATCAAGGTCCAGGCTGTGGAGATAAAATGGTGAACAAAACAAGCATAGAATATGGTCTCATAGGGAACACAGCTATTAAACAAATAACCATGCTTGTGGTGTGATTATTAAAGAATTTATGCCAAGGAAACAAGAAAGTCCAGAGCCATGCTTGTCTGTTTCTCAAGTATCTCAAGTATAACAATTGATCATCTATTTTGTTAGTTTCTGCTCTTGTATTTATCATTTTCTTGCTTTTTTTTTTCTTTTGGTTTTACTTCAAGGTTGTTTCTAGGGACTTGAATTGAACCCTTAAATCATTTATAACTAAGGCTACACATATTCCTCTGGGTGCTGCTTTTGCTATATCCCACAAGTTGACTAGACTCTTCTTTTATCCTTTTATTTTATTTATTTATTATTTTTTTGACAGAGTTTCACTCTTGTTGCCCAGCCTGGACCTCAGCTAACTGCAACTTCTGCCTCCTGGGTTGAAGTGATTCTCCTGCCTCAACTTCCAGAGTAGCTGGGATTATATAGGTGCCCGCCACCACACCCGGCTACTTTTTTCTATTTTTAGTAGAGATGGGGCTTCACCCTGTTGGCCAGGCTGGTCTCAAACTCTTGACCTCAAGTGATCCGCCCACCTCAGCCTCCCAAAGTGCTGGGATTACAGGCATGAACCACTGTGCCCGGCCATGTTATTTTATTCTTTAGTTCTAAATATTTTATAATTCCCCTGATTGCCTCTTTCACGCATGAGTTATTGGGCAACATTTTAAAACTTCTGTGTCAGTCCACTTGGGTTGCCGTAACAAAATCCCGTATACTGGCTGGCTTATAAACAACAGAAATTTATTTCTCACAGTTCTGGAGGCTGGAAAGTCCAAGATCAAGGTGCTGGCAGAGTTGGTGTCTGAGAGCCTGATTTCTGAGTCATAGATGGCACTTTTTGCTGTGCCCTCACATGTTAGAAGACGTAAGAGGTCTCTGTCAAGCCCCTCACATGGGCACTGGTCCCATTCATGAGGGCTTCACCCTCTTGATCTAATCACCTCCCAGAAGCCCCACCTCCTAATCCTATCACCTTGAGGGTTAGGATTTCAAAATACAAATTTTGGGGGGACATGAGCATTCAGACATTAGCAACTTTTTTTTTTTTTTTTTTTTTTTTGAGACAGAGTCTCGCTCTGTCGCCCAGGCTGGAGTGCAGTTGCCGGATCTCAGCTCACTGCAAGCTCCGCCTCCCGGGTTTTACGCCATTCTCCTGCCTCAGCCTCCCGAGTAGCTGGGACTACAGGTGCCCGCCACCTCACCCGGCTAGTTTTTTGTATTTTTTTTAGTAGAGACACAGTTTCACCGTGTTAGCCAGGATGGTCTCGATCTCCTGACCTCATGATCCGCCTGTCTCGGCCTCCCAAAGTGCTGGGATTACAGGCTTGAGCCACCGCGCCCAGCCAATAGCAACTTTCAAACCTGTTTTTTATCTTTTTCCTGCTGATTTTTAATCGCTTGTGCTCAGAGACAGCGTTAAGATAATATTAATTTGCTGGTATTTGCTGAGACTTTAGTCAAGATTTACTGCATGATACATTTTTATACACATCTATACATTCTTAAAAAGTATATACCTGTATATTGGCTGCATGGTTATTTCTGTATTCTTTCATAAAATCTAACTTAATTCATTACCCGTACCACTTTTGTTGTCTGCTTGATCAATAGAGCTGTGTTAATCTATAAATATGGATTCCTCAAGTTCTCTTTGTATTTCTGTTTTCATCTTACATATTTTGAGATTTTTTTTTTTTTGCTTTAAAGCTCAATATGTGTCATATTATCGCAGAGCCCCTTGCTCAAAAATTATTTAGAATTTTGAGACAATCCCAGCAGAACTTTAAACCAAGCAGGAGGCCTTTCTGAGCCCAGCGCCCTGTGCCCACCCATAAAGCTGGCCATGCTTGGATCCCCTGGGGTGGGGACTGGCTGAAGGAGTGGACCCCAAAATATCTCATGACCTTTCGAGAAATCATGTAAAGTTCATGCCTACTTGGTGGGCACATGACCAGCATCAGTTTCATGCAAGGTTTGGGAGGCTGGGGGCCAGTTAGTAACACTGAGTCATTTCATATAACTCGCTGGGTGCCCTTTGCAATTTTAAAAATGTAAGCTCCTGAAAGCTTTTAATGTTCCCATTTACTTTTGGCTGTGGATTTTGCCTCAGCTGAAATGCGAAAGCCTGAGGATTATCTATTTAAAGCTATCGTCCAGGCTTTACAGTAGGCAGATGCTGTGTCCAATGTGGAGGTTTACGGACGACAGTTTAAAGAAAAGTCTCGGTTCTGATGCAGCTGTCTTTGGTTAGCACATATTACCCTTGGAAAGAAACCCCTGGGAGCTAAGAAGTAAGTGGTTTCTGCTTCTGGGGTTTTGTTCAGAAACCCAGAAAGGCATAAATAGCATCGTTCCAGAAACATTCTTGCCTGGCCCTTTGATCTTGGCCTGGCAGCCATTGCAGGGCGTGCCGCCCACCCACCCTTTGTGGGCTCGGTCAGTACAGGATTATGTACAGCCCTTCAGAGCTGGAGTGGCCATAAAACCAACGAGTGCAACTCCTCAAATCACAGCAGAGGCCAGAGAGGGCAGGTGCCTTGCCTAAAGGCACAGCAAATCAGTTGCAGAGCAGAGGGTCTTCCTCCTTCAACCTCTGCCCCTTGGCCGCCCCCCAACTCAACTGATCATCTGCTGAAACATGAAGTTGGCGGATTTTTGTTGTTGTTATTGTCTTTTGCCAAAGCACTGATCACCTGAACTGCTTGCTGGGCCAGTCTTTATTCCCAGCCACTGACGCTAGAGATATGCTCAGACGAGTCCACCAGAGGCCGAGGTCGAGGGATAGGGAGATGGAGTCGTTACTTCCTCTTTCTGATCTCCTTTCCATAGAACCACCCAGTGAGAAACCACAAACAGCAGCCACCTGTGAGTCAGGGATGTGTGTCTCATCCAAGCCTCCGCCTAGGTCTCGAGGCCTTGCCCCAGTGTCCCTGTCCACCAGCTGCTCAGTCCTGCTTGGATACAGCCAGTGACAGGGAGCTCACTCCCACAGTGGGGCTGAGGCCACTGTTTGGACGAACGGAGGCAAGATGGTGCACTTCCGGGTTCTTCATCCCCCCCCACCCCCAACTCTTCCCGCGCGCGCGAAAATGCAGCCGGCGCCCAGGGAGGGTGCAGACCAACTGGGCATGCGCCAGGTGACATCAATCTGAAGAGACCAAGATTTACCTGGTCGCACCTGTGGAACGCCCCCCAACACGCCCGTGCCCCACCTATTGCCCTCCCACTCCTAGAAAAGCCGCTCTCCGCCATTGAGCCACGCGGCCTTCTCACAGCCCGGCGGACTTCCCAGCTTCCCAGTCCTGTCGGGATGTCGGAACTCCGTCCCAGAGTTTGGGGGAGGGGAACTCTGCCGGCCTTCTTTGCCGGAGGCCGACAGACTTCTTCTCCACACCTTAGGTTACTAAAATAAACTAGCAGTTTTGCGCCTGACCTGTGCCTACTTGCTGGTTCTTTTGTGCTCGCTCTGGTGGTCTTAGAAAAACAAGACAGCCACCACCCTCAGTTCTGTCCCCACACATCCCCTGTCAGTGTCACAGAGACTATAACTGAGTCATCCTTTTAGGAGTCCCTCTCTAGGACAGCGTGAACCTGAGGGTGATGGCACCATGCCCTCTTCATGGGTTTATTCCAGCTCCTGGTTCAGAGATGTTGCTTACAACAGAATACCTGAAACTGGGGGATTTATAAAGAAAAGGAGTTTATTTCTTACAGTTTGGGAAGCTGAGAAGTCCAAGGTCGAGGGGCTGCATCTGGTGAAGGTCTTCTGGCTGGTGGGGACTCTGCAGGGTCCTGAGGCAGCCCAGGGCCTCACATGGGCTGAGCACGCCAGCTCAGGTCTCTCCTCCTCCTCTTAAAAAGCCACCAGTTCCACTCCCACAGTAACCCATGAATCCATTCACCCATAATCCATGGATAGATGAGTCCATTCACGAAGGCAGAGCCCTCATGACCCATTCTCCTCTTAAAGAGCCCGTCTCTCAATATTGCCACAACGAAGGTTAAGATCCAACATGAGTTTGGAGGAGACAAACATTCAAATCATAGCAGTTGCATCACACACATTTCACTAATCAATAGTTACTACTCTTTCCCCCAACCTCCAGTCCTCATTTGTTACATCTCTGGGCCTCACAGAGCAATCGATTTTCCACAGGAAAGTTCACGGAGCATTGCAAGAGCGTTTGGTGGCCCCCTGAGTCGTCTCTTCTCCTCATGGGATATCCCAGCATCTTCACGGCTCCTCAGAGGCACGGGGGCCACCCTGACCACCCTCCTCTGAGTGAACCTCCGTCTATGTGTCCTTCTTCTTATGTGGTGGCCAGAAAACAGATCATGTGCGCAGAACAGAGAGGCTCTGGTACCACTGTGTGAGTGTGTGCCTGTGTGTGTCTATATCTGTGTCTTTGAATGTGCCCATATGTGGGAGTTTGTGTGTGTGTCTTGGTGACTGTGTAAGACTATATGTGTGAATGTGAGAATGTGTGAGTGTGTGAGTATTAAATGTGTGTGAGTATTAAATGTATGTATGTATGTGTGTGAGTTTCTATAAATGTATGAGAGTGTGTATGTCTGTGTGGATGTGTCTGTGGGTGAGAGTTTGTATGACTGTGTTTGAGCACGTCTGTGTGTCTGTGTGAGTATGTGTGACAGAATGGGTAAGAGTGTGTCTGTGTGTCTATGTGTCTGTGTGAGTATGTGTGAGAGAACGGGTAAGAGTGTGTCTGTGTGTCTATGTAGTGTGTGAGTGTGTTTGTGTGTCTTTATGCACGAGTCTGTGTGTGTGGATGTGGATGTATGAGAATATGAGTCTGTGTGAATGTGGCTGGGTGTGTGTTGTGTGTGCACATGTGGCTGTATGTGTATGTTGGTCTCTGAGTCCTCTCCCAGTGTCCCTCAGACGGAAGACTGATGGGGCCGCTGTATGGACAGCCCATGTGAGGAGACCCCTCAGCAGCCTTGAGTGGGGGCCTGGCATCCAGGAGGTGCTCAGCAGCTGGGAGCCATCACCATATCAAGATTTGTGTGTATTTAGTAACAAAGGCCCCTGTTGTGTTTCTATTTCCTGCAGGAAGAGTGATTGCAAAGTGGGGACTTGGAGGCAGCCAGTGGGGAGTCCTGAGAAGTACAAGACCCAGAGGTCTATTCAGAGAGAAACCAAACAGCCCAAGGATGTGGTGGCCACATTCCCCTCAACACTGAAAAACAACTCTGTTTTAGAGATGGAGAGAGGAAATGGAATCCCAGCACACAGAGTGAGGGCAGAGATAAAGATGCATCACTCTGCCCTTCAGAAATCAGGGGAAGGGTGGTGCCAGGGAGTCCTTTCAAAGGCCTGGGATCACCACATGCAGGCAGAACCATGCCACATCTCCCCACCTTCGGGTGGTCTCAACAACACTGAAGGGCATATGTTACAGACACAGAAAGCTCAGTGGGGTTAAATGACAACTCAGTCACACAGAGCCACGCCAGCAGTGCAGCCGGAACCCACACCCGGGTCTGCTGACTCCAGGACCAGCGTTCTGGGCCCCAGAAGCCCCCGTGGGACTTCCTGTGCACACTACCCAACAAAATGAAAACATCCTCAGCTGTCCCTGTGTGTGAGGCAATTCACATCCTGCTGCCAAGTGTCGCCACCAAATCACTCTAAATTGGGCAATTAGCAGCATGATTTGTGAAATGGGGAACAGGATATGCTTTGACCCCTTGAACTTCTTCCCCAGTTCTAGCTGAGCTTTTAGTTTTAAAAGTGGGAGTGGGGTGGAGCGGGAGAAAGTTCCTTAAACCAGCGTTTCTGCCATTGGCCACTTCCTGGGGAACCATCTCTACCTGGATGGTTGAGGTTTCAAAACGAGACTCCAGCAAAATGAAGACAAGGCAAACTGTGAACTGGAAAAAGTCGGTAGACCGCTCACTGCCAAGGGTTGAGATTCTTAATAGAAAAGTGTGCTTAGAAAATGCTGACTACCAGGAGAGCAGGCCAAGCGCATGGGTAGGCGACCTCCAGCGAAGAGATGCGAATGGGCATCCGCACAGGGAAAAAACGTCAGCCTCACAATTGCTACACAGAGCATGTGGGAGCCCATGGATTTGGACAGAGCTTCTGCACAAGGCCCCAGGCCTCACCAAGATGAAGCCATATGTCACCAAACTGAAGTTATCTGACCTGCTGAGAAATCGGGAGAGAGACTTTAGCCAAATCCTCAAACAGGCCAGTTTTAGCCAGCATCAGGCAAGTCCTGTCTGCTTTAACCCTATAAGGAAAGTCACCATGAAATGATCAATCTGTTCTTTGTTTCTTTAGCCCTTTTCTGCCTGTAAAGTCTGCCTCCTCTGTCCCGCCCATATGAGCTCCTTCCTATGACAAGAATGGGATGCTGCCCCATTCGTGAACTGCAAATAAAAACCAATTTCATCTTTAAACAAAATTTGTTGAAATCTTGTTCTTTAACAACAGTAAAAAAAAAAAAAAAAAAGACAAATTAAAACACTAGGATGTTATTTTTCTCCTAATAGAGCGACAAAGATAAGACCTAGCACAGCGAGGAAGCAAAGAAATGAGATCTCCCTAGATTAACGTCGGGGTTGAAATTGGCACAGTCTTTCTGAAAGGCCTTTAAGATGTGGGTAAATTTGACCCTGTAATTATTTTAAGACTTGGTCCTTAGGGAATTGGTCAAGATGTAGGTGGAGCTGAATATACAAAGATATTCATTGTGTTGTTACCTATAATATTGGAAAATCTGGAAAAAATACCCCAAATGTCCATTAATAAATTACTACTCACGAAAATTATAGTAAACCCATATGATGTGATACAATGCCACTGTTAGCCATTCCATGGCAGCAGAATCTTTGACTCCAAGTCCAGTGTCCTCCCACAAAGACAGGCTGCCTCTCAAGTCTGCCCAGAAAGTGCCTCTACCTTCCAATGGCTGTGAACCAGCTGGGGAGGTGTCAGTAGCTAACACCCATGAAATGGTGAACATGGGGTTCAGGGCTGGGAAAAGGAACAGGGGATGTGGGCCAGAATATTCCACTAGCATCCAATTTGAAGCCTCATGTTTTCAAATATGAGGCTAATTAAGTAACTCCATCATGTACTTGCATATTTCACCCTTGTTTACTTCATTGTCAACCCCACCCTGCCATTCTGAAGAGGGTTTATGGCTCATGTGGAGAATAGTGTGAAGAAAGGTCAAAAGTCTTGATTCTCTGACACCTATCAGCTGTGTGATCTTGGACCACTCAGAACCCAGGCTCCTCCTCTGAAATCGCCCCTGGTTAAGGGCCTGGTCTATGCAGGCGTTCACCAAGTGACTGACATTGCTAGTGGCTGGTTTCCCCCTCAACTATCTTCCCTGGTAGCCCTCTGACTCTTGGGGGCTCCATGCTTTTCAGCAGCAATAGCATCCCAGAAAGTTAGGGGAGGAAAGTTTTAAAAGTCCAAGGAAGTCTGGTTAAGCAAAGACGACTCTTTTCCTCCAGCCAGTGGGGCTCCCTGCTCTTTGAGAGTTCTAGGCACTTGCATGCTGTGCTACCTCATAGTAGGGGCTGCTGGTGCCTCGTCCAGGTCCCCTCTCTCTGATTGCTTTTGCAGCCAGCACCTGGAAGCTGTGGGGCTGGCCTGCTAACAGCTGACAGCATTCCCCACCTCCAGAGAGGTAAAGGTTTACCTGGGAGGCTATGCCCACCCATAGGCCAAGGCCCATGCAGGAAGGACCCATGGAAGGATGGAGAGATGGGCCTCCCACTCAAGGTGACTTCAACACTGTAATCAACTCATACGCCCCACCCCCATCCGGAGCTCTCCAAGCTCTGGAGCTCTCTAGCCCACTCCATCATCCCCTGAGGTTCAGGCAGAAATAGGTCTCCAGCAGAGAGGCCACCCCTTTGCTTAGCTCCGTCCCTACCCGTCACACTTCCCTGAGAGCTCTTTTCCAGAAAACCACTGCAATAAGTCTCTGTTTCAGGCTCTGCATCAGGGAAACTGCCCTAAGACCAGCTTCAATGTTAACTTTCCCAGCATTCCCTGAACACTTTCTCTGCAAGACGCCCTGCACCAGAGCTGGGTGATGAAAAGCCCCAGAGTCATTCTTGGGGTTTTGGTTCCCTGGCTATAGTGTCCAGGATGGTCAGAGCTGGAACAAATGGTAGACAACATCTTGTTCAGAGTTTCCTGAGCATGCTCTGAGGAACATTAACCCTAGACTGGTGGGGAAACAAAGGGAATCTGCCTGCAAATGAATGTAAGGAATTCTGGATTAGAAGTTAAGTGGAGTTCTTTACTGTAGCCCTGCCTATAGCCTTTAATATTCAAAGGAGACCTAGAACTTTAGGGCGGCGTTTCTCAATACTCTAGACATTTGGGACTGGATGCTTCTTTGCTATGGAGCCATCCTGGGCATTATGGGATGTTAGCAGCCTCCCTGGCCTCCACCTCCCAAATGCCAGTAGCATCCTCCCACTTTATCACAACCAAAAAATATTTCCAGACATTGCCAAATAGCCCCTGAGGGGCAAAATCAGCCTGACCCAAAAGAAGGATGTTATCCATTAGGTTCTTCCTTTCTTTTTTTTTTTTTTTTTTTTTTTTGTAACATCTATTAATGTCTCTCAGAACTAGAATTCTGCAGGGCACTGTTTGAAAACCATTGATCAAAACCAACATCCATTTTACAGTTGAACAAACTGAGTCCTTGAAAGAAGACAGGGTCTACCCACAAAAATTAAGAGGCTCCATAGCAAACATGAAACTCAAACTCACGTCCTCAAGGAAATGAAATTTCTTGAGGGTCCTGCAAAATAGCCCAGGGTAAGGGCCTCAGGAAGAGCCCAGTGCAGAGAGTTGGCCCAGCATAACTAGGGACCCCGTTTGACTAAGCCTCTTGTATCTCCCCAGCGATCTGATCCTTTCATTCACTTCCAGGAACAAGACTGTGCTGATGTCAGAAGTGTGTGGACCAGAGCAACTCCATCGTGAATAGCAGCTGGGTAAAATGAGGCTGAGACCTACTGGGCTGCATTCCCAGACTGTTAAGGCATTCTAAATCACAGGATGAGATCGGAGGTCGGCACAAGATACAGGCAATAAAGACCTTGCTGATGAAACAGACTGCAGTAAAGAAGCTGGCTAAAGCCCACCAAAACCAAGATGGCCATGAGAGTGACTTCTGGTGACCTCTACGCTTCCACCAGTACCATGACAGTTTACAAACGCCATGGCAACGTCAGGAAGTTACCCTATATGGTCTAAAAAGGGGAGGCATGAATAATCCACCCCGTGTTTAGCATATCATCTAGAAATAACTATAAAAATAGGCAACTAGCAGCCCTCAGGCTGCTCTGTCTATAGAGGAGCCATTCTTTTATTCCTCTACTTTATCAATTAACTTGTTTTCACTTTACTACGGACTCACCCTGAATTCTTTCTTCCACAAAATTCAAGAATCTTCTTTTGGGGTCTGTGTCGGGATCCCTTTCCTGTAACACTGAGGGTCTTTCCAATAGATACCTTCCTGTAGTTATGGAGGAATCATGGTGAATACATGGGGGAGGCAGCGCGGAAATGCTCGAGAAGCCAAAGAGAGCAGCCCTGGAGGCTTCTCTGAGCCGACTGGGGGCATCCATTCTGCAGTCCCGACGCATTCCACTCTTAATCTCCGTGTGAGATGCGACAGCTGTGCCAGGCCGTAAGCACACACCTGTAGCTTTGTGTTCCAGCACAGAGGAGCATGCCACAATTTTCAATTATGAGAAAGCTTTAACTCAAATCCCAGGAGCGGAAAACTCATTAATTTATTCAATCCAGCCTCCCTTGCTTCTTGCTAGGTTTTGAAAATCGTCACGTGTGTTTGCCCCACCCCCCGCGCCCAATCCAAGACTGTTCTTTTTGAAAACAGCAGGGTTTTCATTAACCTACCTTGGGAACGAAGTCCCAGGAAAAGCCGGCATCTAATTCATTTCACATGCTAAACTATTACAATCGAAAGGCAAAATCTCTAATGCGCAGCTTTAAAAACATCTGTTTTTCTTTTTACTTTGGGGGATAATTATCCTAGCTCCTATTGTGACTGCTAATTACTAAGCTAAACTAACCTGCTGAACGGCTGGCAAGAGGAGGGCTCTTTTCAAAGCATTTCCCCCAGAGCATTAAATCATCCAAAAGTGGAAGCAGAAAATGCACCAGCACCAGCACCAGCCTCCCCACCACCTGCTCCCAGGCCCAGCTGACGGGCCCTGCAGGAACTTCAACCTCGGGGAGTACGGGGTGGGGTGGGGTGGGGGGATTTCATTTAACCAAACTGCTGAATATGAATTGTTTTCCTTTTTCCATGAACAAATAATTGATCCGACTGAGAAGTTTTACTTTTTACAGAGACCAGACCCAGCCAGGATTCCAGAAACTTAACAAACCATATTTTACCTCAAAGCAAGAATAAAAAACGAAGTGTTTACTATTTTTAAGATTTTATTCAAAGCCGGAAGTAACATCATTTAAAAGATGACTCTGTGGTAAATCCTCTCAAACCAAAACTAAGATTTTCTTTGCTAAAATAATGGAATTTGAACCAAAAACAAAGAAGGTTTATTCTTTCATTTGACCTTTTGTGAGTCTCAATCCCACAGTAGGTACTGAGGACAGGACAGTGGCGAGATGGGGGCAGCCCCTGTCCTCACAGAGCTCAGAGTGGGGCTGGGAGAGGGTGAGTACTCCAGAGAAGAAGGCATGTGACTCTGAGCTGGACCAAGAAGTGTTCTGATGGGGTGGGACAGGGACCTGTGAGGCCAGGAGGGTCCTCCTATGCTTGAGCAGTACCACATGAGGCTGAGAATGAGGCATCTGAATTTTTTTTTTTTTTTTTTTTTTTTTTTTTTGAGACGGAGTCTTGCTCTGTCGCCCAGGCTGGAGTGCAGTGGCTGGATCTCAGCTCACTGCAACCTCCGCCTCCCGAGTTCACGCCATTCTCCTGCTTCAGCCTCCCGAGTAGCTGGGACCACAGGCGCCGGCCACCTCACCCGGCTAATTTTTTGTATTTTTAGTAGAGACGGGGTTTCACCGTGTTAGCCAGGATGGTCTCGATCTCCTGACCTTGTGATCCGCCCAACTCGGCCTCCCAAAGTGCTGGGATGACAGGCTTGAGCCACCGCGCCTGGCCGGCATCTGAATTTTGAGAGGTGAATCAGAACGAGCCCAGGTTGAGAGAAGGGGCAGGTTTGTAAGATCACTGCAGACAGCAAGAACAGCACGTGCAAAGGACCTGAGGTTAAGTTCCGGGAGAGTTGAGAGGCAAGCAGAGCCCAGACCACCAAAGTGCCTGAAGAGCCTAAAGAGCCAGGCCTTTGTCCTGACAGGGCTGGGGAGCCAGGGAAGACTCCGGGCCAGAGGCTTGACCAGCTTGCAGTCCCACATGACATCAACATACTCTCCATAATGAACTTGAATGAAAACCTATAACGCAAAAAGCATGCTGAGCCCTGACTTCCGGCTGGGCTATTTGGGCACAAGAAAGACCCAGGTCCAGAATCAATCTGTGGGCCAGGGGCAGAAACTGCTAACCCACAGGGGAGCCCCCAAGCCGAGGCAGCTGGGCCCTGAAAGCCAGCACCTCTGAGCAGCCCCCAGACACATCAGCAGCTCCAGTGCCTCTAGAGGATTCCTGTCCTCAGGCATGGAAGGGGCCCCTCACCTGGGAACCACAATGCCAGCAGCAGCAACAGCAGCCACATGAACCAGTCTCGATTCAACCACCCAAAGGGGCCATGCACCACGTAGAACTCCACATGTGACAGCGGAGAAATAAAACAAGGTCACCAGTGCTTCCAAGCACCTGTCATCGTCCAACTAGGAAAGGGGACCCTTTGTTCATGCAGCTCAGAAATCAAATTTCTGGAGGAAACGCAAATGGGAGAGACCAAGAGAGGGCAAGATGGCTTTCCTTCGCCGGCAGGCAGCCGGGAGGGAAGGCAGGAGAGAGGAGGCTGGCCTCATGCTGGGGGCGGGCAGCAGCTAGGAGGCTGTGCACAGAGGGGACTCGCGGGGGAAGAGAAACGCTCTACTGTGTCCTGTTGGATCAAGAGATCCCTGCACACATTGTCCTCGACCTGTCTGGGGTCTAACTTGTGTTCTCCTTGGGCCAGTGTACAGACGCTAGGCTCAAGGGGGCCCAGGGGTTCTGCAGGTAGGGGTGCATTTTCCCATTCTATCCTCACAATGAGCCTGTGAAAAGGTGTCATCATCAACCCCACCCCACGCTTGAACAGAGGCTCAGGGAGGCTGGAAAACGGCAGAGGCTCCCCAGCTGGCACAGAAGACCCTGATGGAAATGGGCTGACTCTGGCAGCCAGGCTTACTGAGCAGATAGATAAATGCCCAATCTGTGCAGCTTTGGAGATGAGGGCACCGCGGGGGACGTTGGGTGATCGTGTCTCAGCCAGAGGGAGAGCTCTCAGAAAGGCTGGTGGTACAGGATGGGCAGCACAGGCGCTGACGACCACCAAGACAGGGCGAGGCAGAGTGGAGACTGCACCCCACCTCACTTCCCCTCTCTGGAAACCAGATCTTCAGAGCTGCCCTGCACCACCGCCCCAGGAGCTTCCACCGCTGGACTCAGGGGATGATGGGATGGCCACTTGGTGAAGCCGAAGTCGTCTTGATGGAGCGGGTTGGAACCATCTCCCATGGCAGTCCCAGAGCCAAGGAAACCAGAACCAGGCAAGAAAGAGGCCAGGCCCTGCTCCTGGCTTCCCCTGGGTGGTGGGGCTCCTGGGTGACCTTTCCCTGTCCCACAGGCGGCCCCTTTTTTCTGCAAGTGGCTGGCAGACTTTGATTTGGGGAAACTGCCTCTGCATAGCCCCTGTCTTGGCGGTACTGTCAGCCAAGGCGTGGTCAGTGGGCCCGAGCCAGGCCACTGGGAAGCTTTGTCCCTGGATTTAGGAGGCTGGGCAGAGTTCCTGCAATGCCATCCTCTGAGGGTTTCCTTGGAGGTCCTCCCAGCACGGTCCTGTCTGCTGACTCAGTCCAGAGCTCAGCTGTTTGCTTAAGGCAGCCTGTGGGCCCTGCCCTGAGGCATCGGAGGCCCCCAGTGAGACCACAGGGCACAGCGCCCCTCCAGTCTGCCGCTCCCACTCTTCTTGTCACTGGGGAGCACAGGGGTCCTTCGCAGGGCCTCTCAGCCCAGAGAAGAAGTGCAGAGGAAGCAGAGGGTCACAGAAGAGAGAAGTGACAGGAGGAAACGTGGAGTGGGTGGATGCCATGTTTAGTGTCCACCTGGAGTGGGGCTGGCACAACTTGGGTGTTGCCTCGGTCTCTGTGAGATCAGCGTCATTATCCCCAGCGACAGGTGTCCAAGCCCCTGTCTAGTCCAAGGCAGAGCCACATTCAAACCCAGTTCAGCCCCTGCACTGCCCACTCTCTCTGAGTCCCCAGCACCCACAGAAAGCCCCCGACATAAACTCAACTCAGCGCAGGACAGTTCAGCTCTGCACACATGCACCAGCCTTGCGGAGGGCCGGCCCCTGGGCTGGGCACTGAGGCACCACCCTTGTGGCCAGGGAGAGGGGCCAGCAATGCCTGCCCTTCCCATTCGTGCCTTAGGATCCCCTCATCTCATCCTCCCAGCAGCCTGGGAGGGCAGAATTACTTGCTCCATTCGAAGCTTAGGGCCTCAGAGTAATCCGCCCACAGTCCCCTAGCAGGGAGATGGCAGTGCCAGGATTCAACTCCACAGGTGTCCTCTTGCCACCCCCTCCTTCCCAGAACAGATAACACCAGGTGCACCCAGCCCCGGGGTACTGTGCTAAGTGTTGTGGTTCCGATGAGGAAATGACTCAGCAGTCAGGGAAGGGTTCCTGGATGAGATGGTAGTGACCGAGCAGGGAGAATCTCAGCAGCTGCATATAGGTGGTGGGGGGCACCCCAGCAGAGGAAGGAGAGCCTGGGTAAAAGCAGGGCAACTCGTGGCCCTGAGTGTGGTAGGAGCCAGAGCGGGGACACGGTGCTCGTGCCCAGGCCAAGGGAAATAAGAAAGGGGGAGGGAGAGGCAGCACTGAGGGCCTGTGCGTGCTGGGCTGGAAGCAAGTCAGCAGGGGGGCCACAAGGGGTGTGCTGGGAGAGGACTGGCCTGTGCTGTGGGAAGTGCTCACATGCACTCACACCCACTCACACACTTATACACACACACAGGCACGCACACACACACACACTCAAACATACACCTATACATGTACACAGGCACACACACACACATACACTCAAACATACACCTATACATGTACACAGGCACACACACACCTCTACACACAAGCACACTCACCCTCACTCACACACACATACACACAGGCACAGGCCCACACACACACACATACACACAGGCACAGGCACACTCACAGGCACAGGCACACACACACACACA
>NC_045442.1:9629432-9641093 GCF_002776525.5 Piliocolobus tephrosceles | reverse complement strand
CAGGCACAGGCCCACTCACACACACATACACACAGGCACAGGCCCACTCACACACATACACACAGGCACAGGCCCACTCATACACACATACACACAGGCACAGGCACACACACACACACACACACAGGCACAGGCACAGGCACACACACATACACACAGGCACAGGCCCACTCACACACACACACACACAGGCACAGGCACACACACATACACATACACACAGGCACAGGCACACACACACTTGCACTTACACACACACTTATGCACAGATCCACTCACACACACACACTCATACATACAAGCACAGGCGCACACACACTTATACATATGCACAGGCACACTCTCATACACACTTATACATACAGCCACACACACACACTCAAACACCTCTACATACACACAGGCACATTCACACCTTCATTCACACACATAAATACACATACGAACACATACACTTACACATCCTTACACACAGGCACACTCACACTCACATGTAGGCTCATCTACACATATATCCTCACAGGCATAACCCCACACACACACATATGCATGCACTCCCCCCACACGCATGCACCCCCCCCACACGCATGCACTCCCCCCACACGCATGCACTCACCCTCACACACACGTACACTCACCCCACACATAACGCACACATGCACACTCACCCCCATGCTCACACACACACTCACCCCCACACCCCCATGCTCACATACATGTATACCCACCCCAGGCTCACACACACATGCATGCACACGCAACCCATGCTCTCACACGCACACTCACCTCCACGCTCACCCCCATGCTCACACATGCATGTACACTCACCCCCACACACATGCACACTCACCCCCCACGCTCACGCACATGTATACACACTCACCCCCACGCTCACACACACACGTATGCACACACATCCCACGGTCACATACACGTATGATCGATCATATGCATCCGCACATCCACGCATGATGTCCTCATGCACAGTGGCAAGGGGTCTTTCTCCCAGACCAGAGCAACCCTTGTGGGGGGCCTGCGTCAGCACCACTGTTACAGCCTGGAGTGCTGTCCAGAGACCCCCCAGGGCCCATCCCCCGCGCAACCAGGCCACTGCCCGGAAGGCCAGAAGCAGGTCAGCCCCGTGGAATGCAGAGCTCTCAGACCTACGCGTCACTTGGCCATGACCAGTGTCTGGCTCTTTGCCTCTTTTTGTTCTCTTCTTAGCTTTTTACTTTCCAGAGTGATCCTAAAGGTCCCGTTACTCTGCTTTCAGAGGGCCTGAGTGGGCAGGAGGCAGATTAGAAGAGGAAGGCAAGCGTGCAGGTGCCCCGCTGGGCCTGCGAGGGTGCAGCTCTGGTGTTGCCTTCGTGCCTGGCGTGGGTGGGCACCTCAGGAAGCCCGGGAATCCAGCAGCCAGGCCTGGCGTCCTCACCCCCAGCCCTGTTACCTTTGCCCCAGTTTTCTCGCCTCCAACTTGGGCTTTTTAGAGCAGCTAAGTTTCGTCTCACGGATGCCCTGCTCCCTTGGTACAAGGCTCGTTTGTTTCCTGCGGGATTTTTGATATGGGTTAAAAACCAAACTTCCTACTCAACAGTCTGAAAGCCTTGATGGCCGGAATAGACGTCTGGTCAACCACTTTATTTCTGTATGAGAAGAAAAAGCTGGAGCCTGGATTTAAATCCCTCGGTCCCTGGGCATTAGCTCTGCGGGACCAATTCACAGGCGCCGGAGGGCTGAGCCAATCCAAGCTGCAGGGGGTTCGGCTGGAGCCCCCTTTATTAAAAAGTGCAGCCCCCGAGGATGTGCGCCCACACTCCTTCGGAAGTCAGTTACACATCTTACAGCGGAGGAAATGAGGGGCAACATGGCAGCCCCAGTGGCACCGGCTGCAGGAGCCCAGCGAGGCTCACAGCCAGCCTGTCTGCTGGCCCCGCCCCCTCCCACGCACTGGCTGGATTCCATCCAAGCAGGAGCAGTGCCCGGACGGCTGCATCCTTGGACCCTGAAGGCCAAAGCGCACATTCCCCCTAGCCCTGTGAGACCAGCCACACTCTTCCTGGGGTCCAGCTGCAGCTGGAAAGCCCAGGTGTGGGACCTCCCCAGTGGCATCCTAATTAGCTCAGGTGTGACCCAGAAGAGGAACAGTGATAACCGGGGCACACAGAATGGGGAAGGACCCAGATCTCCTCGTCATCGTGAGAATGGGCATCTGCTGAGCGCCCCCATGTGACGAGACTGTACCAAGCACTTGGGGTGCATTTAGGCCTCCCCACCAGCGCATGAGGCAAGTCCTCTCCCCTGACACCCCAGCCACTGCCACGGCATCAGCCTGGTGCTCCTGACCCAGAAGTGCTAATAAAGAGCTTCCTGGTGTCAATGGCAGCTCGGCCCAGCCACAGCCCACCCAGGATACTCCTCCAGGGCCTACGGTGTCCAATTCTCCAACCCGGGAGACCCGGGAGGCGGGAAGACGGGGTTGGACACCCACGTCACCTCCAACTCTGCATTTGAGATGCATTTTCCTCAAATGCTGCTGCAAGCTACATTCTTCTCTTGACCCAAGAGAAATTACAGACCTTCCTGACATTCCACAGTTGTGAACACCATTTTAAAAATAGAGCCAGGCTCCCGCTTATAGCTCAGATATGACATGCAGCAGTGGCGCCCTGTACTGCTTTACATGCAAGCCGTGAGAAAGGACAGCCCTAAGTGTCATCCTCCCCAGAGTGAAGAAAGAGCCTCCACGGAGGCCACCCTCAGTCACTAGGGGCCAAAGCGTGTCTGCAGTTAAAGGGGTCAAGGAACATGACCTCATGGTCTGGGGCTGTCTGGTGTTCCAAATGGACCAGCAGCCCTGAGCTCCAGCCTGTGGGGCAGGGCCACCTGCATGGTCCAGATGGACAGGGTCAGGGATCGTGTGGATAAAATCCTTCTCCTTAATAACACCCAAAGGAGTTCTTTCACTAGACCCTTACAGAGCCTGCAAAAGAATTCGTTACAAATAGCAACATCATCAATGACAGTAGTAAGGAAGAGAAGCATTTGTTAGTGTATGATAGAGGCAAGATAGAGCTATAGACCCATGTAATGTGCATTATTTAATTTGGTGCTCACAACGACTAGTAGGCATGCTATAATCCCCATTTTCAGATAAGACTATGAGGATGAGACAGGTGGGATGTGTGAGGTGACTGTTCACAGCACAGATTGGAGGAGTGTATTAGTTTTCACGCTGCTGATAAAGACATTCCTGAGACTGGGCAATTTACAAAAGAAAGAGGTTTAATGGACTTACAATTCCACGTAGCTGGGGAGGCCTCACAATCATGGCAGAAGGCGAGGATGAGCAAGTCACATCTTACATTGACGGCAGCAGGCAAAAAAAGAGTTTGTGGAGGAAAACTCCCATTTTTACAACCATCAGATCTTATTTGCTATCATGAGAACAGCACAGGAAAGACCCACCCCATAATTCAATCACCTCTCACTGGGTTCCTCCCATGACACGTGGGAATTGTGGGAGTTACAATTCAAGATGAGATTTGGGTGGGGATAAAGGCAAACCATATCAAGTAGAAAGTGGAGCTGGCAAGCCTGAATCACTGCAAAGCCACCTGGTGACCACCCAGGTAGACTTGGAGCATGATGCCATGTTCCTCCTCACCAACCCCAGTGCAAATGAATATGCAGTGAGCTTCTGATGTGGGCATGCAGCCCTGTGCTGCACTCTTCTGTGCCCCACGCTCCCTACATCAAAGTCATATTTTCCTGGCATTAGGGTTTTTACAAGAATTTCGAAGAATTCTCAGACAGTGTCTGCACTTAGACAAGGTTCGAACTTCCTCTGGGGCCTTTGTTCTCAGTTTCTGTTGATCCGGTTATCTTCGTGCTGTTCTGGCTACTGCACAGAAGTGTGTGCGGCTGTGTGGCAGAAGGGGCCATCCCCATTGCCTATTCTAGAAGCTATTGCTCTCAGGTTCCCTTCATTTCTTCTGGGGTGGCAATTTTGTTGCCCCACCTGCCTTTCTGACAGGACATGCATACCATCCTTACAAAGTCTCCATTGCTTTCTGAGACATCACAGAGAACCCACCCCTGGTAGCTGGGTTTAACCACAGTCCTCTCTTTCCATGAGGCTTGTATGTCTACATGGGAGAAAGGAACCACCTTAGCTTTCCAGGATCTTGCCTTCTATTTGGGGAACAGCCCTACAACCCTTTAATCTTCTAGAAGCCACTCCTGGGCACCTGGTGAAAGATATTTTCAGTAAACCTGATGACATTTAAGCCAGCAGGTTCTTGGCAAGCTAAGACACCCCTCCTGGAAGAAGAGTGCTGACAGTGCCTCAGTTTCTCAGGCAGGAAAGCCCCACTGGGGACACGTTATAGAAATGAAGCCCACCTTTAAATGAGGCTGGGAGGTAACTCAGTAGCCCTGAAATGCTCTTTTTTTCCAGGAGAAAATGCAATTAGGCAGATTTTTATTACACATGAAATTCTGAAATGGTCCTACAGCTTTTTTTCCCTCTTTCCTTAATACATAAGCAAATGAGGGCTCCGTGCACCTGGCAGCAGAACAGGAAGAAGCCCCAGCTTCTTAACGTGGTCCGGCCCCTGCGAAGGTCAACGCTGAGAGGGAGTGAGAGAATCGGGATTCTGATGGTGTCTGCCAGTCGGTTTCCCAATTTCAATCTGGAAACAGTTGACCTTGAAGTGCTTTCAGAAATAAGGAAGTACCAAAACCCAGGAGGAGATGCCTGTCGTTGAGTGGGTTTGATTTCCATTTAAAAGGCCGCTATTGGCATCAGAACGGGAGAAAGGAGGCGGCAATGTATACGCAAAGACCCCCCAAACCAGCACAGCTTTCTTCACTCAGCATCCATTTCCACCACCTGCAGGCTGCCTTCAGCCATTCTCCCAGCCCCCAGTGGGAGGGCAGGGCCAACTCAGTCCCCAGCACTGCACTGTGAGTGTTCTCAATGCACTCATACCCTGGGGATGTGTCTTTGGAAAAAATAAAGAGAGCCTCTTATTGAGCATGTGTTGTGCCTGACTCCTTCCCTACAAACACCCACAGCACATCACAGACACAGGACCTGAAGCATGAGGGACTAGGTATAGTCCTGCAACCAGGAAGCCTGCTGGACACAGAACTCAAGCTCAAGCCTGTTGCTGCAAAGCCTTTGTTCTTCCCAGCGGTCCCCAAGCTTTTTGGCACCAGGGACGTTTTGTGGAATACAATTTTTCCACGGACCGTGGGTGGGGAGGGGATGGTTTCGTCGGAGATTAGATTCTCATAAGGAGTACACAGCCCAGATCCCCTGCAGGCACAGTTCATGATAGAGTTCATATTCCCATGAGAACCCAATGCTGCAGTAGATCTGACAGGGGGCAGAGCTCAGGCAGTAATGCTAGCTTGCCACTCACCTCCTGCTGTGCAGCCCGTGCCTAATGGGCCACAGCCCATACTGGTCCAGGGTTGGGTACCCCTGCTCTACACCTCGCCAGAAAAGAAGAGTGCAGAGTGCAACAAGGGGATGACTCACTGATGGTGGCATAGTAGACACTGTGGCACTGGGTACAAACAGGCTAGGAGGTAGTAGGTCAACCTTGGTTTCCTCGATTCAGCCCAGCCGAACCCAGCATGTCCTTGGGGCCATGATGCTTAGCCCCAGGCTGTCTCCTGTGAGGGACGGGCTGAAGAGAAAACGGCCCCAGCCTCGAAGAACCAATGGTCTCTCAGGAAAGGGAGGAACGTAACCCACGTCCAAAATAAGCAGCTGAATAGCTTTGCAGTTTGCGAAGCAGACTCATCCCACTGAATTCTTACAAGAACATTAAGAAAGGACTGCTGTGCCCAGTTTGCAGATGAAAACAAATGCACAGAGAAAACTCTAGTTTGATCTAAAAGCCTTCATCTGCCTCACCTGCTGTGGCACACCCAAAACCAGTTTTTGGTTGTTTTACTAAAATTATCTCCAATACTGCTTCCAACTTCATCCAGTGATTTATATTTCCAAATGCATATTTTAATGTTTACAAGACTGGCTGATTTTAACTCCAAAAAATTCAGCCCCAAACATCAAAAACAATGTTTTCATAATACAGGAGGAAGGGATGGAAGAGACCGGCTTACGTTTTAAATGTTTTTTGTGCTTTTTTTTTTTTCCTGCAGCCAAGCAAAAGTTGAAGGAACCTGTTAACATATTGATTGCTTTGAGCACTATTTCAAATTAGTTTTCCGTTCCCCTCCATATGCTTTTCCATTACATTTAAATAAATTAAATTTCACTTCTCTGGAAGAGACATGCTGGGCCTCTTCGAATTTCTCAGACGGGTCCACACTGTCAGAGATTCATCAGCAACGCGCGCTGATGGGCTCGGGATGGGCCGATGCAGGAGCTTCTTGCTCTTTTTCCCCTGAGTTTTTTTGTGGGAACAGCACTGCCACCCTGGGGACCAGCCCACTCTGCCGCCTCCACCCGCTGACCCAGAGAAAGGCTCAGGTTCTGCTCGTGGCCACAGACGACTACTGGTTTCATCTGCTCCCTGTCACCAAGATGCCCAGCTGGCTCTGGTTGGGCAGCCTGTGGCTCCTTCCCCGATCCCACCCCAAGTGTGTGGCAGCCACTCCCTCGTCCCCATGAATCTGCACGATGAGATGTCTTATAACAGTTAAGAAGTAGTGACTCGTTCTTGCGGTCCTCAGGACTCTTTCACTGTAGGTCGGAAACCCATCTTGGACAAGCTCCATAGAAGTGCCTCGCTAAGACCAGGGCAGAGTAGGCTTCCGGCTTGAGTATATCCAAGGATTCCTTGGGGTCTGTCTGTCCTGTGTCTCCCTCTCTCCCTAGTGCAGGTGGACACAGGGCCAGGGCCCCCTCTGTGGGTCCTCTGATTTGCTCACATTTGCTCACCAATGGGGCTCTACGTGGTTGGTATGAGACAAAGGCCATATTGCCCCAGGGTCCCCAGTGTGCCCTGAACAGAGCAGACTCTCCGACCCTCTTCTTTCACGGAAGGCCCTGGAACATGAAAACAACCACCCGACCACCCCTGTTGACCTACAGGGCACCCAGGATCCTGGGGTGAGAACTTAAACCTAGTCAATAACAGCAGGTGACACCTGCCAGGTCTTTTAAGATGGACCGGTGAGGGGGTCCCCAAATGGGATCTGACAAGGAGCAGCAACAGTGGAGCCTGAGAGAAAGCCACCAGAAGTGAAAGAATTGACCAGATGGCCAGAAAGAGAAGGCCCAGACAGCAGGATGCAGAATGAGGCTGACTGGGCCGCGCCTTGACATGGTAATTACTCCCTGCCGGCCTCCCACAGCAGTGCCTTTGAACTCTGGAGAGAAGAGGCTGCAGTAAAGAGGGGTGAGTGCTTCCCCAGGAGCCAACAGCTCTGCTAGGGAACCTCTCCTCAGTCCCTGAGGTGGTATCAAGACAGGGACGGAGTGAAGAGGCAGAGGAGGAGCCGCGGCATCAAGGCAGAGGGGCTGGGCACCGGGGATCTGGGAGCAGAGTGGAAGTGGGCACTCGGAGGGCTTTGGCAGCAGCCTAGGAACAGTGGAGCATGGTGGTCAGTGGGCGGTAAGAAGAGGAAGGCAGCAGTTGCTGGAAGGGAGGGTCGGCAGTGTGGAGACCCACAGCGGTGGTTACACATGAAGACCCCACCGCACCATGGCAACTCCCAAAAGGAATAAATGGATAGAAGATCCCGGGAAAAACAAGCTTCCCTGCTAATCCGGGATGTGGGAGCTGGAAGTGTGAGATGTGTGGTTTGCTGCAAATGGGACATATTTTCACCAGGAGGTGAATTTTTTTCAGACACGCCCAAAATAGAATTTCATGTTCACCTGGCAATATATCTATAACTAGCATACATGATTTTTCTAAATATGTAGATTGAATTTCTAATGTTCCATTCCTTGGATTTCTACCTAATGGGGGTGTACATGTTTGACCGGTAAGAGGAGGTTTGCACCCCCTCCTGGTCCCCCAAGCCCCTGCCCACTTCTAGTCCTGGAGAATGGAGAGCATTATCAGCATTCCACAGCCTCCCAGAGTCTGCTGACTCAGTGCATGGTCCACTCTGCTGTGGAAGGAGGGAGAGAGGAGGGAGGGAGGGAGGGAAGGAAGGAAGGAAGGAAGGAAGGAAGGAAGGAAGGAAGGAAGGAAGGAAGGAAAGAAGGAAGGAATTCTTTCTCCCAAAGTATTTAAACCATAGCCCTAACACAGTGACTATTTTTGTCATATAAATAGTATGTTTAATAATATCAACAGTGTGTTTACTAGTAAAACATCATTTTACTATTAAAGATTATGGTGAGCATCTTAGTGCACGTGGCCTTTGCTCCCATTTGATCGTTTCCTTAGCACAGAGTTTCCGATGGGGAATAAGGAGTCAGGTTGGACAAATCTTTATGGTTCTTGCTTCATATCACCATTTTCCTTTCCAATCACATTATCCCAACTGAAAATGCTGCAAGTATCAGTGAGTTTGACCATTTCCCCTTAGCTTCAGTGGCTCAAGATCAAACTGTTCGGCCGGGCGCGGTGGCTCAAGCCTGTAATCCCAGCACTTTGGGAGGCCGAGACGGGCGGATCACGAGGTCAGGAGATCGAGACCATCCTGGCTAACACGGTGAAACCCTGTCTCTACTAAAAAATACAAAAAAAAAAACCAGGCCGGGCGAGGTGGCGGGCGCCTGTAGTCCCAGCTACTCGGGAGGCTGAGGCAGGAGAATGGCGTAAACCCGGGAGGCGGAGCTTGCAGTGAGTCGAGATCCAACCACTGCACTCCAGTCTGGGCGACAGAGTGAGACTCTGTCTCAAAAAAAAAAAAGATCAAACTGTTCAAAACAACTGGTTTTTAAATGAATGCAAAATGGTATCCCAAGTTCGATCTCTTTAATTATTAGCAATTTGCTCTTCTCTCACGAATGCTTTCTACAGCCTCTGCTTTGTTATTTTTAGGAGTCTGCATATTTTTATACATTTGGGTGAGCTCTTTAGACATTACACTTGTTCATTCTTTGCCAGTCGTATCTGGAAACGATGTTGTTTTCATTTTTGGTGTGAGTGTTCTCCCAGTGTGTTGGGCCTTCATTTTTTTCTGTTCCTGTCATTATTTGAAAGTTTGTAGACCTTCCACATTCAACTCAATCTTTGTCTTTGAAGTTGTTTCTACCGCTTGTGAGATGAGGAATTCATCTGCAAATCTGATAAATATTCTATTCTCTGTTCTGCTAGTTTATCTAAAATTTAGTTTTTCATATTTAACACTTTAGTCAACCTTGAGTTTACTGAGTGTATGATGTCGTGTGGATCCAACCTGGTCTTTTATCCTAAATGACTATGCCATTACCCAACACAATTCAAAAGTACTTCTTCCTTAGGGCTTAAGCCGTTTTGGAGAGTGGACTTAACCATGTGTTGATCTACTGCATACCCAGGCCTGTTTCCGGGTTCCCTAGGCTGTCTTGTGGTCTCTGTGCAGGGCCAGCTCTGAGCTTTCAATAGCTTTGTTTTATCATCTGCTCTTGGGTGCGGCTCAGCCCACACCACCCTCCCTCTCTATCCCTCACTTTGTTGCTCTTAATTTCAAGAACGTTCTTTGAAAGTTTTGGCTATTTCTTTGTTTCACAGAAGACTTCAAAGCACATTGATTTTAAAATGCCTTTAGGGGACTTTGATTGTGATTATATTTAAAATCCATACATGAACTTGAGGAAGGATAGACAACTATTCAATATTTTCTCTTGCTGACCAAGAACATAGTCTAATGAACTCCACAGTCTAACAAACTCCCTTTTAAAATTAGTTTGAATAGTTCAATTTGAGGGGCTGTGTTCTAGTCCCAGCTGTCCTCTGTCTGGTGGAAGAATTTCAGACAAATTCTCCTTTTCCTCGGCCTGACAGTGAGGGAATTGAGCAGGTTTATTGCTTAGGAAAACAGCATATACTTGTTTTTCTCACATACCCCATGCTCCTCGGGGTCAGGCATACGTTGGCTTCTTTCTTGTCCTTCAGGACACTTTTGGTCCACTGTCCTCCGTCCCTCCAGGGAAGGGCTCTCTGCTCACCTTTACTGTTGGTCACATCCCCTCTGTCACTCAAGACCTCTGCATCTGCCACCACCTGCCTCACATCCAAATGCAGCCATCACCCTAAACAACTGGGCCCACGTGGATAGCCCCAGGGATGGCCTGCCTCTTCCTTCCTTAATCCTCTTGTCTCCAACGATTTTAATCTCCACTCCACCTCAGCCCCCTGCTGTCATCACAAATCTGAAACTGCATTGCCTCAAAGCAACAAATTTATACCACCTCCATCCCCTCAGCCTACAGGCTGATGTGACCTCGCTGTGACTGTAGTATGGCCTGGCTGAGACCCCTGTCACTGTCTCACTCCCCAAGGCTCCCCACCATATTCACTTTCCCCTTACCCAAGTTATGTTGAATCTGCCACCATTACTACCTGCTACTCACTGCAGTGATGCAACTAGAGCCTCTGGGCGGTCCCAGTGTCTGCCCCACGGACTACATCTCATCGTGAGCCCTCCAACAAGGACCGTAGTCTCCCATCCCGGGGCCCTTCTCCATGCTGTGAATCGAATTGTGTCTCCTCTGAACTGCATATGTTGTTGAAGTTCTAACCCACCCTGTGATTATCATTGGAGACAGGGCTTTAGGAGGTAATTAAGACTAAGCAAAGTCATAAGGGTGGGGTTCTCATCGACAGGATTAGTGACCTTGTAAGAAAAAGAGGAAGATTTCTCTCCTCTGTCTGGATGTGAGGACACAGGGAGTTGGTGGCTGTCTGCAAGCCGAGACAAGGGCCCTTGCCAGGAACCAAATTGCCTTGCACCTTAATCTTGGACTTCCAGCCTCCTGAATTGTGGGAAATCAATGTCTGTTTAAGCCTCCAAGTCTATGATTCTTCATTATGGAAACTCGACCAGACTAAGACATTCCATTAAAAATAGATTTAAAATAATATTTTACAACTGTACTGATATAAAGACAAATATATTAATATTATATATTAAAACATTTTCTTCACCTTAAAAATTTATTTGTTGGGATTGTAAACTAGTTCAACCATTATGGAAAACAGTATGGCAATTCCTCAAGGATCTAGAACTAGATGTACCATATGACCCAGCCATCCCACTACTGGGTATATACCCAAAGGATTATAAATCATGCTGCTATAAAGACACATGCACACGTATGTTTATTGCAGCACTATTCACAATAGCAAAGACTTGGAATCAACCCAAATGTCCATCAGTGACAGACTGGATTAAGAAAATGTGGCACATATACACCATGGAATACTATGCAGCCATAAAAAAGGATGAGTTTGCGTCCTTTGTAGGGACATGGATGCAGCTGGAAACCATCATTCTTAGCAAACTATCACAAGAAGAGAAAACCAAACACCGCATGTTCTCACTCATAGGTGGGAACTGAACAATGAGCTCACTTGGACTCGGGAAGGGGAACATCACACACTGGGGCCTATCATGGGGAGGGGGGAGGGGGGAGGGATTGCATTGGGGAGTTATACCTGATATAAATGATGAATTGATGGGTGCTGACGAGTTGATGGGTGCAGCACACCAACATGGCACATGTATACATATGTAACAAAC
>NC_045442.1:9567179-9629332 GCF_002776525.5 Piliocolobus tephrosceles | reverse complement strand
AAAGACACATGCACACGTATGTTTATTGCGGCACTATTCACAATAGCAAAGACTTGGAATCAACCCAAATGTCCATCTGTGACAGACTGGATTAAGAAAATGTGGCACATATACACCATGGAATACTATGCAGCCATAAAAAAGGATGAGTTTGCGTCCTTTGTAGGGACATGGATGCAGCTGGAAACCATCATTCTTAGCAAACTATCACAAGAACAGAAAACCATACACGTTCAGTTCCCACCTATGAGTGAGAACTGAACAATGAGATCACTTGGACTTGGGAAGGGGAACATCACACACTGGGGCCTATCATGGGGAGGGGGGAGGGGGGAGGGATTGCATTGGGGAGTTATACCTGATATAAATGATGAATTGATGGGTGCTGACGAGTTGATGGGTGCAGCACACCAACATGGCACATGTATACATATGTAACCTGCACGTTATGCACATGTACCCTAGAACTTAAAGTATAATAAAAAAAAAAAAATTACTTGTTTTTCTTCTGATAAAAAACCATGTGGCTGAGCATGGTGGCTCATGCCAGTAATCCCAGCACTTTGGGAGGCAGAGTGGGGAGGATCACCTGAGGTCAGGAGTTTGAGACCAGCTTGGCTAACGTGGTGAAACCCCGTCTCTACTAAAAATACAAAAATTAGCCGGCCATGGTGGCAGACACCTGTAATCCCAGGTACTTGGGAGGCTGAGGAAGGAGAATCACTTGATTCAATCACTGGGAGGTGGAGGTTGCAGTGAGCCGAGATCGCACCACTGCATTCCTGCCTGGGTGACAGAGCGAGACTCCACCTCAAACAAACAAACAAAAAAAGCAAGAAAGGTATGTTGGGTCCTGGGCATTTTGCCACGCAAGTCTGATGGATAAGTCAGTATTACCTCCAGCTCGCAGCCTAAGGACTTTCCCAGCGGCAGCAGGATACTCAGCCAGAGGCTGCGATGTGGTGCCAGGCAGTTCGTGCCCCCAGGCAGTTCGTGCCCCCAAGAGCAGTCCTCAGCCAAGAACACTAGGAGTTGGGGGATGGATCAGCCCAGCTTCCCTGCCTTGTGGTCTAACGCTGTAACGCAGGCCTGAGCTCCCATCGCCCACTGTGACCTGCTATACACAGGCCCACCTTGGCTTCCTTCCCTTCCTCCCACCCACACCTGTGCCTCACGGTAGACAAATCACTGGCATTACTTACACTCAAATCTTTGTCTTAGGGTCTGCGCTTGGCAAACCAAACCTAAAACATAATTGTTCTCTTGCACATGCAGCGGAAGCTCTCTAACCCAGCGTCCGTTTCACCGAGTGGCTGAGTAGCCAACTCTTCCTTTCCCTTGCCTTGCCCTAAACCAAGTGGCCTGATGTAGTTGGTGTACGAAGGCTCTCAGCCGAGGGGCTACTTTCGGGTGCCTTCCCACTTCTGCTCCCATCTGTTCAACTGTGAGATGACCCCGAGTCCCATGGCATGGTCCCAAACCTGTTTATGCCAGTTGCATTTGTTGTTGTAATTATGTAACGTATTAGTCCATTCTCACACTGCTCTAAATAACTACCTGAGACTGGGTAGTTCATGAAGAAAAGAGGTTTAATTGACTCATAGTTCCACAGGCTTAACAGGAAGCATGACTGGGAGGCCTCAGGAAACTTACAATCATGGCAGAAGGCAAAGAGGAAATAAGCACCTTCTTCCCACTGCAGCAGGAGAGGGAGAAAGAGCAAAAGGGAAGTGCCACACTTTTCAACCATCAGATCTCACGAGAACTCACTCATCACTAGCGCAGCAAAGGGAAAATCTGCCCCCACGATTCAGTCACCTCCCACCAGGCCCCTCTTCTGATTCGACATGAGATCTGGGCCAGGACACAAATCCAAACCATATCATGTAATTTCCTTAAATATTATTTAAACCAATGAAATATAAATGCAAAAAACAGAGCTGCTGCTTCTATGAAAACTAAGTTGAAGAGATAAGTTGCTAAAAATGCTCTCCATCAAAGCAGATGGGTAGGTCGCCATCTGTAAGAGAGTGGAGAAAATGGTAAAAACCTAGAAGGAGTCTAAGACACATTGCTCTACAGCATTTACGGTCTTTTTCCACTTAAAAGTGAAGTGAAACAAGAAATTGTAGATCGTGTGCTGTGGATGTGGTTGGCCCGAGGGAGGGGGAGGGTGCAGGTCTCCTCTGTCCCTGGGTTTCCAAATCCACCCTCCTCCTTCCCTGGGCCTTGGTGGTGAGAGGCTGCATCTGACACCCACATCAGTGTCTAGCTCAAGTCCTCTCCCCTCTCCCCAAGTCTGGAGAATTTTCTTCTCCCTTGTGGTAAAAGACAAGTAGTCATCGAAATCTCTTATTAAGCCAAAATCCCAGCATTTGAAAACTCCAGGCTAGATTCTTCCTCTCCAGCCAACTCCAACATCCCTCTAAACAGGGGAAGGGTAAATGGATGAAGGGGAATGTTTTTGTGAGTTCAGTCTGCTGATTTTTTAAATTTTTAACTTAATTTAATTTAATGTATTGAGATGGAGTCTGTCACCAGGCTGGAGTGCAGTGGCGCAATCTCCGCTCACTGCAACCTCTGCCTCCTGGGTTCAAGCGATTCTCCTGCCTCAGTCTCCCAAGTAGCTGGGATTACAGGTATGCGCCACGAAGCCCAGTTAATTTTTGTACGTTTAGTAGAGGCAGGGTTTCAGCATGTTGGCCAAGATGGTCTTGATCTCCTGACCTCGTGATCTGACCGCCCTAGCCTCCCAAAGTGCTGGGATTACAGGCGTGAGCTACTGCGCCCGGCCTCAAGCTGCTATTTTTAAAAGGCACCACAGGGTTGGGTGATTTTTTTTGAGAGGGTCTCACTCTGTCATCCAGGCTGGAGTGTAGTGGCACAGTCATAGCTCACTGCAGCCTCAACCTCCCAGGCTCAAGCGATCCCTCTGCCTCACCCTACCCAGGAGCGGGAACTACAGGCATACACTACCAGACCTGGCGAATTTTTAAAAATTGTTTTTAGAGTCAGGTATCCCACTATGTTGCCCAGGCTGGTCTCAAATTTGTGAGCTCAAGCGATCCTCCTGCCTCGGCCTCCCAAAGTGCTGAAATTCCAAGATGAGGGTGCCAGCATGGTCAGGTTCTCCGGAGGTCCCTCTTCTAGGCTGCAGACAGCTGACTTCTCCCCATACCTTCACGTGGTGGGAGCAGGGGGAGGAAGCTCTCTGGGGTCCCTTTTATAAGGGCCCAATCCCATTCATGAGGGTCCACACTTACGACCTAATCACATCTCAGAGTGCCCACATTGGGAGTGGACTTCAACATATGAATTTATGGGGGACACATTCAGTCCCTAACAGAGAACTGCAGACAAGCATCCTGCCACACCTAGGTAACTTCTCCCAGTCTTCCTCAATCTCCCCCTCTAAATGCGCCGCCCACTGCTCCACATCCACCCCTCTCCTGGTCCTTGCAGTCTAGCTCACAGTGCCCCATAAGACACCCTCCAGCGTCCTGCAGAAGGGACAGCACCCGCCTGCTTCCCGTGGGCACCCAGCATTAGTAGCAGGCACGTGCACCTGCTCCCCAAACACCCCCTGGGTGAGCAAGCAAGTGAGGAAGGAAGGCCCTTTCCGGTGCGGGCATTGGGTGCTCCTTTGATCTTAATCGGTTTCATTGCAGAAGCAGGCCTTTTCCTGACCTTGTTAGCAAATTTCTTACTGCAGGCACCATAATTGGAGGGTTGTCGGAGCCTTGGAATCTGCAGACGCCAAAGGGACACCGAGAGGAGGAGGCAGGCATAGGATGAGAAGATGGCAGCTCCTGAGACCCGGCTGACTCACCCTCCTCTATGGTTTCTGCCTTTGGACTCTGTGGTGATGCCGGACATTACAGCAGGATGGAAGAGAGAGGAGTATCATGTGCAAGGGCTGGTAGTGATCATTGCCACCTGCCTCTGGAGGGGCTAAAACAGGCCTGCAGTTTGTCTGGCTCCAGTGCAGGGCCAGGGTGCGTTCTGAGGCTGGAGGCAGGACCTCAGCTTTAGAGAGGGCAGGGGCCTAAACCTGGGATGAGCATCCATCTTAGGTCGGGCTGGACCAGCTCAGTGGCCCCTCCTAGCAATCCGATCACTGGGAGGCATAGTTCTCATTACAGCACAGCTGCAGGCACCTACCCGTGGTACCCTCAGCCCAGGTAAGGTCTAGAGAGGCTTCTCCTGCAACCTGCAACTTCAGCTCCTGTGGGTTAATTCTTGGCCCAGTTATTAAGCTCGTCAGTTTCTTTCAGGTGTGACTCCCACTAGACTGTAAGCTTGGTGAGGGCAAAGACCACATGTTATGGTCTGAATATGTGACCCCCTCAATTTCCTATGTTGAAATCCTAATCCTCAAGGTGATGGTATTAGGAGACAGGGGCTCTGGGAGGTGATTAGGTCATGGAATGGAGCCCTTAAAAAATGGGATTAGGCGGCCGGGCACGGTGGCTCACACCTGTAATCCCAGCACTTTGGGAGACCAAGGCGGGTGGATCATGAGGTCAGGAGATCGAGACCATCCTGGCTAACACGGTAAAACCCTATCTCTACTAAAAATACAAAAAAAAAAAAAATTAGACAGGCTTGGTTGCGGGCGCCTGTAGTCCCAGCAACTCAGGAGGCTGAGGCGGGAGAATGGTGTGAATCTGGGAGGCGGAGCTTGCAGTGAGCCGAGACCGCACCACTGTACTCCAGCCTGGGTGACGGAATGAGACTCCATCTCAAAAAAAAAAAAAAAATGGGATTAGGCCCTTGTAAAAGTGACCCCAGAGAGCTCTCTTCTCCTATTTCCCCGATGTGAGGACACAGGGAGAAGTCAGCAGTCTACAGCCTGGAAGAGGGCCCCCCGCAGAACCCAACCATGCTGGCACTCTGACCTGGGACTTCCAGCCTCCAGAACTGTGAGAAATAAATTTCTGTTGTCTATTATAAGTGCTATAATATCTATAGTGCTTGGTTATGGCAGCTCGAAGGACTAGGACACCATGCTGTCTGTCCTGATTTGTGCTGCAGCCCCAGAGCCTAGCACAGTGCCTGGCACCAAGTCAGTGCTCAGGAGATGCCCCAGTCCAGGAGTCAAAGGCAACACCAGTCCACGGCAGTGGGTGACTCGGGGCCCCAGGCGTAAGCCCACTTCCCAGGGCTGGAGGAAGCCGACTTGTGTTTCCTCTCCTGGTGCTATAGTGACCCATCTGGAAGCCCCGGCGCTTTGACCAAACACACAGCACGTTTGGAGTCTGCCTTGTGGAGACACTTTGAAATTTTCCCAATACTATCGTAAAAATTAAAAATTCATCTCATGAAAAATAAAAGGCAAGTGTAACTAACAGGGGAAATTTGGCTCCATTGCCTGAAAGCTGATGAGGAACAGCTTAATGTGCCACTGGAGAACGTTTCCGCCGTCGTGTTGTGCAGAGAACACACTGACTGCAAAAGCCTCTTACCTGAAGCTCTCAGATCGATGCATTTGTTCGTGTCCTTCCCCTGGAGAATAGCCCTCCGTGGAGACCTGGCCTTTCTCCTCAACTGTGGGGATGCTTTCAACTCAGTTTGCACGGGGAGAAGTCCCTCAATCCTCATTTTCATTCCAACTTCTCTTCTGTGGCCTCTAAGTAATAGATTGCTGGGCTCCCTGTAATAGATTAGAAAGTTAATCCTTTCTGGCTGCACCCACCCCCTTCTTACAAGCTAGTGATAGGATAAAAAAAAATTCCATACCTTAGAGGTGATGGATACGTGGAGAGGCTTTGTGTGGTTTATCGGCTTCTCTACCTGGGGCAGATTTTATAACTTTGCACTAAAATACCTACAGTGCTAACAGTCCTGCAGCCCTGGGCATTTCTCTCCTGTGACCCCCATCCATCATTTCACTAAAACAATTTTATCATGCTCATCTGGGAGTGGCCTGATCATTGAACCAAAGGCATAAATGCACACAGGGTTGTTTCACACACACTGAGACACATAACAACACACTTTGAAGCCCTCAGAACCCCCATGACACCCGAAGCCTCACATCCTGAGTGAGTTGCGGCAGATGGAGGTCCCAGTCCCAGCTCTCTACTACATGACAGCCTCATGCTGAGCAGAGCATGCTTCCCTGACCCTTGACTTTGGTCTTGGACATGAGACTTGCTTTGGCCAATGGGCTGCTGTTTTCAGTCCCAGCATGCACAGAGCCTGGAGTGTACTTGGACAGTAAGGTCTGCTCTCTCATGCCAGTGATCTACAGTGAGAACATGCTCCAGAAGCTGCTCTTCCTTCAGCCAGGGCTCCAAAAGGAGACACATGGAGCTGACCACGTGCCCTGGGGGGCTGCTGATCAAAGAAGGATATGTGACATGTGGGCCACTCCTGATCCCAACCTACAGCCTGGACCCTGGAGTCCAGAGTCTGGAGCCAGAAGTCCAAGCTAGCCCAGTGGAGTTGCAGCAGACCCCAAAACCAATGGGACAGAGACGAAGCCATTGTCGTTTCAGGTTTCGAGTGGTTTCTTACGCAGTGTTACTGTAGCAATAGCTGACTGATACAATATTCAAGCTCATACAAAGTCTACTCATATGCTCAGGACACACACAGGCACTTATGGAACACTACCCCTGCCTCCACACACACCTTTGTAGTGAGCATATAAGGTCATTGTCCCAAGAGCTAGAATGGTCCCTCTCCCCTGCCCACCTGTGGCCCGCTTTCCCCAGTGCTGCCAGAGCCACCGTGCAGGCACTGCCTGGTCTTCCAGAGGCCAATTGTGTCTTTAGCATCTGTCACTGTGCAGCTCAGAGCTCCACGCCCTTTATCTTGTCAAGTTGTTTTCATGTCCTTTCTGCCAAGAAAGTGTTGCTTTTGAAGCCCTGGCGGCTTGATCCTTTTTTCCTTTCTACTCCAGTTGTTGAATGCCCGTCAGATTTGTGACATCCCATTCTCCCAAGGGGAACAATTACAGCTGGGATATATGCAAACGAAGTCTCAGAACACGAATCTTTCATGTCCTTGCTGTTGGCGGCGCCTCTGCCGGCCCTGCTTCTCCTATTGCAGTTGCTGCTGCTCCAGCAATGAGCCGGAAACGGATCCATCCTTTCATCTGAGGGTAATCGGTAACCCCTGCTCTTGGTTGCAGCCAGCAAGGAAAAAAAGTCGGGACTGGAACACACTCAGCCTTTCCCTCATCTCAGAGCGTGGAGCAAGTGGGCTGGGGCCTGGGCAGGCTGGTTGGGATGAGCAGCCTCACCAACTTCCTAAGGTCAGAGCTCCAGCAGGCGGAAGCAGTGTCAGCTCAGGCAGGCTTTGGAGGGGCCTGAGAAGCCCATCAGCCTTACTGTGACCCCTTCTTAAGTCCCCCTCCTGCTAAGGAGGACTTGATGCTGTCTACAGAGTGGACGGTGTCCTGGCACACTCTGGAAGCAGAGGAGGTGCTAGAGGAAACAGGCCGAGAGGTTCTGCATGGTGGAGGCCGTCACAGTGCCCTGTGCAACATCGTGAGGACAGCAAGCGTGGCTGGGTGTGCTCCCCCACCCCAGGAAGTTCAGGGAGGGTATCCCTGGCAGAGAAGGTTTAACCTGAGTCTTGACGGATAAGTAAAAACTCCTGGATGAACGGTGAGAGAAAGGCACGCAGGGAGAGGGACCAGCATATGCAGACAGCACAGAGGATGCACGAGTCTGACTTAGAGACTCTTAGAGAACTACGAGGAATGCAGGGGCCCCTGAGCTCTGGATGACCTGGGGAGGGTGGAGGGAAATGGGGCTCAGAAGTCAGCTGAGACTGGATCCCTAAAGGGCCAGACTGATGGATTTGGGTGTTTGCAGTCAGCAATAGGCAGCAACGGAAAGATTCGAGGGGGAAGAATCAGGCCCAGGCTCACTTTCACATCCCATCCAGCTAACCACAGAGTGGAAGCGGATCAGAGAGAGGCAGGCCTGGGCGAGGCAGGCAGCTGCAAGGGCTCCAGGAGGAGGTGGCCAGGTTCGGCCTGACAAGGTGGCCTCGGCTGTGGAGGGAGCAGATAGAGCCGCCTTCCCTCCTCCCTCAGCCTCTGCCTGCCTTGGTTCACTCACCCCCAGTCACAGCTCTCGCCGCTTGTGAAGACAAGCAGGTGCCTGCTGCCTGCTGAACTATGAAATTGGCTCAGCCTTATCCTCAGCATCACAAGCGCCACATCCAGAGAATTGCCAGTTCAACACCTCTGAGATTTGTCTCTCCCGTCCCTTGGCTGACACCTTCACTGGGCCCCTCATGAGCGCCCATCGTCCCTGTCTGGGGTGACTGACTCAGGCCCCTGGGGTTCCCACTTACTCCCGGAACCTGATTCTTTTTCCTTCCGTCAGTCAGCAACTATTTTTTGAGCAGCCACAGCATGCCAGGGCCTGGGGTGCTATGGCTGGAAATAGCAACCAACACAGAATGGGGCTATGTCCCCCTGGAACCTCCCTCTAGGGAAAGGCGGGTGGTAAACACGTTGCTGCACAACTCTGCATGCAGCGCCCTAGAAGGGAAGGTGACAGAGGAATGCAGCACATCGGGCTGAGCCGCATGGCACCAGGCAGGGCGAGGAGCGGCATGCAGAAGGCTCTGCATGGAAGATCATAGAGAATAAGGAAGGGCACCGAAGATAAGGCTGGGGGCCGAGACACGAACGGCAATGGGACCATGCGGGGGATTGGAAATCTGCCTAAAAGCAAAGAAAAGTCACCAAAAGGCTTTAACCACGTGGTGTGTCCGAGGGCCCAGGGCAACACGTGCAGGCATTCCACCTACCACTGGGTGTTAGGCCGGTCACCCCAAGCCTGCCCCCAGGAAGCAGAGAGCCCTCCGTGGGTCTGAGGCAGGACACCGTGACTTAGGAAAGATCTGGCACCTCCTGTCCAGGTGCTCAGGGTTGGGAGGGCAGAGCAGGCACCGGGCACCTCGTTTGCTCGCCCATCCTCAGGCAGAGACAGGCAGCCATGGGGAGCAGTGATGTGTATCCAGCCAGCGAGGACATAGGACAGCCCAGTGCCCTCCAGCCCCAAAGGGGGTCAGAGAAAGGCAGTAATCAGGGAGAGGTGCAATTGACCCTGAGCCACTCCAGGATCAGGAAAGGCCAGGACGAAAGCAGAGACGGGTGCACCACCCAGAGCAATTGAAATGAGCCAGCTCCCAACACAGAGCCCCCGCCCCACCCCAATCCTATACATGCAGACCTTGATCCCTCAGGCACCCAGTGTCCCCAGTGGATCGCAGTAAATCAGTCCCCAGGGTCCTCCCATGCAGGCCCCGCAGCCAGGAATTCTCAGTCACCCACCTGCTGTCCAGTCTTCCCTCAGGACAGGGACAACGGAGAGCCAGGGAGTCTGGAGGCCTTAGCCGGACCAGCCAAGACCTCCTCCAGCCTCAGTTTCCCCATCTGGGAGGTGACACAGGCATGCTGCCATGTCCTTGTGGAGGCACAGTTTGCTGTGACCCTCCTGCCTCTCCTTCCTGGCTCTCCCTTCCCTGGAGCCTAGATCCCAGCATCTCACGCCCCACAGCCGCACTGTCAATGCCCACTCCTGGCTCCCAGACCACAAACTTGAGATTCTTTAGAGTCTGGTCATTTTCATAGTTGGAAATTATTGAATTCAACAGTGTAATTATTTTAAAAATATAAACAGACCAACCACAAACATGTGGCGGCAGCAGTTTATTTTCCCCTGCCCCTCGTTTCCTGGAAAGCCTTCATTACCATTGCTAAAAATATTTGCCCAGGGTTCATTAAGGGTCCAAGAAAGAGTGGGGCCTGGGTCCCCAGGCCTGAGTCCCTCCACTGAGCAGTGCCCTCACTCTGTCCTAGAGTTACCAAAGGTGACAGGGACGTGAAGTCTGCTTTAATGACCTACTGATGAGGCCACTGGCACTGGGCTGGCAGTGGGGTTGGGATGAGTTGCAGTCCAGACGGTCCCTGCACTCACAACAGCTGAGATGCTGCCCAGGAAGGGACCTGCCCAGGACGCTGTCATTGGAGCCATCCCTTAGGATGTCATTCCAGTTTCTCTTGCACTCCATCCTCTCATGAAAGCCGGTCTGGCCCCACAGAAACAGAGGCCCCTGCCCTTCTGGGGACCGCTAGCTAATAGCTGGGAAGGCCTCGCTACTCCCCTACTGCCCAGGGGGCACCCCTTGTCTCATCTTGCCTGAATCAAACTAAGAGTCTTCCAGAGCCCCTCTGTGAGGCCTGAGTGATCCATTCCCATGGGAGGGGCTCTGGGACTGAGGGATGCTGGCAAGGACATCCTCCAAGGGCGTCCCAGGAGGTGTTGCCTTTGCTCCCCCCTACCTCCCCTAGTTTTAGGGCTGAAGCTTTGGATGATACATAACACTCCCCCCGTTTCTAGGCCACTGTCTCCTATGTCCAGCCTCCCCTCCCCCAGCCTGGCATCCTGCCCCAACCCGGCCTCTGCCCCTCCCCACCATCCCTAGCACAGGGGCCACTCAGCTTGTCCCTTCCCCTGGCTCCCTCCCAGTCCCCCATGCCCTGCCCCCAGGACCGCCTGTGACTGATCTCCAGCACCCACTTCCTGTGCACGCAGCCACAGGCAGCCTGACTGTCCCAGGACCTCAACTATGCCGACACACATCACCATCTAATTATAGCAGCCCCGCTGTGAACGCCTGTCCCATGCCAGACACCTTCCATGCGTCATTTCTAACCCCCTCAACAGCCCTCACAGGTGGATGCCCTTATTATCCCCATTCTACAGGTGAAGAAACTGAGGTCTACAAAGGTGAATTCACTCTCAAAGCTGCCAGCTACGAAGTGATGGGGTCAGGATGCAAACTTCAGACTTTGTGGCTGTGGGGCTGGTTCCACTTTGCTCTGCTGCCTCTTGGATAGTCTGGCCCGGTAGGTGGGTGTGTGTGCACACAGGCGTGTGCATGCCCCTGAGAATGGGACCTTGGGAATGACACTGGGACTTCTGCTTGTGCCTGAGGCCTCTGCAGCACCAGGAGACAGCTCATCTCAGAACAGCCAGCAGAAACCAGGCTGCCCACTCCCAGGCAAAGTGTAAATCCTAAATGCCAGCTGCTCTGGTGTAACAGAGGGCAATGGAGCAGGCCCCGCCTCCCTGAGCCTTCATCCTGCCATTCACCAGGCCAGGGTTTGCTCAATTTCACCCACAGCTCCAAAAGCCCAAATGCCCGGAGAAGCAAAGCAAAGATGATTTTGCTCCGGCTGCAAGGTCAGAGCCCAGCCCTCAACTGTCAGGCAGCTCAGGGGCCTTTTGCTCACAAGGAGAGGTAGAAAGGCGGTTTCCAGTCCATCACTTCATCCACAGTGACTGATGGAGGAAACAAAGCAGACATGTTCTCACTGAGAGTGTCCTTTCAGATAACTTGTGGTTAGGATGTTGTTTTAGGCCGGGGCAGCATAAATCTCAGGCATTACATTTTTATTCCTGTCTGTGAGCAAGAATCCTCCTTGAAGGTTCGGTGCATCTGCAGCTGCCCCGGTGTCTGTGCTTCTCAATCTGTCCGGAGCGAGTGGGCAGGAGGGACCATGCTAACTCCGGAACAGCTCTTTCTGCAGGGCTCCTTGGCTGCAGGGGATAGTCAGAGGCCAGGAGGCTTGGTGCTAACAGCTGGGGGTGCTTCTCAGATCCATGGACGGGCATCAGAGCAGACACAGTCACAGGGAGATCGTCCTGTGCTGGAGGAGAGAGTCCACCACGGGCTCATGGGTGAGCCACCACTGCCGGTCCCATGGCGATATGCAGGTCATGGGAGCATGGATTGAGCACCTACTATGTGCAAGTTCTTTGTGTACATTCCGTTAATTAATCCTCACAATAACTTGGGAGACTGTTACCATTTTACAGAAAGAAAAGATGAATTCAGAATGGTGACGTAACTGCCCCAAGGCCTTGAGGCCAGTAAGTGATGCTGTTGGTCAGGTTTGCATCCAGCTGCAAAGGAAAAGTCCAGCCCACAGTGGCTTAAAAAATAGAGGGCACACAAGTCTCAAATAAGCCTAAAGATAGCTGGTGGCATGTGGCAGAAAGGCTGGAGAATGTCAGCGCTGTGGGAGGAAGTTTCTAGGATTCTAGGCCAGGGCTGAATCTGCTTCCCCGTGAGAGGAAGAGGCCTCTGCGCAAGACCTAAATAAAGCTGGAGTGTTTCAAACGGCGGTGGTGCCCCATGACAGGCTCCATGTGAGTCACACTGAGGCAAAATCCACCCAAAAGGGGCAACCACTGTGGGGTGGAAAGGATGTCACTTACGCCGCACTTGGCGGACATTTCCGACCACTGTTCCTTGAGACCTGTCCATCAGTCAAAGACATCTGCTGTACAATTGCCCTGATATGCCCAGTTCTGCCACAGCCCCTCTCCAATCCGCTTTCTCCTCTACAGCGAACAAACATAGCCTGACACGTACTAGGGTTCCTCCTGGGTCTGCCTCCTTTCTAGAGTACACCCTCCTGGAAGTCAAGCACCTCTCGCCACACCCCAACAAGGCTCAGTAGACAGATGTGTAAACAGCTGGCCCCATTAATTGTTGATTTTTAAAGCAGTCTCACTAAAAAGACAGTTCAAATGTTTGACTGACAATGCTGACCTCTGGGGAAGCACTATGGTAATCAGGGCACACTTTTTTAGCTCTTTAAAAAGGTTTCACATGTACTCTCTGGTAATTACTGAAATATTAAAATAAAAGCAAAAAAACAGAATTCCATTGTTTACATTTCTATACATAGATTTCCAGTCTGTCTTTCACACATATACAGACAGAGATTTCCTGTCTTAGTTTACTTTCTGTTACAACAGGATACCTGAAACTGGGTAATTTATAAAGAAAAGGAACGTATATCCTATAAAGACTGAGAAGTCCAAGGTTGAGGGGCTGCATCTGATGGGGACCTTCTTGCTGTGGGAGCTTTCTTGCTGGTGAGGGCTCTCTGCAGAATCCCCAGGTGGTGCAGGGTGTTACATAGTGAAAGGGCTGAGTGTGCTAGCTCAGGTCTCTCTTCCTCTTCTTATAAAGCCACCAGTCCCACTCCTGTGATAACCCATTAGTCCGTTAACCCATTAATCCATTCATAAGGACAGGGCCCTCATGACCCAGTCACCTCTCAAAGGCCCCACCTCTCAATGCTGCCAAATTGGGGATTACATTTCAACAGGAATTTGGGAAGAAACACATATTCAAGCAATAGCAATTTTTAAAAAAGAAAACAGATCCTACTGCCTATTCCATTTTGCCACTTTACAAAAGCATAAAATGCACCCTAAGCATCTTTCCATATTAGTAATTGTTCTCCTTCAACAACATTTTGGGTGACTGGATAGGACTCTATTGTACACATGCTCTATAATTTATATGACCCACTCACAATTGTTGGTTTTCAATATATTTTTTAATGTCTCACTATTATAAACCCTACTTGAACAAATGGCCTTGTAGATGCTTCTCTGAACCCATCTTGAATTATTTCTTTTGGATAAGTTCCTAGAGGCAGAATTGTTAGATCAGAGGGTAAGTACCTTTTAAAGACTTCAGTAAGTGTTTTCAAATTGCCCTCCAGAAAAATGAAAATAGCTTCTCTTCCTACCAGCAGTAGACAAGATGGGGAAAGACATCTATTTAAATACTAGCCACCTTCTTGGTTCTTTCCTCTTTAAAAAAAAGACGAAAAATAAAACAGAATTTACTCTCCAGGAGCCCTAGAAGGTTAATTAATTTATTTTTATTTATTTATTTATTTATTTTTGGGTTGGAGTCTCGCTCTGTCACCCAGGCTGGAGTGCAGTGGCACGATCTCTGCTCACTGCAAGCTCTGTCTCCCGGGTTCACACCATTCTCCTCCCTCAGCCTCCTGGTAGCTGGGACTAAAGGCACCCACCACCACACCTGGCTAATTTTTTGTATTTTTAGTAGAGATGGGGTTTCATTGTGTTAGCCAGGATGGTCTCGATCTCCTGACCTCGTGATCCGCCCGCCTCAGCCTCCCAAAGTGCTGGGATTACAGGTGTGAGCCACCATGCCCGGCCTAATGAATTTATTAATTTTGTTTAAATTACTTGCAAAATCAAAACATCACTGAGAATATTGTAATGTGCTCAGAATTGGGCTGAGGAGTGGTCCTGGTAGACAGTGGGTGGGTGAGATCAGGGATCAAAGGCACAGCACTTCTCCCATAGACCTGTTCACATTTAGGAGGAGATTAAAGGTGGGATATGGGGACTGTTGCAACTTGGGGGCTTCCCTGGGGATCTCCCAAGTTTCTACAATGTTAGTCATATCTGTGGACCTAACTAATAGAGGCCTCCTCTGGCCCTACCTGTGCTCCAAGATTATGATCCAATGACTGGATGGACCTACCAAGGGGCAAGGGGTCTAACTTCAGAACTCCAGAAAAAAGTACCTGGAGATGACAGACAAGGCTGCTCTTCTGTGTACAGTCCTGGGCAAATATTATTTGGGCTTCTGTGTATATAAACAATTTAAGTCATCCGAAACCAGTGGCCCAATCTCACACAGTCCTACAAAAGAAATGCCATGCCAGCCAATAGGAACAATCCCCTTATCAGGCTTCCCACCTGGAACCAGGCCCTGGGCCCCAGAGATGACCTCATAGGTGGGAGTCCTATAGCTCCCTGGGACATCTGGTCCACCCAGCACATGGGTGACAGAGCAGAGGGTAAATAGTTGAAGCATACCTCAAAGGGAAGAAACAGGGTTCAGGGCCCAGGGCCCACATGGTTCCCTGTCCAGGCTTTAGGCTCCCTACACAAACAGCACACACAGCCCCAGGTGTTCCCAAGCATTGGAAGGAAATGTATAAAATGTTGAAGAAGGCTCTCTGAACCTCTAGACCCAGGCAGGGTTCCTGCTTGTACAAGTCTAAGGACAATGTGAATGACAGACTTCCCTAGCAGGCCTATGGTGGGCAAACCAACCCTCCTTTATATATAATAGGCAAACACAGACATAAGCATAACCAATTACCATGTGGTGGATGTTTCCCTGGTGCCCCCCCCCATTCTGTCCCCACCTCTGTGCCCCAGGAGGCTGGCCTCTGTGGTGTGCATTAACCAAGCACCTTTGTTCCAAAATGTCCCCTTCCAACAGAGACGGTAGATATTGGCTGTGTTTTTTCCAAAGTTGTAAATTCCCAAGACCCTTGAGCCAGAGAAAGCAATCAGGGGCCATGCAGAGTGGGAAGGGAGGGGCTAGCAGCTGCAGCCAAGAAGAAATCAGACCCCATTTCATCAGAATCACCATCATTTTTCCATTAGTGACTCCCTTGTTGATGCAGACAGCTTGGTCATTTCTGATGGGGTGGGGAGTGAGGTCTGCAGCTCTGGCTGTCAGAGGGTTCCCTCATCACACAAAGGTTGAGAGCAGGAAGACACCAGCCACCAGTGCTGCCAGGAGGGCTGGCTCACATCCAGCCAAGGACTGCAACTGTCGAGGCGCTCTGAGAAATTGGCCAACTCGTCCACCTGGGACCCCATCACCATCTCTCCATCACATGGAGAGATTCCTTCCATGACCTACTGACTCAAGTTGAGTAAATCCCAGAATCTGACACTAGAAGAGTTTGGAGGGGTATAAAAGGTCCATACTATATAGTCCAACCTCCCCACCCACCCCAATTTACAGAGGGGAGGCTTTGCCCCAGCCCCCTCCAGGGCTTTCTCTCCTCACCCAGTTATTGCTGTGTTCTCACTTTCTGCCTTGGCCATAGTGTCAATGGCCACCAGAGCCTTAGTGCTCCAAGCCAGGTACTATGCTAAGGGCACTACACAATAACTCTGGAAGGTAGGTCACCTTACCTCTGGTGCACTCAAGAAATGTGAAGCTAAGTAACTGAGGCTCAGAGAGGCTACCCAACTTGCCCGAGATCACACAGCTACTCCTTGTTGCTACTGGGATTTGAGCTTTGCTTCAATGCCCACATTGCTTTCAATATGTGATACTTAGTGTTTTCACATTGACTGTGACTCAGCACAGTGGGTTTCTAGAGAAGTGAGTCACTTGCTCTAGAATACTATCCCTGTATCTAACCCAAATGCCCTCCTGGGCCAAGGGAAACCCACCTCCTTTTGGGCCCTCGGCTGACATTAGATCTGCTAAGTAATCAGCACGGACCATGGGACGCTTCCCTGCACACACATGTGCTCAGCCTTGGCCTCCAAAGTATTGCTGTTCCATATCCTCGCCACTGTCCAGGCCTCCTCCACCCTCGCTCAGAACCTGTTACTAGCAACCAGTCCTGACTCTGCAGTTTTGCAGGTAGGGTTCCATTCTACATGCCCCGCAGGTGAGACGGCATGCCGCCATGAGGACACGGTTTCCGCCTTCCTTTCCTTGGCGTCTGAGGACCCCCAATCCCTGCAAGCTAGCTGTCCCGTCCGATTCCCTATCTTTCCCTGTGGTCCTGAATTTGCTCACTTCCTCTTGCCTGGGCCCAGCTTTAGGGGCCCACTCTCCTAACCTGGGGACCTTTCCTAGCAGCCCTTGGGGAACAAGGTAGGACAGAGGTTTGAGCGCATGGGCTTTGGAGTTAGTCGCCTGCCAGCTGCTGCTTTGCCAGGTGTGATTTGCGTTTGGAATTTGGGTGAGTGACTTGCCCTCCCCAAGCTTGAGTTCATGCTCCTAGCCACGCAGAGCTGTTGTGATGGATAAATGAAATCGCACATGTGACAGGGCTTTGGCCCAGGGCAGGGACTCACCACGTTGAACTCTTGTTTCCTTTAATACGTGTCTCAGAGGAATGCAAAGAGGATTAAATGGAATCATAAAGTGCCCAGCACAGTTCCCAGGTCCAGCAGACACTCCATAAACAGAACCTCCTGCTTTCTCCCCACCACTGTCTCCTCCGTTCTGGCGTTTGTTTTAGAGCAATATGGTGGAGCTATTTACTAACGAGCGCCAGCCAGTCTTGGAAGCTGGGGTGGGAGCAGGTGACGGAGGTTTAGGCTGGGCAGATCAGGGCTTCAACCCAGCTGGGATTCTGTGCATCTGGGCTCGGGGTGGCTCTGAGGTCAGGCCAGAGGCATTGGAGCAGTGGCCACCAGCCCATTTTCCATCTCTGCCTGTCCTCTGAGAAGCCTCCCAAATTTACCTCCACCCTGTGCTGCTCTTTAACCAAAGACCATTTAGTGGATTCGGTAATCATGTACTCTCACTAAAAATAAACCGGGCCACACAGTCCCTGAGAAAGGAGAGCTCGGATTAGAGGTCAAATTCCTTCCCTCCTCGTAGGGTCCAGAGTTCCCAGGGAGAGCAGCAGGGCAGGGAGTCCCCGTCAATCTCGCTCGTTGGGGAGGGCGCTCCAGGAGGAGCAGTGGACAGGCTCCCCACAGCCCACTGGCTTCCCATGAATGTCCATAGCAAAGCAGTGGTGTTTTCTTCTCAGGGCTAGCTCTATCTCATGGCTGCTTTTCATCTCCCCACAGTCAGCTGCTATGAAAGACCTTTTTGCTTTGGCCCAGTCCCTGCAACATAAAACCCTTGATGGATATTGCAATGGTCACCTCACTTGGGATCCCATCGTTTTTTTTTAATTTTCCGAGGGGCCACCTCTAGCACATCATGGTGCAGAGGACAAGAGCCACATACGGGCATCTGAGCAGCGTATGTTCAGCACTGATATTTGTCATCGTCCAGTTCTGGTCTCTCACAGCTAGGTGCACTTCTTCCAGAAGGCATTTGACCAAAGAAGTTGAGCACGTGGGTTTGGGAATGAAACGAAACTGAATGTGAGTCCGGCTCTGACATTTAGACACGGTACTATGGGCACCTGCCCCTCTGGCCTTAATTCTGCCATCTGTCAAATGAGAATTCTAGAGTAAAGACATAGAGAACCTACCTCAAGGGGTAACATACATGCCAGATGAGCAAATACGTGCAAAAGCTCATCATGGCTCTGGCACTGGATGAAGATGGCAGTGTGCATTCATTATCACTGCAAAGACTCTTACTATTATAAAGTGGTTTTGAGCAGGGCTTGAGGGAGAGCATTCCTTTTGTTTTTGGATCCCAATTAGGAAGTTACTCCCTAGGCAAAGGGGGATCAGCCCCCGACCCCACTCCTGTCTTCCCACCTTGCATCCCTGTTGCATGGGGTTTCAGAAGGGAAATAAGAAGGCATTTCCAGCAACATGTGCAGGTGGCAGACACCACGCAGGGAGCACTGGAGCACAGCAGAGATGCTTGTGACGGTCACATCATTTGTGATGGGGCTCCCACAAGAGAATGACCTCCTGCACCTGAAGGCGAGGTCCCGGGGCAGGACAGGACACGGGGACATGCAGGGAGAAGTTTCTGAAAACAACACAGCCAGAGGAGGGGCAGGGGCCTGAAGGAAAGAGGACCTGGCAGAGCAGTGAGGGCCTGAGGGACACAGAGCAGGATGGGCATGACCCACGTGAGGGAGGACGTGGAGTATCTTAGTTGGAGCCCAGGTGCTGGAGGCAGACCGCCCTCATCAACTCTCAGCTCCACCACCTACCGGCAGGACGGTTGCGGCACCAGTGTGAGCCTCCACTCTTTTTCTATGACAGGGTGTGATAATAGAGCCTTTCTCATGGGACTGTGGTCAGGATACAGGGTGCACAACCACGGAAAGCCCCACAGCACCAGGCATGGTGGTGAATGGAGCCACGGGTACATCCAGGTGTGAAAAGCCACCAGCCACGGCCTCTTCTGCCTTTGATGGCAACCTCCTCCTGTACCCCCAGGCTGCCTCCCTTGGGCTCGCCTGCTTTTCCTCTGTACCTCACTCCCTTCCTCCCAGCCTCACCCAGGAGGTCAAGGCTGCAGTGAGCTGTGCTTGTGCCACTGCACTCCAGGCTGGGTGATAGAGTGAGACCTTGCCTCAAAAAAACAAAAACAAAAACAAAAAAATTACCCAGCCCTCAGGTGTTTCTTTATAGTGATGCAAAAACAGACTAACATAATTAGTAAATGTATCCTTCAAATAAAGACACAGAGAAAGAATAAGCAGAGGCAATAACAGAGAAAAAGGCTCAGAAGTGAGGGGACCTGATATACCCAAAGAATAGAGAGAATTTCCATCGGAGTGGCTCTAAGAACAGAGCCATGAGAACTCAGTCAAGAAGTGTGGCCGGGTCAATTCATCCTGGCTCAAGTAAGCCTGGGAAGCTGTTGGGCGTTTGCTATGAGCCCTGAGAGCCTGTGAGGGTTGCTGGCTGATGGGTGTCAGATCTGGTGGTGTTCAGAAAGAACACTGAGTACCGGGTGGAAGGCACACTGTGGGAGCCACAGTGTCAGCTGGAGAGGAGTGGGACAGTGAGCCTCTGCCGCAGTACAGGCAGAAGACAGGGCTGCGTGGATGAGGATGATGGCCCAGGGAAGGGGAGCAGGGCCCGAGCCCAGCAACATGTGACAAGGAAACGTACAATTTGCTGCCGGCTGCTGCTACACAGAGCAAATCAGATTGCTGCTGAACAGCCAGGCCTGGGCCTGGGGACAGACAGCGCTCGGCCTTCACTCTCCAGCCAGCACTTGCCACGGGGGCTGCTCAGCCCTGCCCTGCTCAGGCACAGTCCATTCTAGTGGGTGGGGCTGGAGCCGCCTGCCTTGACAGGATCTCCCTCTAGTTCCCCAACTCCAGTGTTGCTTCCCAGGGCCCCAGGTTGGAGCTGACGATTTTAATGGAAAGGATTGTAGATTGCAACTGTGAGCTGCAATGCACAAACAGCCATAGGTGCTTTGTGTTCCGGATCCGTTTGGAAAGGGAGCAGGCAGAGGAGGCCCAGTAATGAACAGGTTTTCAGCCACTTTCTGAACACCATACTGACGCCTCTCCTCCTGGATCAGGAGTCCATAGAACTAGGCCTTGATTTACCCTGGGGGTCTCTGCTGTGAGCCCGCTGCCTTCTCTAAACCTCAGCTGCCTTAAAATGAATCTCCAAGGTCCCATCCTGAGTGAATGACCCCACAACCCTCACTTAAGGGACAGCAAACTGGCTCTTGGATTCCACATCTCAGTTCCCTGACAGGGTCACTAGTCAGGGCTTAAGGACAGTCAGAGCTGCAAGGGTAAGGCTCAATTGCTCCAACTTCCAGTGAGATGACCCTGGTGCCCAGGCCCCTCCCCTCCCCATCCCAGCAGGCTCTACGACTCTGCGGAATCTGGGTGTAGCAGGAAAAATGCAGCAGGCCTGGACCCGCCGCCCCACTCCACACATCCAGGAAATGGACCGTGATACTCATAATATTACATTTTAATGGTCTGCCGCATCAAAGGCAGAAGGAAGAATCACTCCTGCGGCGGCAATGGATGAACTCCTTCTTTTCTGGTCTCTTCCGGAGTCTTTTAGTTAAGTGTACTGGGGAGGGAGGGTGCAGGTCTTGGTGAGGAGGAATAAAGGGGGTCAAGACAACAAGGTTCCAGAGTCTGTAGCTGTTTTACATTCAATCTTCTGGGAGTTTCTGTATTCTACTCTATCTATCAATATGTAGGAATGACAGCTTTTCATCAAAGCCGACCCATTTTCCTTCCCTGGACTCCCTCAATGTCTACCAGGAGGTCAGCTTCATACCCTCAGTACTACCCAGGCCCAGGATTAATAATCCTCCATCACACAGGAAACCTGATGACTGACATTAGGAGTGCAGTAAGGGAGAGTCATAAATTCTCTTAAAATGAAAATAGCTCTTGAGTGGATCCTAGGGCCCAGAGGGAACCCAGAGATCATCTGCTCCTCTTGAAGTCCAGAGAGGAGAGGACACTCACTCAGTCACTCACACATCAGTGTGGATAAGGGACCAGAGCCTGAGAGATACTATCCCCACCCAAGCACCCTCTTCCTGGGCAATGGCACCCTTTCGGTCTGATGGCCCTTCCAGTCATGTCCCACACAGTGGTGTGCTGCCAATGAGCATCACATTGATTTGTTGCATTCGTAAATTTCTGTGGTGTAAATAATCCCTCCATGCCCAATTCTAAGCTATCAATGGGAGGTCACTGGAGCAGACTTGGGAAGAGAGGCCCATTACATAGAATCTTCATCGCGCAGATGCAATAGATATAAATAACCTCAAAAGCACAGACCATAGTCAAATCATCAGGATAAGTTTTGAGTAGTTATTACTTTTGTTTTTAAAATAATTTATTTAAGTATGAGTTTATATAATTGAACTTTTATGACTACATTTAATAACCAGCTCTCAATATTTCTGACAGTTTGACAGTCAGTTCTCATGAGACAGGAATGGGCTGGCTCTGGCACAGCACTGCCTCCATCGCAGCAAGTCAGTGGCTGTATGTCACTTATATTAGTCTGCACACCTAGGAAATGTCCATTGTGCTGACTTCCTGGACTCCAGTAGGCTCAGCTGCAGATGGGCATTGGCCTGGCCTGGAAGGAAACGCCCCTTCGTCCAGCTTAACTGTTGGCAGATACTTTATGTTCTCATTAATTAGCCTAAGTAATTGCTCAGCTCCAATACTGTACTGTCTTTTGCTCCCTCTCCAAATGAGCTTGGTTCCTTGAATTCTATGTCCAGTTCCCTGCAGGAAGGTCGACTTGGGTTCTAACCACTCATCTTTAAGACACAGAGTCTCTTCCATCTGATTGTCTCTAAGGTGGTCCTTTATCAAATAATGGCTACCTGCCACCTGTCCGAGGGAACATGAGACTTTCTTTTAAGGGGAATAGAAAAAGAACCATGAGATGCCCTCCCTTCAGATGGGAAAGGGTCTCCAGGTTCAGATGAGGCAGGATCCAAGATGGCCCTCAATGATTCTAGCCTCCTGGTAGTAATACCCTGGGTAGCTCACTTCTGAACTCAGCAGACTGGATGCAAATATCGTGAAAATGACAGAGGAGGACTTCTGAGACTAGGTCATAAAAAACGTGAAAGGCATCCGGCTTCCACCTGCATCCTGTTGGGTCACTCTGGGAGGAGCCAGCATCATGAGGACTCTCTAGCAGCCCCAGGGTGATGCCACATGATGAGGTGCTGAGGCCCCCAGCCCACAGTTGGCCCTGAGAGTAAGCTTCCTCGGAAGCGGACCCTCCAGCAGCATCCATTCAGGGCCCAGCCCTGTGCCAAGCTCTTGTTTGGGGTGGATATAAAATAAGTCAAAGCATGACCCCTGACCTCCAGATGCTGTCTCTACAGCGCAGGTGTCAGTTAGAAGTCCGTTCAGCTGTGTGGTCCCCACTGTTGCTGGCAACACATAACAGCTTAAACAAGATAGGCTTGTATGTCTCTTAAGTAAACAAAGTCCAGAGGTGGGCAATCTATATCTCATATGACACTTCCCCAGGCCACACAAGTGCTCCTGCTTAGGGACCCAGGTTCCTTCTATCTTGTTACTATACCACTGACAGCATAAAACTTTTTTTTCCCATAAGTTATTGGGGTACAGGTGGTATTTAGTTACATGAGTAAGTTATTTAGTGGTGATTTGTGAGGTTTTGGTGCACCTATCACCCAAGCAGTATACACTGCACCCTATTTGCAGTCTTTTATTCCTCAATCCACCCACATTCATCCCCCCAAGTCCCCAAAGTCCATTGTATCATTCTAATGCATTTGCGTCCTCATAGCTTAGCACCAATATATCAGTGAGAACATACGATGTTTGGTTTTCCATTCCGGAGTTACTTCACTTAATAGTCTTCAATCTTGTCCGCGTCACTGCAAATGTTAACTCATTCCTCTTTATGGCTGCATTGTGTGTGTATGTGTGTGTGTGTATACACACAAACATTATATATGTACATATATATGTATGTATATCATATGTGATATATATAGTTATATATATATGTATATCACATGTGATATATATATCTCACAGTTTATCTACTCATTGATTGATGGGCATTTGGGTTGATTCCATGATTTTGCAATTGTGAATTGTGCCTCTGTAAACATGCATGTGAAAGCATCTTTTCCGAATAATAACTTCTTTTCCTCTGGGTAGATATCCAGTAGTGGGATTGCTGGATCAATTGGTAGTTCTACTTTTAGTTCTTTAGTTCTTTAAGGAATCTCCACACTGTTTTCCAGAGTGGTTGTGCTAGTTTACATTCCTACCAGCAGGGTAGAAGTGTTTCCTGTTCACTGCATCCATGCCAGCAATCTACTGTTTTTTGATTTTTTGATCGTGGCCATTCTTGAAGGAACAAGGTGATATCACATTGTGGTTTTGATTTGTATTTCCCTGATCATTAGTGATGGTGAGCATTTTCTCATATGTTTGTTGGCCATTTGTATATCTTCTTTTGAGAATTGTCTGTTCATGTCCTTAGCCCGCTTTTTGATGGGATTGTTTGTTTTTTTCTTACTGATATATTTCAGTTCCTTGTAGATTCTGGATATTAGTCCTTTGTCAGATGTAGAGATTGTGAAGATTTTTTCCCACTCTGTGGGTTGTCTGTTTACTCTGCTGACTGTTCCTTTGCTGTGCAAAACTGCTTTAGTTTAATTAGGTCCCAGCAATTTATCTTTGTTTATATTGCATTTGTTTTTGGATTCCTGGTCATGAAATCGTTGCCTAAGCCAATGTCTAGAAGGGTTTTTCCAATGTTATCTTCTAGAATTTTTCCAGTTTCAGGTCTTAGATTTAAGTCTGATCCATCTTGAGTTGGTTTTTGTATAAGGTGAGAGATGAGGATCCAGTTTCATTCTCTTACATGTGGCTAGCCAATTTTCCCAGCACCTTTTGTTGAAAACGGTGCCCTTTCCCCACTTTATGTTTCTGTTTGCTTTGTCAAAGATCAGTTGGCTGTAAGTATTTGGGTTTACTTCTGGGTTCTCTATTCTGTTCCATTGGTCTATGTGCCTATTTTTATACCAGTACCATGCTGCTTTGGTGACTATGGCCTTATAGTATAGTTTGAAATCAGGTAGTGTGATGCCTCCAGATTTGTTCTTTTTGCTTAGTCTTTTTTGGTTATGCAGGCTCTTTTTTGGTTCCATATGAATTTTAGTATTGTTTTTTCTAATTCTGTGAAGAATGATGGTGGTATTTTGATGGAGATTGCATTGAATTTGTAGATTGCTTTTGGCAATATGGTCATTTTCACAATATTGACCTTACCCATCCCTGAGCATGGGACGTGTTTCCATTTGTTTGTGTCGTCTATGATTTCTTTCAACAGTGTTTTGTAGTTTTCCACGTAGAGGTCTTTCGACTCCTTGGTTAGGTATATTCCTAAGTATTTTATATTTTGTTGCAGCTATTGTAACAGGGGTTGAGTTCTTGATTTGACACTCTGCTAGGTCACTGTTGGTGTACAGAAGAGCTACTGATTTGTGTACGTTAACTTTATATCTGGAAACTTTGCTGAATTATCAGTTCTAGGAGCTTTCTGGAGGAGTTCTTGGGGTTTTCAAGGTAAACGATCATATCATTAGCAAACAGTGACAGTCTGACTTCCTCTTTACTGACTTGGATACCTTTTATTTCTTTCTCTTGTCTGATTTCTCTGGCTAGGACTTCCAGTACTATGTTGAAGAGGAGTGGTGAGAGTGGGCATCCTTATCTTTTCCAGTTCTCAGGGGGGATGCTTTCAACTTCTCCCCATTCAGTATTATGTTGGTGTCGGTTTGTCATAGATGGCATTTATTACATTAAAATACGTCCCTTGTATACCGATTTTGCTGAGAGTTTTAATCCTAAAGGGATGCTGGATTTTGTTGAATGCTTTTTGTGCATCTATTTAGATGATCACGTGATTTTTGTTTTTCATTCTGTTTATGTAGTGTATCACATTTATTGACTTGTCTATGTGAAAACATCCCTGCATCTCTGGTATGAAACCCACTTGGTTTCACACTTGAGCATGGTGTATTATCTTTTTGATATGTTGTTGGATTCATTTAGCTAGTATTTTGTTAAGGATTTTAGCATCTATGTTCACCAAGGACAGCAGTCTGTAGTTTTCTTTTTTGGTTATGTCCTTTCCTGGTTTTGGTATTAGGTGATGCTGGCTTCATAAACTGAATTAGGGATGGTTCCTTCTTTCCCTATCTTGTAGAATAGTGTCAAAAGGATTGGTACCAATTATTCTTTGAATGTCTTGTAGAATTCTGCTGTGAATCCATCTGGTCCTGGACTTTTTTGTTGTTGGTAATTTTTTACTTACCATTTCAGTCTCGCTGCTTGTTATTGGTCTGTTCAGGGTATCTAATTCTTCCTGATTTAAGCTAGGAGGGTTGTATTTTTCCAGGAATTTATCCACCTTTTCTAGGTTTTCTAGTTTATGTGTCTAAAGGTATTCATAGTAGCCTTGAATGATCTTTTGTATTTAAATGGTATCAGTTGTAATATCTCCTGTTCCATTTCTTAGTGAAGTTATTTGGATTTTCTCTCTTCTTGGTTAATCTTGCTAATGGTCTATCAATTTTATTTATCTTTACAAAGAACGAGCTTTTTGTTTCATTTATCTTTTGTAATTTTTTGTTTCAATTTCATTTAGTTCTGCTCTGATCATGGTTATTTCCTTTCCTCTGCTGGGTTTAGGTTTGGTTTGTTCTTCTTTCTCTAGTTCCTTGAGGTGTGACCTTAGAATGCCAGTTTGTGCTCTCTCAGTCTTTTGATGTAGGTGTTTAGGGCTATGAACTTTCCTCTTAGCACTGCCCTTGCTATATTCCAGAGGTTTTGATAGGTGGTGTCATTATTGTCATTCAGTTCAGAGAATTTTTTAATTTCCATCTTGATTTCGTTCTTGACCCAATCAATGCTCACTCAGAAACACGTTAATTTCCATATATTTGCATGGTTCTGATGGTTCCTTTTGGAGTTGATTTCCAGTTTTATTCCACTGTGATCTGAGAGAATGCTTGACATAATTTCAATTTTCTTAAATTTATTGAGGCTCATTTTTTTTTTTTTTTTTGTAGTTAGCTATTTAATGAGGTTCTTAAGACATTTAGAACACCAATTTGTGAGGATAAATTCCATTCGTCAGGGCAAAAACAGATCGCAGGTAGCCCTGGAGCTGAGGAACAGCTTTGATTTTTGGTAGAATTTGTGAGTCCACAGCTTTCTGATCAATCTTGCGCTGCTCTGTAATCTCGTATTTCTCTTTCTCTGCGTCGAAGATCTCACCTTCCTGGTGTCTGGGCTTCTGCAACTTCTTCTTCTTGAAGTAAGCATCAGTAAGATGTTTTGGGATTTTGACATTGCTGATATCGATTTTGGTTGAGGTGGCAATGACAAATTTCTGGTGCGTTCTTCGTAGAGGAACTCGATTGAGGACCAGAGGTCCGGTCACAAGTAACAAGCCACTAGCCAGCTGCTTCAAGAAAACCACCCTCTTGCCCCTGTGGCGTCCAGTGAGGATGATCAGAATGGTCCCGGGGGTAATGCTGGCTCGCAGTTTTCTCACGTGCTGACTGAAGGGTTTTTTGCCGTGGCTCAACAGCTTTCGAGGCACATCTTCAGTAGGATAATATCTAGGCATTTTGCGAAGTTTAACCACCCGGGTACCGCCGTTCTTGTCACCACCAACTGGTTTTGTAAGAGTTCCAAGAACCTTCTCCTTCTTTTTCTTTTCAACCTTGGATTTAGCGGCTGAGTACTTCCTCTTGTACATGGCCTTTCTGGAATACATGGCAGATCGGGAATACCTGCCAATTCCTCTGACAAGGACAGGGTTGCGGCTGCAATGGGGCTTCCCCTTCTTGGGCCTCTTAGCCTTGAGGTTACCCTTTTTCACCTTGCCACCAGCATGAGCCTTCTTGGCTTCGGGTTTCTTCTCTTTAGTATCTGGCTTCTCAACTTTTTCACCCGCCATCTTGCAAGATGGGAAAGAGAACTGAGGCTCATTTTATGACCTATCATATGGTCCAACCTGGAGAAAGTTCCATGTGCTGTCGAATAGAATGTGTACACTGTGATCGCTGGATGAAATGTTCTGAACATATCTGTTAGGTCCATTTGTTCCAAGGTATAGTTTAAAACCATTGTTTCTTTGCTCTAAAACTTAGAATTCTCTTCTTCCTCAAGAATACTGACTATTCTTAAGTTTGGTTGTTTAACATAATCCCAGACTTCTTGGAGACTTTGTTCATATTTTCTGTCTTGATGACCTCCCTAGTGCTGTCAGTGGAGTACTGAAGTCCCCTACTGTTACTGTGCTGCTGTCTATCTCATTTCTAAGGTCTATTAGTAATTGTTTTATAAATTTGGGAGCTCCAGTGTTAGGTTAGGATTGTAATATTTTCCTGTTGGATAAGACATTTTACCATAATATAATGTCCCTCTTTGTCTCTTTTAATTGCTGTTGCTTTAAAGTTTGTTTTGTCTGATATAAGAATAGCTACTCCTGCTCACTTTTGGTGTCCATTTGCATGAAATGCCTTTTTCTACCCCTTTACTTTAAGTTTATGTGAGTCCTTATGTGTTAGGTGAGTCTCCTGAAGGCAGCAGATGGTTGGTGAGTTCTTATCCATTCTGCGGTTCTGTATCTTTTAAGTGGAGCATTTAGGCCATTTACATTCAATATTAGTACTAAAATGTGAGGTACTGTTGCATTCATTGTGCTTGTCATTGCCTGTGTACTCCTTTTGTTTTGTTTTTTATTTTTTTGCTTTTTAACACGTATTTTTGTTTTATCGTGATTTATGCTTTAAAGAGGTTCTGTTTTGATGGGTTTCCAGGATTTGTTTCAAGATTTAGAGCTCCTTTTAGCAGTTCCTGTAGTGGTGGCTCGGTAATGGCAAATTCTCTCAGCATCTGTTTGTCTGAAAACGATTGTATTTTTCCTTCATATATGATGCCGAGTTTCACCAGATACAAAATTCTTGGCTGATAGTTGTTTCATTTGAGGAGGTAGAAGATAAGGCCCCAATCTCTCCTAGCTTATTAGGTGTCTGTGGGGAAATCTCCTGTTAATCTGACAGGTTTTCCTTTATAGGTTACCTGGTGCTTCTGTCTCACAGCTCTTAAGATTCTTTCCTTCATCTTAACTTTGGATAACCTGATGACAATGTGCCTAGACGATGATCTTTTTGTGATGAATTTTCCAGGTGTTCTTTGTGTTTCTTGTATTTGGATGTCTAGGTCTTTAGCAAGGCCAGGGAAGTTTTCCTCGATTATTCCCCCAAATATGTTTTCCAAACTTTTAGAATTCTCTTCTTCCTCAAGAACACCGACTGTTCTTAAGTTTGATTGTTTAACATAATCCCAGACTTCTTGGAGACTTTGTTCATATTTTCTTATTCTTTTTCTTTGTCTTTGTTGCATTGGGTTAAGTCAGAGACCTTGTCTTCAAGCTCTGAATTTTTTTCTTCTACTCATTGAATTCTATTGCTGAAACTTGCCAGAGCATTTCGCATTTCTAAAAGTGTGTCCAAAGTATCCTGAATTTTTGATTGTTTTTTCTTTAAGCTATCTGTTTCCTTGAATATTTCTCATTTCACTTCTTATATCATTTTTTGGATTTCCTTGCATTGGGCTTCTCCTTTCTCTGGTCCCTCCCTGATTAGCTTAATAACTAACCTCCTGAATTCTTTTTCAGGTAAATAGGGGATTTCTTCTCTTCTTGGTTTGGATCCATTGCTGGTGAGCTAGTGTGATTTTTGGAGGGTGTTGAAGAGCCTTGTTTTGTCATATTATCAGGGCTGGTTTTCTGGTTCCTTTTCGTTTTGGATACGTTCTGTCAGAGGGAAGGTCTAGGGCTGAAGGCTGTTGTTCAGATTCTTTTTGTCCCACAGGTGTTCCCTTGATGTAGTACTCTTCCCCTTTTCCTATGGAGGTGGCTTGCTGTGAGCCGAACTGCAGTGATTGTTGTCTCTCTTCTGGGTCTAGTCACCCAGTGAGTCTACTCATCTACCCAACTCCGGGCTGGTACTGTGAGTTGTCTGCACAGAGTCCTGTGATGTGAACCATCCAGGGTCTCTCAGCCATGGATACCAGAGCCTGTTCTGGTGGAAGTAGTGGGGGTGTGCAATGGACTCCGTGAGGGTCTTTAGCTTTGGTGCTTTAATGCTCTATTTTTGTGCTGGTTGACCTCCTGCCAGGAGGTGGCACTTTGCAGAAAGCATCAGCTGTAGTAGTATAGAGAGGGACCAGCAGTGGGCGAGGCCCTAGAACTCCCAAGATTACATGCCCTTTGTCTCCTGCTACCAGGGTGGGTAGGGAAGGACCATCAGGTGGGAATGAGATAGGCATATCAGAGCTCAGACTCTCCTTGGGTAGGTCTTGCTGTAGCTGCTGTAGGGGATGAGGGCGAGATTCCCAGGCCACTGGAGTTGTGTACCTAGGAGAATTATGGCTGCCTCTGCTAAGTCAGGCAGGTTGTCAGGGAAGTGGGGGAAAGCTGGCAGTCACAGGCCTCACCCAATTCCCGTGCAAACCGAAGGGCTAGTCTCTCCCACCACTCCCCCACCAATAACTCCAAGTCTGTTTCCAGGTGGTGGGCGAGAGGGGCTTGAAAACTTGCCCCGGGCTACCCAGCTGCCAGCTGCAAAAGAAAAGGGCTTGGTTCTTCCCCAGCCTGTGAAGTCTGCACACTGGATTTGCGCCCTCCCCCGAGTTTTGGCCACAAGGCCTTACAAAGTTCAGCTTGAGAATTCCTTTTCCCTGTGGAGTTTTGCTCCCTGCTCCTCTGGTCACCCTCCCTGTGGATCCCTGTGGTGCCAGCAGGAATGACCTGCTTGGGGACCCAACGAGCTCCCAGGGCCTTTCTGCTGCTTCCTCTACGCCTGTATTTCGCTCGGCTCTCTAAATTGGCTCAGCTCCAGGTAAGGTTGGAAACTTCTGCGAACAGACCTTCAGCTTCTCCACTGGGGGTGTGTGTTTAGGAGGGGAGGGTCTCTCTTTCCCACTTCTGCAGTTGGGGCACTCACAGTATTTGGGGTGTCTCCCGGGTCCTGCAGGAGCGGTCTGCTTCCTTCAGAGGGTCTATGGGTTCTCTAAGGATTGCTGGTTTGTGCAGCATAAAACCTTTTCCTCCTAGTCCAAGATGGCTGCTGGAGCTGTAGCCATTACATCTTTTGGGCAGAAGGAAGAAGGAGGACATAAATAATGTCTTCTATTAAAGACAACACATGTTGCACACACCCCTTCGGTTCATATCCCATTGGCCTGAACATAGTCCAATGTCCAGTTTTTTGTTTGTTTGTTTTGTTTCGTTTCGTTTCATTTTCATGGCAGGCTTATACCCAGGTAAAACTTGGGGGTTCCAGTATTAAGAAAGAAAAGATGGGTTTGGTGGGTAATTTGCAGTTTCTTTCCCAGAACCTGGTGGAGGCCTCACAATTAGTCGTGTCTTCCAACAGACACACCTAATGGGTCTCTATTCCTCTTGGCAGTTGGCTAAGAGGGCCAGTGTTCTCTTTCCAAACACTTCCTCTGAAGCACATTCCAGTATTATTCTCCAATACATCATTCTTCCTGTCTCTCCCTGTGAAACGCAGAGTCCACGAGGGCAGGAGCCTTGTCTGCCTGGCCCTGTTTTGAATTCCCAGCTTCTTAATATCTGCTGAATGAATGAATGAATAAGCCAAGGAGAGACGCTTTGACTCTGTGCTATGGTCAATAACAAGTTCGCACAGGTGCTCCTACTTAGGAAACCACACTTCAAACATTTGCATGCCTATGGCCTAAGGCTGAGACCATTTTGGAGGCATCTGAAAGCCCTTTGCTGAGAGCAGTGTGCAAACATGCAGTGTCCTGTTCATCCCTGCTTTGGTACATGCAGTGCCTGACTCATAGGGATCTTGTCTGCCATATAAAAAGATGCCAGGTATTCTTATGAGGAAAATGAAACAAGCACAAAAAAGGAGCCTGGTTTTAAAGCTCTTTAACTTTCCCCAGGGAGCCAGTGTCTATTTCTATATAATATCCCAAGCCCCAGATGAAACATGCAAACCATACTCATCATGTCAAATAAGTGGTCTGAAGGTTTTTGCTTTTGCATACTCACTTAGAGGTCACAGAGACCTGGATAAGGAACAATGTCCAAAGAGCTGCAAACACAAACCATATTCTAAAAAAGAGAAAAGGAACCTCTGCAAGTTTCTGTCAAAAGTGTCCATGTCTTGCAAGAGTAACCAAAAGTTGTGGTATTCCAGCACCACCAATAGAAAAGTGAGTGATTCACACACACACACATGCATGAATAGCTCTAAAAAGTCCAAGAGGTACATGAATAAGGAAATAAATAAAATGTATGAAAAACAGATATACAAAAGACTACAATATATGGAAACCACTCAACTCCATTAGAAATCAAATTAATTATTTTCAACTTCAAACTGGCAAACATTTTTAAAAATAATACTCAGTGCTGGCAAATATGCAGTGAAGTGGTCAACTGCACAGCCGACTGCATACACTGCTAACAGAGTGCACACTTGCATAGTTTTCTGGAAAACAGTTCGGAAATGTGCATCCAAAACCTCAAAAATGTGCACAGTACCTTTGACTCAGTAGGTCTCTTCTAATAATTTATCCTAAAATGCTCATTTATTTATTCAAGAAATAATTATTGATTGCCTGATGTATGCCATTTGTGGGGCTAGTTACTAAATATTGAGGGAAGAATTAACAAAACATATTCCCTGCCCCTGTGAACTGCCACTTGATCCAACAGTCCAACTCCTGGTTATCTACCCAGAGGAAAATAAGTCGTTATGTGAAAAAGATACTTACAGACTCATGTTTATAGCAGCATAATTTGCAATTGCAAAAATATGTAACCAGCCCACATGGCCATCAATCAACGAGTGGATAAAGAAAATGTGATATATATATATATATATATACACACACACACACACACACACACACACACACCATGGAATACTACTCAGCCATGAAAAGGAATGAAATAATGGCATTTGGAGCAAGCTGGATGGAATTAGAGGCCATGATTCCAAGTGAAGTAACTCAGGAATGGAAAACCAAACATCGTGTATTCTCACTCATAAGTGGGAGCTAAGCTATGAGAATGCAAAGGCATAAGAAGGATACAATGGACTTTGGGGATTTGGGGAAAGGGTAGGAGGTGGGTGGGGGATAAAGACTACACACTGGGTACAGTCTTGGTACAGAGTACACCGCTCATGTGATGGGTGCACCAAAATCTCAGAAATCACCACTAAAGAACTTAACTCATGTAACCAAACACCACCTGTTCCCCAAAAACCTATTGAGATAAAATAAAATGAATTGTAAAATTCAAAAAATTAGATGAGGAAACATACAATAAACAAATAAAGCAACAAATAAATAAGTATCCATTGCGATCGTTGCTGAGAAGGGTGCTGTGTTAACATGGTGGAGAGACAGAATCACTGGTGATGACGTAAGTTTTCTCTGAGAAGGTGATGTTTAATCCAAGTTCTGAAAGATGAAGAACCAGCCGTGAGAAGAGTATTAGGTTCCAGGTGCAAATGTTCTGAGTTTGGAAAGCTCTTGCAGGGCTCAAGGAGCCAGAGAGAGGTCAGGATGGCTGGGGTAGCAACCAAGGGAGCATGAGATACAGGCGGAGAGGAGTCGGAGCAGGGAAGGGAAGCTGAGATGTCAGTTGGACGTTATGCCGTAGACAATGGGGAGCATTGGAATGTTCTTGAACGGGAGAGTAACACAATCACAGTTGTACTTTGGGAAGCTCAATCTAGACATTTCATAAAATCAAAGAGGCAAAGAAAACCAGACTGAAGGTAGGGAGCCTCACTGAGAGCCATTGCCATCCATGGCTGGGAGTCTATGAGGGACAGAGAGAAGGGGAGTTTTGAGGAAGAATCACGTGATTTGGCCATTGATGGCCCTGGGTGGCCAGGAAACGGGAGGAGCTGGAGATGTCCCCACCCATGCCTAGTAGAATGGTGGGTCAATGAACAGCCAAGGAAACCACAGGATGAGATGGCTCTGGGGAAAGATGAAGAATCTCGATTTGAACGTCTGAGTTGAAGCCCACGGCTTCCTTCAGGGACCCTTCCAGATCACTCCCCGGCGTGGCGCCTTCATCTTCCCTGGACTCACCCACCCAGGACAAAACTCAGCCTTTCAAAGTTCAGCCCAACAGAAAGACTGAGAATAGAATGGGAAACCAATTTTCTTTCCTTCTCTACTCCCCATTTCTTTCTTTTCATGATTCCAATTAAAAATTCCAAAGTCAAATGTTTCCTCAGGGCATTTTTATTCTGGTAAAATTGGGAGAACCCTCCTCCCACTCCCCTTTTCCGGTTCAAGAAAAGCGACATTAATATGCTTATACCAAGATTGCCTTTTCCTGAGAGACGCCAGAGGCTCCGGAGCCCTCGGTGGGGAATCCCAGCTTGACTTAGCACTTTTCCCAAAGGGTTACATTTGTTGGCAGTGCTGTCTCAGAAATAACTCCCTCACCGGCAATGGAAGTCTTTTTATAAAGGATGCTGGCGGGGACTTTCCTGGAGGGGAATTATTCCTTGAGGCAAAGGTGACCCCCATGAGGCCTTCCGGTCCACTCAGACATCTCTGGGGAGGGAGGGAGGCTGCCAGGCCCGACTGCCTTTTGCTGCTTTCTCCTCATGTAAAACGGGGTGTTTAATGTCATGCTCATTTCTCTGGAAATCTTGTGTGGGCCCAGGCAGGCGGTTGCAATGTAGGCATGGCCACTGCCGAGAATAGAAATGAAGCAATTGTGTCCTGTGGCTGGGCCCACATAAAGCACGCTTCAGAAAACAAACACAGCTCACTGGGAAGGCCCATGCAGGCGACAGCCACGCAGGCCTCCTGAAGCATGTTCGCTGCCAGGCCGAGAATTCTAAGGAGCACCAGTGCGTTGATTTGGGCCACTTTTGTCATGAAAACGTTTCGTCGTAGAGGAAAATGGTTCTGAATGGACCCACCGTGTAACTCAAGTCTAAATCTGCTTGCGGAAGTCCTATTGAAACGGGCAGTGTTCGGGCTGTGCAATAAATCAGTTTGTGAAAATATAATTTCCTGCCAGCTGTTCTGAATAAGGCTCTTGTAAGACGATTGTGTAGTCAGGAGGAGAAATGATTCCCTCTTCCATTCGGAAGTTGTTGGGGTTTTTTCCCCCCTGGTGATTTTAAACCTTGCATGAGGGTAGCTGTAAAGTAAGAAATGAGATGTTTACAACATATTGAGAAACAGGTTTTTAATACTGCAAAACCCTTCTGATCACAAATTCAGGTGATTGTGAGATTTCATTGAACTCCAAAACTCACACCGAAAACTCGCATCCTTAGCAGTTAAGGGAGACTGGTGCTAAGGATGCCCATTTAAAGAAAGGAAATCTTCCTGCTCCAGCTGCCGAGATGGCTGCAAAGCCTTAATAGAATTTCTTTCCGTGGAAAGAACTGCAGGCTTCCCCTGACAGAGGCCCAGCCAGCAGGCGACTTCTCCAGAACCACATAAAAGGAAATTAAAATGTGTTATTTTCTGGGGAGCACCCTTAAGCAGTGGAAACAGATCTTTGCTTTTTTCTTTTGTTTTTAATTATGAAATACTTCAAACAGAGAAAAGTATAGAAAAATAATATAAGACTATCCTCCACCAAGATCAAGCATTTGCCATAGTTGCTTAAAATCAATCTCTCTCTCGATTTCTGTCTCTCTCTCCTAAATGGCTTAAAACCAGCTAAAACCACCCATTTTCCATTATTTCCATCTTCCTCAGAAGTAACCCCTGCCCTGAAATGGTGCGGGTCATTCACATCCTGATTTTAGTCTGTTTACAACAAATATATGGCTCCATAGCTATATGGACTCTTACGTGTTTTTAAAAATTCACTTAAATGGTAATCATTCTGTATGTATTAATATCTTCTTGAAACTTATTTTTCCCCTCAAAATTGTATTTTGGATGAAGAGACACACCATGTTCTTTACTAAAGGACCATAATCGTAAAGATGTCAGTTCTACCTAACTTAATTTACAGATTGAATACAATTGTGGTTTTTAAAATACCACCAGGTTTTTTTTTCTGGACCTCAATAAGTTGATTATGAAGTTTATTTGAATGAACAAAAACACAAAGCTAGCCAGGAGAACCTAGAAAAAGAAGAGCCATATGGGGCCAGCACTACCAGACATTAACACGTACTGCAAAGCCTGTAATTAGGAGTTTGGTATTGGCACATGAATAACCAGACAGACCAATGGGACCGAAAGAAAGTCCAGAAATAGATTCAACTGCATCTGGAAAGTTATTATATGAGAAAGCCAGCTTCACAAATCTGCGTGAAGAGATGATTTCTTTTTAATAAGTGGGTTTGAGATAAGCGGACAGCCATATGAAAAAAGTCAGCCCTGGAACTCACATCACACGCTGGGGTAAAATCTAAAATGGGTCAGACATTTACATATAAAAACAGAAACCCTCCAGGTGCGAGAGAAAACTACTAGAAAGGCTTATACAACCTGAATGTGGGGAAAACTTTCTTACCAGAAAGACTATTACATTTGAGTGCACTGAAAGAAAACCCTTTTGCATGACAAAACCACCCGCAAGCAAAGTAGAAAGATAAACCATGCCTGGGTGGAGATCCCTGGGACTCCTGTCTCCAGGTGGCATCAGAGAGGGTCTGGGTCACCCCGGGGTCAGTGGGCAGTTGGGTTCACTTTCTAGGCTGGAGGCCACGGAAGTGGTCTAGTTGAGCACATGGGTCCTGGGGCCCAGTTATCTGCATTGGAATCTGGCTCCCCACTTTTTAGCCATGTGACCTGGGGAAAATTATTTAAGCTCCCTGGACCTATTTTCCCACACATAATGAAAGGCTAATAATACCAGTGCCTAGTCCTAGGGTCATGAGGAGGAATAAATGAGTTTATCTGCATGAAATGCTTTCAACACTACCTGGAATATTCTAGAACTCAATGTTAGCTCTTACTTCCTGAGGCCCACAGCTTCCTACGAAACCAATGTCCAGGCAGTAAACTAGCTGCAGGGTTCTTTTCCCTCCAGCCACTGGTTTCCAGTCTCACGACTCTGGAGAGAGGTAGCCGTGGAAGATCTCTCAGGTCGGCCCTCCAGCTGCCTGAGTTGGCCAGGGCTGCCTTTCTCAGTCATGGACTCCCGAGGATCTTAGGAAAGCTAGGAGCCCTCTCTTTAAAATCTGTGCATGGCCAGGCGCAGTGGCTCACGCCTGTAATCCCAGCACTTTGGAAGGCCGAGGCGGGCGGATCACGAGGTCAGGAGATCGAGACCATCCTGGCTAACATGGTGAAACCCTGTCTCTACTGAAAATACAAAAAAATTAGCCGGGCGTGGTGGCGGGCGCCTGTAGTCCCAGTTACTTGGGAGGCTGAGGCAGGAGAATGGCGTGAACCCGGGAGGCGGAGCTTGCAGTGAGCCAAATCACACCACTGCACTGTAGCCTGGGCGACAGTGCAAGACTCTGTCTCACCAAAAAAAAAAAAAAAATTCTGTGCGTAAGATTTCAGGGATTTCCCTTTTCCCTGAAAGTCTGACAGCCCCAGGATAGAGGTTTGGTGACCATTATTTTTGAGCCAAAAACGATGACTCGTGGCCTGCCATATGAGACACAGAGAAAAGGACAAAGAAAATGCTTTAAATCTAGACCACATGGTCACTGCATGAGCTGGGAGGATAGAGCCATGCAGGGAGCTCACCCTCTCTCCAGGGAAGGCTGTCTCTAACCTCACCTATAGCTCTGAGGCTTCTTGGGCACAGAAGTGATGCTGGTGCATATTTGAGCAGCTCAATCTTGAGGATGTTCGGGAAAAGTATTGAGAGTCCCTACTGGGGGACAGGGACAGGGCAGGAATGGGGACACTTTCCTGGGAACTTGGAAGGTTTGAGATGCTGCCATGAGGTCCTCTTGTCATTGTCATGAAAAAGACAATAACTACGGTGACGATGATGGGGAAGAAAGAGAAGGAGATAGGGAAGAAGAAGGAATCGGAGCAGGCAGTGGGCACCTGCAGAAGGGAATTTTCTGGAGACATTTTGAAGCTAGATTATGCAAGGGAGTGGGATCAGGAGGTCTTTAATGCTACTCTGAGAAGGCTGGGTAGGGTGCCCCTGAAAGTTTTGGAGAGAGGACTTAAGGGCATAATGTAGCAGAAAGATAATCTGGCAGCATCTAGAGACCAAATGTCATATAAGTTGGAAATGGAGTGCTGGGCACATGAGACTCTGTTTAGAGTAGCCAGGCAGGACTTGGTGCCTTGGCGGGATTGAGAAGGATGCAGGTGGAGGTGGGCACCCTTAGGGGCTGGCTGTGTGCTGCAGTTACCAGGATCATAGCTGCCTTCCTTCAGACTTTAGGCACCCTGCATAACAGCTTACCAAGCAACTAATTCTCGAAATTGTACAGGGAGCACATTATTATTCATATTTTATAGATGAGTTAGCTGAGGTAAGAAGAATTTAGCGTCAATTTCCTGCACCCAGCAGCTCAATAACGTGGTACTTAGCAGACTGGGATCTAAGATTGAAGATCACCCCTGTAACTCCTTGCTGAGTGACCCTGAGCAATTTGCTCCACCCCTCTAAGCCTCCATCTGTAAAGATCAAATTGAAATAACATGTGAAATGCTCAGCAAGTGCCAAGTACATGGTAACCACTAAAGAACTATTGCTTAGCCTGGTATGGTGGTGCACACATATAGTCTCAGCTACTTGGGAGGCTGGAGGTGGGACTCCAAAACACTGAGGCTACAGTGAGCTGATACAGCATCACTGCATTCCAGCCTGGGTGACAGAGTGAGGCTGTATTAGTCCCTTTTCATACTGCTGATAAAGACATACCCAAGACTGGGCAATTTACAAAAGAAAGAGGTTTATTGGATTTACAGTTCCACATGGCTGGGGAGGCCTCACAATCACAGTGGAAGATGAAAGGCACATCTCACATGGCGGCAGACAAGAGTAGAGAGCTTGTGCAGGGAAAGTCCCATTTTTAAAACCATCAGATCTCATGAGACTTCTTCACTATCATGAAAACAGCATGGAAAAGACCTGCCCCCCCAATTCAATTACCTCCCACTGGGTCCCTCCCACAACACATGGAAATTCAAGATGAGATTTGGGTGGGGACACAGCCAAACCATATCAAAGACCCTGTCTCAAAAAAAAAAAAAAAAAAAAAAAAAAAGCTATTGCTATTGTTATCAACAATATTATTCATGCTGAATGGACACTACCCAAGACCAAGGTCAGAACTCCCATTGTCACTTCCTAGCTGGGTATCCTTTAGACATACTTGGGCCCTCTGAGTCAGTATCCTCCCAATGAATGGGAACCAATCCCACCCCACCTTGCAGTTACCAAGGATAACATTCAGAAATCACTGAAAGATAGGGCCCTTTAGTCTAGCTCCCAAAGATGAACTTGTAAAGCTAAATCTACTTTAACATATAACTCCTGATTTCCCAACAGCCAGTAGCATGTGGCTGCTTCTGCCCCACAATGGAATTGGAAGCAAATTCTTCAAACAACTTTCCTGTTTGCTCTGCAGCAGGGAGACAATGAATGCCACTTAAATAGACTGTGCCAGGCCTCAGGATTTTTCTGGGTGCCAACCTTCCTCCATCAGGACTCACTTCTGTTTAAGCTGATGCAGATTTCAGACTTTAAATAGAAATGATAAATTATTGACTATCATGGTGATTGATTCTCAGACTGTCTGCTGACCACCAAATTGCTCCAATTGTCTCCCGAATGAAAATTCCATAAGTCATTAGTGTGAGCCTGCACCAACATCCGTCATGTTAATGATGCGGCTGCAATCACTCCTTGACACTAATTACCTTTTCTGACTAATTTTGAATGCAGAATTTTGCTAATGACTGAGACCCACTGTAAAAGGCCCCATTTTCTCCAAGTGTTCCATAATCTATGGTACCTTCATGCTCCTATCACAGTTATTAACACTGCACCGGATCCTGCCTGCTCCTATGTCGGCAGCCTTTAAATAGAGAGAACTTTATTCCAGGCTCCTTGACATAAACATAGTTTTATCTGGAGAATTCTCCAAAAGTGAGTTTCTGGAGAGGCAGGGTCTGCATGGATAGATTTCTAACTTGTAGAAACAATCACAAAAAATGTTCAAGCCATAGATCTTTCATGGCTATGGGAAGGGATGGGCAGCACTACCTACTCACCATGTGCTAGCTCTGCGCTTGGATTTTTCACACACACTGGTGTATAAGGTCCTTGCTGTGACTCTGTGAGACAGCTGTTATTAGCTCATTTTACAGATGAAGTACCTGGGACCTGGAGATTTTAAGTGACCACCCCAATGACACACAGCTTGTAAACAGTGATTACAAGAGACTGGAGTTGTGGCAGGCAGTGTTGGCTATCAGTGATCCCCGCCTCCAAGGAGAATCTCTTCCCCATGAGTGTGGCCAAGATCTGGTGACATTTCTGATGAATAGAATGTGGCAAGAGTGATGGGTCATCATTTCTGAGATTCAGTCCCAGCAGACTGCTGTCCATCTTGCTCCATTTTCCTCTGTCCACATGCTCAGTCCCTCGGAGGGAAACCATGTTGTGAGCTGCTCCATAGAAAGCACCGTGTGACAAGAACTGAGGGTGGCCTCCGGCTAACAGCCACTGAGGAACTGAGGTTTTTACTACAACAGCCTGTGTGGAACCAAATCCTGCTGAACATGAGTGGCCTTGGAATAGGATCCTCACTGGCAGAGCCTTCAGATGAGACCACAGCCCCAGCCAACATCTTGATTCCAACCTTGTGAGAGGCCCTGAGTCAGAGGACCCTGGTTCTTGATCCATAGCAACTGTGAGGTAATAAATGTGTGTGATTTTATGCACCTAGGTTTTGGGATAACTTGTTTTTACAGCAAAAGATAACTAAAATAAGGATCAAACATAGGTTGGAATGATACCAAAGCCCTTGTTTGCTTCCCTCTATAAATTTTCTTAAATCACAGCAATAAAATTATATAATATATGACAACCATCTGTATTGATTGTTTTTGGTTCAGAATTCTAACATAAGTAATTAAAATTAGAAGCCCATCTTTACCTTGCCTTCAACCATCTACTTCTTCCCCAGAGGAAGCACTGTTTACAGTTTTGCATAACTTCTCTGATCTCTCCTATATATCTAGATACACACACATAATTTTATTAAAACATAAACAGGGTTCTATGCATATTTTTCTGTGATTCACTTTTTTTACTTAATAATGTATCCTGAACATCTCTCCAAGTTGGTGTATAAAAATCTCTTCCTCGTTCTTTTCAACAACTGCAGAACATTCAGGAGGATGGATTTGCTATCATTTCTTTAAACAGCATCCCTACTGATGGACAATTGTTCCCAACAAACTGTGGCCAATATCCTTACACATAAAGTTTGTGCATGTGTACACTAATTTCTGCAAAAGAGATTTCTAAAAATGGAATTGCTAGGTCCCAAGATACATGTTTTTTAAAGTTTGGGTCACTTCTTATGCATCACATTGCATCCTCAAATGAAAAATAAAACTAAAAAGTCACCAGGTTTCATCATTGCTCCAAGATATATGGCATATATACTCTGTGGATCTCAGATAGTACACCCACGGGAGGTCTTGGGACAGAGGCTGGGCATCCCAAGCCTTGCAGGCAACAAAATTCACAGGGTCAGCCCTCTTTCTCCTCTAGATAGCTTAGAGCATCCTGAAAATTATCTTTCCTTTTGATTTTTTTTGGGGGGGGGCTGGTGCGGTGGTAAATCAAACAGAATCCAAAAGGTGAAAGGGGCAGAGACCTATATCATGACAGCCATCCTTCAGGTCCAGCTGTTCTCAGACTTGCTACAAAGCCTGGGCTGAGTCATTGTCCCTACCTAGCTTCAGTTTAGCAACTCATTGAGGGGTTGGACAAGAGGGGCCTCCAGGTCCCTCCTGCATGAGGTTGTAGACTCGGTTCAGGAAAGCCGTAAAGAATTGCCCTTCTGTATCACTGGCCATGGGGCCATGTGCAAGTCTCTTATCCCCTCAAGCAGGGAGATTAAAAAACAGCTATTTGAGAGGTATACATTTAATCCACACATTTATTAGGCAACTGGTGAGCCAGGCACCAGAGTTGCAGAGATGGGTATATGTGATCCCCATCCCTAAAATGCTCAGAGGCCAGGGAAAAGGTCAGACTCTAGCAGCGGGAGCCTGGGACCCCAGTGCTGTTCCCCATCAAAGCAAGGTACAGAGGGTGTGGGGTTGGGCGCAAAGGCATTGAGCTCTTTGCTAAATCCCCTGCACTGGCACACAGCCAAACAGAAGGAAATGGCATTGTTTTATCCAGTTCTCTGGTGCCTTACATTTGAATGTGCAATCAGGATGGCTTTGATGTTGATTCTTGAAGAGAAGTCCTAGAGAATTTGCAGAAGGGGACATTGTCAAATCCACTCAAAATCTTCAGCCTAAAAGATGAGAGTCAAGAGCAGGTGTGGTCTCCAGGAAAATGACTCCAGTTGATTTTCTGTTCTAGGCAAAATGGAGATTAGATATTTCCCAATGAAGTTTCAAATGGAAAAACCTTAGCAACAACAAAATCATGAAAACAGCATTCCACATACTGGAAATGTAGAATCTTGAGATTTGTTTAAGCTTTGCAGAAAGTGGCATAAAGTTGAAGCACAACAAATACTCAAACCAGTGAATTCGGTGTCTCCAGATTTATCCTACTCAAAGTGTGGTCTTCAGCTCAGCCACATCAGCACCACTTGGGAGCTTGTTAGAAATACCATCAGGCCCCACCTCAGACCTACAGTATCAGAATCTGCATTTTAACAAGATGCCCAGATGGTTTGCATTAAGGTTCTGGTCATCAGGGTCCTGGTTGACCAAGGTAGAAACTTCTGCCAGATTCAGCCAGGCCTTACACCCTTGGAGAACTAGTGATCTGTGATTACTCTTTGGCAGTTAGTGACAAGTAGTGGTCCCGATACCTCTGGACTCAGCTACCAGGCATTCTGGGACCTCAGGTGAGGATGGACCAGTGGTAAAAACACAATGGTGGCAGCTGGCCCAGCCACAGAGGTGGGCACAGAGAGACAGTCTTCCACATATAAAGGGTCATGGCAAGCTCAGGCTTGGTTTGGGCTGGCATTGATTCGGATTGAACTTCCACACTCTGGGAGGAGGCCCAGTGCAGGTCTGGCTGTTGTTTGTTAGAACGCCTTCATTTCTCAGTCATTGTTACTTCAAATCCCTATGCTCAGCCACATGAAGACCCACAGGGCACCAAAGCAATGCAGAGGAGGGCACGATAGCTCATCTTCCAAGGTCAGAAGCCCATGAAGCCAAACTGGCACCAGCTACAACCAACAGGAAGCCCAGTTAAGTCTGAAAATACAAACTCCCGGCCAGGTGTGGTGGCTCATGCCCGTAATCCCAGCGCTTTGGGAGGCCGAAGAAGGTGGATCACTGAGGTCAGGAGTTTGAGACCAGCCTGGCCAACATGGCAAAACCCCATCTCTACTAAAAGTATAAAAAAATTAGCCAGGCAAGGTGGTGCACACCTGTAATCCCAGCTACTCAGGAGGCTGAGGCACGAGAATCACTTGAACCTGGGAGTCGGAGTTTGCAGTGAGCTAAGATTGTGCCACTGCACTCCAGCCTGGGTGACAGAGTGAGACTCTGTCTCAAAAAAAAAAAAAAAAAAAAGAAACTCCTCTCCAAGGAATAATCTGCCCTTCTCTGGTCTTTGTTGGTCCAAGACTGATGTTCCTTCTTCTTCATCTTGCCCCTACAAATTTACTGGAGAACAGCCACCCTACAGGCCCAACAAACTTTCAAACAGGAAGCATGCTTAAATCTGCAATAGTCATTCATTCCTCCAATTCCACAACTATTTACTGAATGGTGGAAACAATCATAATAACAGAGGTGGCCATAGTTGCTACCATGCACTGAGCATTTGCTGTGAGTTACCTCCCCGCTCTCCTAGTGGCCTCTTAAATTTTGAGGGTAGGGTATTGGGTCTAAAATCTCCCACTCACCTCTGGCTCCTGCCAAAAACAACACATCTGAGGAATCACTGGCAAGGATTCTCATTGCCAAATGTGAAATACAGTATGCATCTTCTCCACAGCTAGGCAAGCACCCAGCAGTCCCTGGTGCAAAGCTTCTTGGGAAAGCTGAGCTAATGCGTGGGCTTGAGGCCTGAAAGATTCCTGCAGTGCACTCCCTCCTGTGGAAAGTGGTTCAGTGGAACAGATGCTGAGTCCACGCACCCACCCAGGCCCGGGAACAAGGACAGCTGGGTTGCCAACCCTCCTGACTGCAGGTAAAACGGAGCATGGCTGTAAATAAACATGTATCACCTTTCAAGAAAATGACTGTGTCTGCTAGTAAAACATGACCCAGAGAAGGCCAGACTCTTCCAACCAATTCAGCAACTTCTCCCTTTGTGGGAAAGAGGGAATCCGGATGGGCAGAGAGGCCAGAATCTTTCCCATGTGGCCCCACCTCTATGAGCAAGACTGAGATATGTTGGGGATGACAGATGCCCTAGGAGATGGTGCCAGGACTAAGCATGGGACATCCTAGTGAGCAAGATGGACCTACGCACCTCCCAGAACCCACTGTGTGTTAGCAGACAAACGCAGTTCGGGTTGGCAGCAAAGCTTCCCCAAGAGTCTTTGAAATTTGAGCAGCATGAACAGAGGTTGGTGGGACAAGCACAGGCATGGCAGCCACACTCTGTGGGTTCTTCTAGAGTTCCCACAGAAAAAGAGAGGAAAAAGCTCTAGTAAGGTGTTGATCAGACCCCACTGATATTGGGGACTTCCCTGAGGTCTAGGACTGCAAGTAGAGACAAACTTGTGTTTAGCTTTGTCTGCAAGGAAAAAGATACAGGAAGCGCTGGGCTTTTCTACAAATGTGGAGAGATCTGTCCTGGGGGAGGAGGGGAGCCGGGAGCCATGGAATGAAATCCCGAAACACTGTATGAGTTTCTTGTGGCTGCTGTAACAAATACCACAAACTTGGTGGCTTAAAACAACACTAATGTATTTTCTCACAGTTCTGGAGGTCAGAAGGCCAAAATGGGCATCACTGAGCCAAAATCACAGTGTCATCAGGGCTGTATGCCCTCCAGAGGCTCTAGGGGAGAAAAATTCCCAGCCTCTTCCAGCCTTTGGTGCTGCAGCCATCCAGGGCCTGTGGCTGCATGGCTCCAACCTCTGCCTCTGTGGCCACAGTGCCTTCTCCTCTTCTGTCTTCAAACCTCCGTCTCTCACAAGGACACACTCAGATAATCCAGTGTAACCTCCCCCAGCTAAATGAGATGATTAACCTAATCACATTAGCAAAGACTCTTTTCCCAAATAAGGTAACATTTACAGGTTCCAGGGATAAGGACCTGATATCTTTGAGGGGTCATATACAGCCTACCACAGACACCAGTTTGGGATCTTGAGAAAGGGCTTTCCTGCAACCTGGGCTGTCCAAGGTCAGAATGGGCCACTCCCCAGCAGTGGGCCCTGCAGCAGATGCACTCAGCCACCCCCTAGGTCCCTTCAGCATTCTTCTCTGGATGTCAAATGCTGCTTACTACAAACCTACAACTGTCTGCCTGAGGACTTCTTGCTGCTGTAAGAGCTCACTTAGCTCATGGACTGTATGTGCCAGAAGGGCTAAAGAATAAGTCTCCAGAGGCAGCCCTCAAGCCATGAATGATGAGACATGGAGGATCAATACCCCAGATTCCACACCCCTAGGGTGCGGTAACTCTGAGCTGGGTTCCATATTGATGCTCAGAGTTTTTCAGTGTGAGCTCCAGTTGCCCACAGCTAGAAAATGGCTTGATAATACACCTTTTACTGACTTATTTACCTTTCCTCACTCACCTCCCTACTGAAGTTACCTAAGACCACCTCCTTAGAAGAAAAAAAAAAAAAGCTACTTACAAGGGTCTTCTCTCAGGGGATCCCAATTTAAGCCAGTTTGTGTTAGAAGTGGTCCTGAAATTGGATCTTTTGCCAGTGTGATGGCAGAAGGGTGCCTCTGTGGGTAGTCAGGTGACCCCTGGTATGCTGGCCATCACAATTGCAGAGACACTCACTCTGCTGAGTTGGGATAGGGTATGGGTGGGACAGGATGCACTGGCTAGCAAAATAGCTCTAGCATAATAGCTGTAGCTCCAGAGGGCCACATGGCAATGGCAATATAAGGATTGCTAACTGTCACTTACTGCTATCAAAATTCTAAAGGAAGAAAATGACGGGCTCAGGCCAGCCATCTAGCTACTCAGGGCATGGTGCAAAAGTTAGGTGTCCTCCAGAAGAGCATTAGAGCTATCCTTACCCTGCATAGCCAGGAGCAGGCCGTGTTGAAAATCAGGCTAAGAATCTGATGGTGGAGGGGCAGAGTTACAGAGGCTGGATTCATGGCCCCAGCAAGCTTCCTATGCTAAAGCCAAAGCCATGATAAGGAAGAAGTGGGTCCTAGAAACCTAGAGTTGGGGCACATGGGAGGGAGGAACTTAATCCTGCATATGCCCCTGAACTGTTGGGGCCAGCAGAGGCAGTGCCCTCCTCTTTGTCCCCATCTCCAGGGAGACCACGCAGGGCCTCATTTGACTCAGGTGCCTTGCGCAATGATGCTTGCCCTTATCAGTAGATGCTCCCTCCCCTCATGGCTTCTAGACTGATAATGAAGGCCAAGACTCAGGTGTTCAACTGGGAAGCACTGACCTGCTATCTCACCGTGGTGGTGTAGGACCTGAGGGCTATCTCACCGTGGTGGTGTAGGACCTGGCAGAATGAACCAACATGAACAAGGAGGACACGTCTAGGAGCAGATAATGAAGGCACTGGGCCAGGAGGGGGTAAGCGTAATGCTCGATGAAAGAGAGTTTATCAATGTGGGGCACTGTCCCATGACGTGGGATCTAACATCATGGTACGGACACCAAGAGATGGTCTTAGTAACCTGCTGAGACTGCTACTTGAGGCTTAGGAAAAACTGGGGAGGAGATGTGGGAACTAGCTTGGTAGAGAGTCTAGGAATGGGTTACAAGGCTCCCAGAGGGGAGTACGCTAGACTAGATTAATTATGTAAGACAAAAGAACCCACCTTCACTAAAGTGATAGTGAGAGAAGCGCTTCGTCCTGAGAGGTTCAGTAGTGGTGACCCACCATAGGCCAGGGTGGATGGTAGGGGTGCTGTGATGGAACCAGGTTCTCCAGCATCTGTGGAAATGCCTGGATTCCAGAATCACAGAGGCCAGCTGGCGGCACTTAACCATCAGAAGTAGGAGATGATGTATTAACAGCAGGCAGCAAGGATGGAATGGCAAACAGGAGGCTTTGACCCACAGAGACCTGTGGGGAGGGCTAATAGACCACTGCACTCCTGAGGACAGGCCAGACGGACAGCCGATGAGGGTACTGCTCAAATTCTAAAACCAAAAAGACCAAGGGTAGGTGTGCAGAAGCCTGCTGTCAGCCACTGCAGTGGAGACTTGTGGTCTCTCACCTGCTCTGCAGACCTCAGCCAGAGTCCATTGATTGTAGGAGAGGCCAGATGTCTGTGGCAGGTGATGTCAACGCTCCAACCATATCCCCTCACCCATACCCCTGTGGTGCATACTGGCCAACTTCCAGTGCATTTCATTCCTCCAGGGCTTCCTCTGCTCGCCAGAACCTGATTTATTATTGCCTGCTCCACATGCTTGGAGCACCACGGAATTATCGAGTGCAGCAGGGGTGGGAAATAAAGCCCACAAAGAGTCAGGGATCTGGCACATCAGTGAAGCTGCCAGTTCAAGAACTACCTGTTGTGCCTTGCAAAAAAAAAAAAAAAAAAAAAAAGATAGCGGCACAATACTTGATAGGCCTTCTTGGAATCTGGAGACATCCCATATCTGGGAATAGTGTTCTAGCACGTTCACTGGATGGGGCAGATGGCTGCCAGTTTGAGTGGGTCCCAGAGTAAGAGAGGACTCTACAGCACATTTAGGCTGTGGACTAAGTGGCTCTGCTATGTGGGCCAGTGATCTGGCACACTGCATGGTGCTGGAAGTACCCATGGTAGATCAGGAAGCAGGATGGAGCCTTCAGAAAGCCTCCTTCTTTAAGTTTCTGTTTGTTTTAAAAGAACTAGGACCAGCCACCACCTTGAAGAATCAGTGACAGATAAAACAAACCTAACATGAGGCCCAAGAGGATCTAAGCAGTGCAAGGGGTGGACTGTAGCAGACGCTCTTGGCATTCCCAAAGAAATAGAACTAATGAGAGATATAAACATGTATACATTGACAGAGAGAGAGAGAGATTGTAGCAAAACCACCATGATGACTGACGTTTGACTCATGCAGACCAAGGTATTCCACAGAAAGGCCTTTAAACAATGCCTGTAGCATAGATAGCCCCTCATAAAGATACTGTCTGACCTCCCAAGTGGACAAGAGTTTTGCAAGGAAGTCTGAGGCATGACCAGCTGCACATGTTTTCCCCTAAAAGCTTGCTATAGGAGGGATATTTTCTGGAGGGTGGGTGCAGGAATCCACTGTCTCTCAGCCATCTGAGACATCACTTCTGTTCATAAGGCCCTATTAAATGTTTCTTTCTGAGAAATTTGATTTGTCAGCTCTTTCTTCAGCCTCTCGGCTCCCTTGACCTTTGGGGATAGGTTTGCATAGACCTGCTCACCGTGGCACAGAAATTTATTTTAAGGAATTGGCCCATATGCTTGTGGGGGCTGGCAAGTACAAAATTTATAGGACAGGCCAGCAGGCTAGAATATTGGGTAGGCATGCTGATGGTGCAGTATGGAGTCTGAAATCTGTAGGGCAGGCCGGCAGACTGGAAGGTCAGGCAGGAGTTAATGCTCCAATCTTGTGGCAAGATTTCTTCTTCAGGAAACCTCAGGTTTTGCTCTTAAGGCCCTCTGCTGATTGGACGAGATCCACCCACATTATCAAGTATAATTTCCTTTATTTAAAGCCAACTGATTGTACCTGTTAACTACATCTACCAAATACCTTCGCAGAAACGCGTAGATTCAGGTTTAATAACCTGGTGCCATTCTCTGGTGAAGCTGATACACGAAACTAACCACTGCAGACCCTCCCCTCCACCCCCCTTGTCTGTGGCATCCACCTCTACCTCTACATGTCAACAGCTGCTAACCTCAGACACCTGGGATGCTCTGCCTGCATTAGTCAGCTCCAGCTGTCAGAACAAAATACCGCAGACTGGGTGGCTAGGATAATAAATATTTACTTCTCACCGTTCTAGAAGCTAGGGAGTCTAACATCATGGTACCAGTCAGTTTGGTTCCTGGCAAGGACCCATTTCCTGGTTCACTAATGACACCTTTCTGTGTCCTCACATGCTAGAGAGAGAGCAAGAGGGCTCTCCCATCTCTTTTGTGAGGTCACTAATCCCAGCACAAGGGTTCCACCCTCATGACCTAATCATCCCAAAGTCCCCACTCGCTAATACCATCACTCTGGGATCAGGTCTTCAACATAGGAATGTGGGGGTATGCAAACATGCAGTTTGTAATCCTTCCTTCCTCTGCCCTTTTTTTTTTTTTTTTTTTTTTTTTGAGACAGTCTCTCTCTGTTACCCAGGCTGGAGTGCAGTGGCGCTATCTTGGCTCACTGCAACCTCTGCCTGCTGGGCTCAAGCAATTCTCCTGCCTCAGCCTCCCAAGTAGCTGGAATTACAGGCGCCCGGCTAATTTTTGTATTTTCTGTAGAGACGGGGTTTTGCCATGCTGACCAGGCTGGTCTTGAACTCCTGACCTCAGGTGATCCACCAGCCTCTGAAAGTGCTGGGAATACAGGCTTGAGCCACCGTTACCAGCCCTTCCTTTGCCTTTCTGTTCTACTCAGTTCTTCAACAGATCGGCTGACACCCACTCACATTGGAGAAGGACAGTCAACTTCACTGAGGCCGCTGATTCCAGTGCTAAGCTCAGCCAGAAACACCCACAGACACACCCAGAAATAATGCTTAGCCAAATACCTGGGCAGTCTGTGACCCGGCCACATTAACACATAAACTTAACCATCCCAGGCTGGGCACAGTGGCTCACACCTGTAATACCAGGACTTTGGAAGGCCAAGGCCAAAGGATCACATGAAGCTAGGAGTTCAAGACCAGCCTGGCCAACATGGTGAAACCCCATCTCTACTAAAAATACAAAAACTAGGTGGGCCTGGTGACACATGCCTGTAATTCCAGCTATTCAGGAGACTGAGGCAGGAGAATCATTTGAACCTGGGAGACGAAGTTTGCAGTGAACTGAGATCCCGCTACTGTACTCCAGCCTGGGAGACAGGGAGAGACTCTGTCTCAAAAAATATATATATATATTTTTTAATAAAATAAATAATAATAATAATAAAAATCACAGTCCTCAGGGCACAGAACATTCGACCTCTAAAAGTCTCAGTGATCTGAAAGGCCGGCCCTCATTTCACAGGGTGAGAGGGTGAGGTTTGGAGAGGGTGACACGCTGCCCCAGATGTCCTTAGCTCCTGGCCAGCGCCAGTTGGTCTCACCTGCCTAGTTATTTATTCCAGAGTGGATGCACAATGACAGGAGTTCTGGTCTCTGGTCCGGTACTTACGACGCAGCCCCAGGTGAGTGACAACTTCTTGGAGCCTCAGTTTCTGCATCAGCAATGTGAGAATAGTAGCAGTTCCTCTTTCATAGAATTATAGGGAGCATTAATACATGGGACTCATCTATGAAAAGGACTCCACATGGTGCCTGAGGTAAGGAAGTGCTCAAATAAATGTTAGGCATTTCTTAAGGATTGATGTAACATGCCACAGAGAACTTCAAAAATGCTACCAAGAACCATACTTTTAATTTATAAGGCTTTCTAACCCACAAATACAGCTAATCTCCTCCCCCCATACAATTCATACAATTTTCCAAAAATTTCAAGATTGATGGTACCCTTGGTCAAAGCGTCACCTGGGGCAGCCATCAAAATCCAGCACATCCTGTCTATTTCATCCTGGGCTGATAGCCGGCTGCAAGACTGTGTGATTTGTTGGCAAGGGTCCTGGAGGGTCCATAAAGCAGAGGAGGCTGGGCAGAAAGATCTGTTTAATTCCCACATTCCAAGGGGTTGTTATTCAACTCACCCTCCTCCCTTCCATCCAAGGGTAAATCAGAAGCTGCCATCATTGGCTTCCATTCACCAGGAGACCCATAGATCAGCAGCCGGCACTCTGCACCCAGCTTCACCTCTGTCCCATGGTACTCCACACCCAGGAAGCAGCAGGCAAGTTTAATTAGTCCTCGAGGCTGTTCCTCATTAACAATCCATCCCCTCCTGGTTCCCAAACACCTTGAGATCTGTCTCCATTAAAGTCTGGGAGGAATGACCCCAGTTTGAGCTTCATGCTCATTAGCTGCTGAGACCAGTTGGGGGTGAGCTGCTGGCTGTGAGATGAGACCTGTGGTTGGCTGTGAAATTAATGAATTTTTCTTCCTTAACCTCCTGAGCCTGCATGATCTACCCAGGTCCAGTAAATAATCAAAGGCCCAAAGGACACGTTATTGCAGTAAACACCCAGGGTTTTCTAGTTAATAAACTATCATGAATTCTGCATTTTATCCAGAGGAACACATTTTTTAAAAATACACTGAACAATAAAGCCGCACAGAACAGAACTGTATCTTTCTGGAGAAGTCCAGAGGCTAAGCTGTACATCTCAGGGCCTCGGCAGCAAAATCCTCAGCTGAGTCCGGGCAGAGCAGGAAGAGGAGGGTTAACCAGGACTGCTGAGATTGAGGGCGCTACAGCGCTGCTCTGGCTGAACACACTCTCCAGTTGTTTTGTAACTGGTGGGCATAGCCAAGTTTCCCCAGACAGCACAAAGCCCCCAGTCTGCAGAGAGAGTCCATGGGTGGGGTAGGGGTTCTCAGAGTGGCCCCCGTGCTGGTGACTTCAGTGGGAGCTTTGTCTGAGATGGGGGGACATGAGGCCAACCCAACCACGCTAATGGAGGCCAAGAGAACAAGAAGGAAATTCATTTATTAAGGACCAGTTTGCACTGTAAGATATTAATCCTTCCCTTTTAAAATTCATTCCTTACCTGACTTCCCTAATAAAGACAAAGTGTTGGCTTCCTTGGGTACTTAATCGATGTCAGACCCTAGGGTAAGCATTTTACATATTTCCTCCCCAAGGCCGCATGGCTGCCTGGAAGGAATCCACAACCACCTTCCCTGGCATTCCTCTGCTAAAGACTCTAAGGGGTCCATTGTCTAGACCTTGTTGAAATTGGGGCGATCATCCACCATGTTTCTGGCCAAGGAGATGTAAGTCAAAGGCCCTAGGGAAGGCTCCCCTCCTTCCTGAGCAGAGTCGCTTCTTCTTCTTTCTAACTGGAACATAGATGAGAGGCTGGAAGTAGAGCAGTCATTTTGAGGCCATGAGGCAGCATGGACAGACCCAATAGGCTAAAATTGGGGGACAGGGGAAAGACAGAAGGAGTCTGAGCCCTGTGGGGAAGACCTGATGGGCCATTGCAAGAACCCCAGACCTGCTGCTCTGGATTTCTCACTAGGCGAATGTTTTAAAAATAAACTTCACACTTATGCCAGCTGAGTGCTCTGTTATCCCTAGTGAAAAGCAGTCTTTGTTTTGGGTTTTTTTGTTGTTGCTCTTGTTTGTTTGTTTTTTGAGATGGAGTCTCTCTGTCACCCAGTGGAGTGCAGTGGTGTGATCTCAGCTTACGGCCATCTCCGCCTTCTGGGCTCAAGTGATTCTCCAACCTCAGCCTCCCAAGTAGCTGGGACTGAGGCACACGCCACCACACTCGAATAATTTTTGTATTTTTAGTAGAGACAGGGTTTCGCCGTGTTGGCCAGGCTGATCTTAAACTCCTGGCCTCAAGTGATCCACCCACCTCGGCCTCCCAAAGTGCTGGGATTACAGGCGTGAGCCACCGCCACTATGTGAAAAGCATTTCTAACCAGTACATCCCCGCTTTCTAGATGCAGAAAGTCAAACCAGTGGGGTGACTGCTGAAGGCCACCTGGGAGCAAGCAGTGGGACTAGGATTAACTGTGACTGTGCATTTCTTGTCACTCGGTCCTCCCTGCCATCACCCAGTGCCCCAGCAAGGAATCACATGCGTACAATTTGCAAGTGTTTTTGATTGTCACCTGTCTCGAATGCATTAACTCAGAGACAAGGCTCAAACAATCCACGTATATGACTGACAGCTATAATTAAAGCAACTGATAATATTAATCCTAATAATAGCTAACCTATCTCATTTAACCTGACAACAACCCTAGGAGGTCATTACTTCTCACCAGGGGAAACTGAGGCACAGAGTGGGTAGATAACTTTCCCAAGATCTCACAGCCAGTGAATAAACCGAGTTTCAAACCCAGGCAGCCTGGCCCCGAGGCCCCCATGCTGACCACTGCCAGTGTGGGCAGGAGCAGATCTCAGTAGCTCATGGTGCACGCTCCCTTTGAATGTCCCAGATGAAACCGCCTACCCCACCACCCCTCCCCAGGATGCCCAGGGTTCTATCTGTCCCCCCACACTCCTGTCAGTGAGGCACAGAGGCAGGAAGGGTGCAGACGCTGGCTGGACCATCTTTGGTCCCTGTTGGGCTCTTTTCCTGAGGCTGACAGGTGGCCTTCTCACTTCGCTTGTCCTCCACTTATTCATCCTGAGCCAGCCTGCTCACCAGACTGACTCGTCCAAAGTTGGGACCAAAACAAGAACAGACAACACATTGATGCAAAGTCTACAGAGTCTTTATTTCACTCCCAAACAGAGAAACCAGAGTCCCCTTCCCTCTCTCTTGTTCTTTCTCTCCTCTTCCCTCCCCTTTCCTGTGCATCTTTAATATGCTATCCCATTGCATCTTTAAAAAGCTACCTCTGCAGGGCCACCCATTTATGCGACCTGGAGCTGGGAGGGCACTGGCAGTGGCCGGCAACCGATCCAAGCTCCTCTTGGCGGCCATGAGCCACGTGACCTCAGATGAGAAGCCTCCTGCCTCACTTTCCTCAATGGGAAACTTCTTTCCATGAAACAGAAAACAAATAGATCGAAAAGCCAGCAGGGAAGGGTCCGAGGGAAGCCAAAGGGGAAGTGCAGCCAGGAAAACACTGCCAGCTCCGTGCCCACAGCAAGATCCTGGGTTCAGAGTGTCAGCCAGGGTCCCTTTCCAATCTCACAGTGGAAGAGCGAGCAGCCCAGGGGCCAGCCAGGCACTGCGCTCCGTCACCACTGACTGTGGATCTCTCACCGGGGAGCAGGTGGTGCCACGCTCATCAGCGCAGACTCACAGCCATGCTGCCCATGTTCAGACACTGGCGCTTCCTCTTGTAGCTGAGATGCCTCAGCCTGTGGTGCTGCCTCTCTGCCTCAGTTGCCCCTTCTGTGAAATGAGAATCAAAACAGTACCTGTCCCTGCAGGTTGGGAGGACCCATGGAGAGGACATATGTAAATACATTTGAACGCTGATGTGCACACAAACGTTCTCAACAGAGGGTTAGTATTTGTGTTGGTTTTAGTGGAGGATCTCTGAGATATAGGCACTGCTTCCAATCTTACTAGGGGAAGGAAACAGGAACGCTCTTAATGTTAACAAGAGGAAGAAGGGAGAAATCGCCATCCTCACTTTGTAAAGATGGAAGCTGGGACTCAGAGAGGCTGAGCTGCCCAAGGTCACACAGCTAACAACACAACTGCGACTCAGACCAGGTCTCCTGACTTGGGTACACTGTTCACACTCACTTGGACAGAGTTGAGGACCAGGGCCCAGGGCTTCTGGCTGTCTCTGAGAGGACACCCAGGTCCTAAGGACTCAGCCCAAAGCTCAAGGAAAGATGACAGGTTTTCCAGGAAACCTCACAGTGGACTTCTCTGCCCACACTGGTCCCTTCTAGAGCTCCTAGGTTGGTCTTAGTGAAGGCGGCTCAAGAGGGCCTCGATGGCCTCATCACTCAGAGGATAGTCAAGGAGGTAATGACGTGAGATTGGCCCCTGAGAGGGGAAAGCTCTGAGTTCCTACTCTAGAAGCCCAAGCCTCCTCCCCTCCCTGGTATGTTTTGGCAACTTGGGAAATAGATGTGGGTTATGCAACCCTTGCCATCCCCACGGCCTGTTCTCTATAACATAACAGGTGCCCTTTGTGGTAAAGAGGAACACTTCTGACACAAGGCTGCAACTCTGCTGCCTGAGGATATGGAATGAGACAGCAGACCTGCATCAGGTCAGGACTGATCCAGGGGGAAGCAGATTGGAGCCGTGAGGACTGACAGCCTTCAACAGTGGCATGTCCCACCCCAGCTGTGTTTTTGCCACCCTCTTCTTTCCATGAGAAAGCACCATCATTTATGCCTCTCTGCAGCCAGGGCAATTTTTCAAGTTTTACTCTTTTTATTTTATTACAATAGAATTTTCTTGGATTTCCAAATATAAGATCATGTTTCAGTATTAACTGACTGGTTCATGGAGCACCTGTCCCAGGTCCCGACTCCCAGGTCCCAACACACACTTCAGCTGCACGTCTCCACCCAGAGGCTAACTTCCTGCCATGAGCAGGTGGTGCAGAATGTGATGCGGCCCCCACAGACCTGTGCAATGCTGCCTGGAATGCCAGAAGACCAGGGGCAGGCTCAGCCTTGCTGAGGAGCCCACGCTATTTCTAATACATGTCTCAGCCAGAACCAGGTCCCAGGGTGCCACAGAAGGCGCCATTCTGTACTCGTAAAAAGCAAAGTCTGACATGCGCTGGCTGAAGGCGCCAAAAGAAATGGGTGCCAGCCCATTTCCAAGGATTTGGCTTCCAATATGCATCCAAGACACAGACACAGCATGTGGAGTGCTGTCTGAGTACCACGCCAGGCCCACAGGGAGCCAGGAAGGGCACATCCCACAGGGCTGCCTACCCGCCGCCCACCACTGCAGTGGGCTTGCAGACTGCATGGTCAGCCTGTTTCTCCCCACATTCTGACCCCTCTGAGCTTCCTTGACTTGGGGATTCCTCCTCTGGTGGCCAATCTCACGTTTCTACCTCCTTGACTGACCTCTGAGAGCAATGAGACCATCCAAGCCACATTGAGCCTCCTTCCCCAGGACCAACGTTCAGAATCAAACGGTAAGGAGCTAGCAGTGTCCACTGCGATCGGGGGCAATGCGCTGTGCCAGTGTGAGCTCTGCTGTCCTCACAACAGCCACATTTGTCAGTTGTGATTGCATCGGTTTTCAGAAATGCCAACTGAGGTTTAGTGAGATTTCAGAAGTCTGTCCTGAACGGCCCCTGAGCCAGCCCCAGCACGCTGTCTTGAACATGGGGAGCATGTAATAGACATCTGAAGAAGGAATGGCAAGTGGACCCCTGCTGTGTCTACCCTGAGCAGAAGTGGCAGCAAGGAGAAGAGAAGGGGGTCCTCCCAGACATTCAGGGCCATCAGAGCAACATGTGAGCCAGCCAGGTGCCACAGCCCTGAGAGCATAGAGCTGGGGGATATTTGGGAGGAGGTGTTTGGTTGCAAATGACAAAATCCCAAATCAATTACCTCGGCCAAAAAGGGGGGCCCTTGATCAGCTACTATAAAGGGTGGCCTAGGGAGTGCATCCCAGTCATGGCTGGATCCAGGGTCTGAAGTGACTGATGCCCGGAGCCACCCTTCTGTCTCTTGATCCCTCATTCTCTTTTCCTTGACCCTCCTACGGGGACAGGCTCTGTTCCTGTGCCAGGACGTTGCTGGCCTGTGGACCCTTAGTCTCATCTTCCATCCACGTGCCTAACCACAACATCCCGCCCCATTGGTGCCAGCCAGTATGCCCCGAACCGGAACTGAGGGAGGAGGGCAGTCTTTGACGAGGATGGTGCCACGCAACGATCCTGTGGCCAAGTGGGCGCTTTGACCTTTGCTCCCTCCTCCTGCATCCTCCCAGTCAGTGGCCACCCCATTTCTGCCAAGGGACCCTTCTGTCCTCCTCCCTGTCCCCCTCTGGGACTCCTGCTCCTTCTCTCTGCCCCTCCTCCATTCTTTCTCCCCCACCATCTCCCTGCCTTATAGAAATTGTTATTTCCTTATGCATTAACTCAAACACCAATTATGACTTCACCCAGGAAAACAGTGCTGGATAGAACCCGTGGCTGCTCGTAGTGGTAGAAGCTGCGATTAGTAGTTTGATATGGACAAAAAGTGATTTAAGAAGCAAATCTCTGCTGTAAGATTCTAAATGCAAAACAAAATTGATCCCTACGAAAATAATTTCAGCAAAATGGAAAAGGAAACATCGGGAACGGCTTAACTGCGCTGTATAGAAAATTGATAGAGGGATTACATCGGCTTAGTGGGGTCCCCGCTGGAATTCTGATACTTTCTAGATGAAACTCATCACTGTGGGGTAATTCTGGTTAAAATGCTGACATTCAAAATGTCTTTGGGGTCAAAATGTCCACAGAAGCAAAAGAGTTAGGTCAAATGTCCCAATCTCTGACCAAGGAATTGAGGTTTTATACTCAGCAGCCCCAGCAGAAGTAGGGGATGCGATAAAGCAGTGTCCTTAAAGACAGAGTGGCAGGGAGTGGGAATAATTCCAGACAAACGGTGGAGAGAAGGAGCTGGGTTACAGAGCAGACACAAATGCTGAGCTTCCTTCCTGACTGCCTGCTGAGGCATGGGTGCCTCTCTGTCCCTGCAGGCTCAGATCTCTGCAGATCCTATCCCTGCTGGCGAAGGTCCCCTTCTGCCTCCTGCCAGCCTTGCACCCAGCTTCTGCAGCCCAGGGGCTCCCACCTACCACGTGGTGGCCTGAAGCCCCCACCAAAGTCCCAGCAGCCTCATGCCAAGACCTCTGTGAGTCCCAAATACGATCAGAAAGCAAAGTGCTTAGCAAGTGCTATTTTTTCTAAATGACATTTATTGTTTTCTAACCACAAACACAGCATAGTCCGAGGCAGAAGCTTTGGAAGATACAGAAAAGAGAAGGCAAAGTATCCACTCCAGCCCCCTGCTCACAGAGGAGTGCCGCTGACCAGTGGAGCCTGCCGTCTGCTCATCTGGAAGGAAAGGCAGGCCCCGGAACCTGCGGTCAGAGTCGTGCCTGTGGGAGAGCCCAGCCAAGGAGAGGGCTCCCTTCCAGCTCCTTGCCAGGCTACGCAGCCCTAAGTGTGTCCTGGGCTGCTCAGAGCTGCCCTTCCCACCTGTGACGTAGGGGCCACATGCTGGCTTCAGGAGGGCCGTGAAGACCTGGGGCTGTGGAGAGGGATGGAGCCCCCACGGTGGTTATCCAGCATAACCGTCTCAGCCTCATTCTCCCCATGGGGAAAATCAGACTAACCCTCCCACGGGGCTGCTGGGGGGTGAAATGAGCAATTTTAGGGCCTGTGTTTGTATCCTCCTGGCAAGCACCCTATCAGGCCAGGGGGCTTATCATTTCCACTTTACAGATAAAGGAAATGAGGCCGGGGAAGTAAGTTATCCCTGACCAAGACCTCACGGCTAGGAAGTAACAGGACTGGGACTCACACCTCAGCTTGTGAGAGCCTGGAACTCTCTTAACCACGTGGCTATCCCGTGGGAGGGAGGAGAGGGGTTCCCAAGGCTTCCCTCACTGAAGAGAGAGGAACCACATGGCCCTATCACCAACCAAGTCACTCTCTGGGGACCACGGCATTCCCCCTCCAGGAGCCCCCAAAGTCAGCAGCGCTGCATTCATCCTCCCATAAATTCTAACTTCCAAGTCTCCGGAAAGAACAAGATGAGTCACTTCTGACTAGGGAAACCTAACAGTTAAAAAGGGGGTCCGTTTCTCTTCCAGTTTCCAGGTGCGAGGGTCAGAGGATGTGGTCAGAAAGGATTTTTTTTTTAAGTGTTCCACGTGTCACTGGTTACTGCACACCACCAGGGCTGCACATTGAGTTGGTCCAGCTCCTACATGGTCCCCCAGGACTCCCCCCAAAACACAAGGAGTCCCTGGGCCCCTGGCCAGAGCACCCACCCCCGCCCCACGGCGCCCAGCCCCTCCCTCCCCAGGCTGCACAAACATTTGTCTTTCGAAATCAGGAAGCTGCACTCCGCCGCCTTTCAGAAGCGAAGTAAAAACAGCTGCTATTTTTGAAAGGGTATTTTTGTAAAACAATCTCTGGTTTCCTTCAGGAATTTCAACCCCAGAGCCCCCTTGGTGATGTGGTTTCTGTAGGAGTGAACATACATCCGACCGTGCGGGCAGGAGGACTGCCGCTGTCCCCTCCACCTCTCCGCCGAGGCACACCCCATGTCCAGCAACCCTCACAGCCCCAGTCATCCATTCAAGTCCTTTTCCACCAGCATCTCTTAGCCCCTGCCTTCTGTCAGAAGATGTGCGGACTCCAAAATACAGGGACGTGGGTCTCTGCCCTTTCGGGGCTCACAGCCCAGGACAGACACACAGATCAGCATCTGCGATGCACCGCGGTCTCTTGTATATTTCATGCAGCCTCTTACGCCGTGTCTGTCGGGGTCCCTGCACACTAGGCACCACACCGAAGCCTTGAGGAGGAGTTGGCCCAGTTCTAGCAGCCCTCGGCTGCTCACAGCCCCGGGGGGACACCTGAGCATAGGGCCAGGTGGCCCAGAGAAGGGGGCATTCACAGATTCACCCTGTGTAGGGGTCAGGGCATTTGGATGAATAAACACGGCTGAGTTCACCAGGTGTCTAGACAAGGAGACAGCAGGACAGAAAACATCAAGAGCTCTGGGTAGTTTAGCTCGTCTGGGAGTGTGGGCAGTGAGCCCAAGGCGTGTTGGCGGGAATTACCCAGGACACCATTTGAAAGGGTCAGGGTCGCCCTCCCTCCCACTGCTGGAGGCCCTTGGGGGTCTCCACCTTGAGCTCCATAGTCAGGAGACCTCAGAATCTTGTGAGGCCTGAGCTCTAACAGTGTGTTCAGGGCCCCGCCCCCCAATGCCCCAAGCAGCCAGGAGTTGCCCATTTTCAGAGCTTCATAATAGCAACTCCTAAACATATTGAGTGCTTAATTTATGCAAAGCACTGTTCCAAGCTAATAAGTCACAGAACTGGGATTCCAGCCCAGGCAGCCCATTACCTGAGCCTGTATCAATAACCCAGGCAGGCCTTGCAGTGGGTTCAGGGAGCTCCTGAGAGTGGCTTTCAGGCAGGCCACTGTCCCGGTCAGAGCAGGTCCATCCCATCCCAGCCTCCAAGGAAAAGCAAACCCTGAGGCGAGAGAGGATTTGGGGAGATTGATGACACAGCAGCTGCCAGCAACATCCCTGGCACCTAACATGCATTAAAGCTCATTATGTGCCAGGTTTCGTGCGAAACCCTGTAACTGCATTAGCACAGATATCCCTCAATCCTATGAGGTGAGAACCACTTTATCCCCATTTTACAGTGGAGGGAACCGAAGCCAAAAGCAATTAGGTTTCCTTCCTGGAGTCACAAAGCAGTCAAGGCTGGGCCAGGAGTCCAACCCAGGCAGTGTGACAGGCAGTCCGGACACTGTCCCGGCCACTTGGGCATCCTTGCACAGGTGAAGAGCCTGGAGAGGAGGGGGAGGTACCACACGAGGGCAGTGATGACAGGGCGCATCATGACCCTGACCCCCTTACCCAGGCTTCTCTTTAAAGATGCCCAGATTTGGGGCAGAACTCCCTGGTTGACTTTCCTGCATCGGTGACATTTGACACCTGACCTGGGAGGTTTTGAAGTGAGCAAAACTGAGGACACATTTCTGCACATTCCCATTGTTCAACGCCAGCAGAGAACACTCTTGGGAAGTGCAAGGGGTTTGGCTAAATCTCCTGCCCGGAACGGGACAAGGGCAGGTAAGAGGCAGCCCTGCTGTACGCGGAAGCATCGACAGGCAGGGTCATACGCATTCGCAGCAGGTTGTGCAGAGGCAGGTTCCTGGGCCGGCGGGAGGAACCCAAACACTGGCGATGACAAGGGCATGCCCAGGCCTTCCTGTGCACCTCTGACAGCCAGGGCCTGGAGATGGGAACATGTAAGCCAGGCCCACGAAGCACTGAGAAGTCTGTTTAACTAAAGTGGGCAGGGATGCTCAAGGACCCACCAGGAGATGGAAGGGGCTGCAGTCAAACACTGACGCTGAAGGCTTTCAGTCTCACCCCCTCCTTTCTGGCAGTAGAGGAATTCTGAGTGTTTCCCATTGCTTCCACCTCCTCATTTGCTGCTGTTTTCCAACCCTTAGTTTAAATTCCTCATCAACATACACATGCACACACAAACACACACACACAACACACACAGACACACACACACACGCAGCTTCTGGAGCCCTATCTCCATATATCAAGTGAAAAGAGTGATTTTCGTGGGAAAGCCTTGTTTCCCAAGGATGCAGCCTGGCCCTCGGTCAATGTGAGGGGAATTTAACCACCTCTTCCAAGACTGAAATGTGGCTTCGAGTTCAGCATGGAGCTGGGACCCCCAGGGCTGGTCAATGACAGTGAGTGGAGCTGAATACCAACTGGGCTGGGGTGGAGTGGGTCCAGGGCACACGCCACAGCCCTGGCTCTTTCCACGTGGCCACCTCAGCCCCAGCCTGTGCCTGGAATGCTGTCGAAGCCGTGAAGTGCTTCATGCACCAGCATTATGTGGCCACGATCAGACTATGGGTTTAATGCAGCATGGAGATGGATGGGCGTGGGGTCACCTCTCTCTGCCTGCATCCCCCAGACCCTGGAGTCTGCTCCACAGAAGCCAGAAACTGAGTGACTGTGGCTGGAGACCCGGGAAACATATCTCCAGGGCCATTCCCAGCCTGGGCACCAGCTTCTTCCGTGCCCTGCGGGCTACGGGTCAGCCCCTGGGCTCCAGCCTCCCACGTACGATGCCTATTTGGAAGTGAAGTAGGATAGAATTTCTAAGCGTCGAGCCACCTTCCTGGGATCACTTGCTGAGTCAGATGCTGCCACAACCACAGAGTGTCCCCAAAATTCACAAGACACCCATATCCTTTCTCAGGGCACTGGCTCATTTATGTACAGGCTGAAGACATTTGGTTTGTTCTAAAAAGCACGGCACCCGTAGCTTCAGTTACAGAGATCGCAAACTTTGCAGACACAAACAACTCGAAAAATAGGTCAAATCCTGTCTCGTACATCCACAGGGCTGCCTTTTCCAACGTTTCTGCCTAAAATCAAATCAGCAGTGTACGTAAATGAGTTTAGAGAATTCATTACATTAATTTATTTAATGTTGGAGGCAAACCTGAAACAAACAGCGCCTCATTTTCTAACACTCGGGCCCTCATAGCATATTGATTCCCGAGTTTTATTGGCCTTGCACGAAGGCCTTTTTATAGCCCCAAGGGAATGGGATCATCAGTTTCCTCATGCATACAAATGTCCTGCTCAGAGGCCCTGAGACAGCATTCTCCAAAGTCATTTCAAGGGGTGGCTGGCATGGTAGACCACCCAAAGCTTGGATTCGGGAGTCTATGGGACATGCATGCAGAAGCACCGTGCCTGGGACCACCGATCCCAGCAAGATCAACAGCTGCAAATGGCAAGTGGTCCCAGCAGAGGTGGCGGTGAGGTCCATGTTATTTCAGGGTCCTGGCAGTGTTCATGGTAGTAAGCTGTGGAATTAAGAATATTTCCAGGGCCGAGGCTGCCAGCAACAGAGCTGTGATCATGGCAGAAAGAAGCCCAGGCCAACTGATGGCTTCATCACCTCCCGCCTCTCCGTGGGCCAGTGTGATGTACTCAGAATGACACATTTCACTGTGAAGAACCCCACATTACCATGTGACCTCGGAGCCCGCCGTTTTAGCAGAGTAATGATGATTTGCATCTAGTTTTGTGAACAATGATTGCCACTGCTGGCCAATCCCTAAAGGCAGACAAGTAGATGCAAGACTGTATTTTATATTAGGAGGAACACAAGGAGCTCTGTCTGACCCCAAATGTCTCTTTGCAGCCTATTGGAAGCTGGGGCCGAGGGTCTCCTGCAGCTAGGATCACAGGCCTTCAAGCTGGGTGCAAGGCGGAGCACACAGAGCTCAGGGCATGCAGTGGACTGCTTTAGAGTCCTTGCTCTGACTCGGAATACTGTGTGGAATATTGTGTGGAATACTGTGTGGAATAGCATGTGGAATATTGTGTGGAATGTCGAGTAGAATACCATGTGGAATATCGTGTGGAATATCGTGTAGAATGTTGTGTGGAATACCGTGTGTAATACCATGTGGAATATTGTGTGGAATACCGTGTGGAATACCGTGTGGAATATTGTGAGGAATGACATATGAAATAT